>NC_140946.1:153524667-153557167 GCF_014529385.1 Adiantum capillus-veneris | reverse complement strand
GGATGTCTATTGATCGCCAAACCTCAGCCTTCGCGTTACGAGTAGTTGGTTCGTGGTCTTTGACTGCAATATGTAGCTTTTTCCAGCTCTGATACTCTACCTTGCTAACATAAGATGTGTTATATATTTTTCCATGTTTTGTTAGCTTTGGATCTCTTGTACCTTGGGGCTTAGATAAAAACCTCCGTGCCTTCACCCCACTGATGGATGGTTTGCATGGGACATCCTTCTCAGCAGTTGATCTCTTTTCATCCCGTTGGATTTTCACATTGCCACCATGAAGCCCCATATCCGACAGTACCATTTCTAAGCACTGCAGGGCTACTTGTCGTTCTGCGGAGTTCTTAATCTTCCAAGCAAACCCGATGTATAAATAGACCAATTCCTCCACAATTCTACAAAGCGCATGCATTGTACAAATGTGGACATTCACAAGTGGTATTTTCAAAACTGGTCGAAAAGCAGGATCCTCAATGTGACGTGTTGGAGCTTTTCTCCACCACTTTGGGTCCATGACCTTTGCAGGCTCCATGCAGAACAAACACGGTGACTTTGCCATTGCACCCATTCCACAATTATACATGCACTTTAATGTTTTAAGGTCACCTGCAAGATGCCACTGAACTTGAAAGTCTCCCCTTCCATCTAGACGTAGTACCTCTCCCTGGTTAGTCTGTCGATCAATCAGCTCCGGAATATTAGTTCGATGGAACACCCAATATAGAATCTCATGATCTTCTTACCTGCAACACAAAATAAATGAGACTTAAGTAGATCTGAACATTTGAGCTTACTTGAGAATATCGCTTACCTCAAACGCACCAAGCCACCATATGTTAGATTCTGATTGAACACTAAAATATAAAGGATCATCACTGGGACACTTTGAGAGGGCTCTATTCATTAAAGTAATAGTAACACGCTCTAGCTTTTTCTCTTTAACAAGCTCACACTCATCCAGTTTTAACACAAAATGTAATAGCCCACGTGACTCTTCAAATGTGATGTTGTAAAACTCCACCATTCTCTTCTGTAGTATCCGCAGGTCCATAAAAATATTGTTGAACTCATCATATGCCATGTTCGCTCCATGGCCACTGTAAGTTGCTTTAATATGAAAGGGCTGTCCAAGATAGTCTCCCTGTGCCTCGTTAAGCTGAAGCCTCTCTTTCCAAACACTTGAGGCTGATGGTAGAAGTTTGGATTTTATACCCTTCCTAACAAAGATGGATGAGACAGACTTTTGGATAGCTGAATATCCTCTTTTGCTTACACCAAGTGAATCAAGTGTGCCTTGTATCTCTTTTGCAGACACTGAGTTCTCTGAAATAAAGCGGTCCACTACATTTCTTTGTAGAACCTTAAACTTCTTGTCATGTACTATATCTGCTGCCAGGCTTCTACTTATAAGTGGCTTCAATCTCTTTCCTATATTGGCTTTGGGGTCAATGTTTTCCTTGTCAGGATAGATTGAATCTCTACATGAAGACAATGCATAAGTAAATAACAGAAAATTTGCTTCACTAAAACTATTTAGGCACATGAAAACAATGCATAACAAGAAAAAACAAAGAGATTACTTAACTAAGACAATGTAGCCAACCAAGAAGCATCACCTTAATGCTCGGATTCTTTTCTTGAGACCTCCTGATGCAACCTGCAATGTTTCAAGATTGCGCAATTTCTTCTTTCGGATACGACCACCCAAGATGGTGTCCTTCATTTGACAACTTCGCACCTTTCCTTTCAGTTCTTGTACCTCTGTTTTATGTTGCAAAATGGTAACCTGATCTGTAGAATGTAAATGTGAAAGGCGAACAATCTCACATTGTTGAGCTTGGAGAATGCTCTTGTAAGTTTCAGCTTCTCTTGTAAGTGATTTACAATAACCCAGAAGGCCCTTTTCTCCATCATGAGCAAAGGTCAATAAGCTTGTAGGATTGACAAACGGTGGAGACGCATTAGTTATTGGATTCTTAGGGTAGAGAGGGCCTCTCGTACAGATATCTATGTGTTTAGCTCCTTGAGCTCTGAGCGTGTCTATGGAGGCGGGAGGTATATGTGTGTTTTTTTTACTGCGCTTAATCAATGGTTGGTACTCATTGTCCAAATCAATGTGAAGGTGATATTTGACTCGTTTCTGGGTAACACTTGTGCCATTTGAGGAGTGCGCCATTAGCCAAATGTGCAGGTTTAATGGAAAGTGAATAGCGGCTGCGGATTCGTCCCTCCATGTTAGCCTCATTCCCTCCGTATTGACGTTGTTCATTCAATGCAACTGAAAAGAGGATTATCCCTCAATCACTACGAACGAATGTTCAGAGGAGTAAGGAATCTACTTAAAGTACACTTTTTGAAGTTTTACTATGAAAGACCCAGCTCTTTTATATGCCATTTTTTCTAGAGAGAGAGTGCAAAAAATACATTTTCTTAGAAGGCCCTCCAAATGACCTCCAAAATTTCCTAATGTGCACCACATATGGCATACATGTCGACCAAAGTCAAGCGTATGTGATTGCATCTTTGTGAATTCTTTTGCCCATATCCACATCTTGTGTGATGCCACATGATTTCAAGGCGCAAGTGTACGTGATTGCGTTAGGAGAGATGCCCTCTCTCTACATCTACTCAAAATAGCCTAGAGCTTCCCAACCTTGACCCTGTTGGACATATCCTATGATTAATGAACTCTGTGAGGCAACATTCTAGATAGGAAGCTCGTGGCGGACTGCACCACACTTGACATACATACTAACAACGTGCTTTCCAAAGTGCGCCACATTTGGCATACATGTCGACCAAGATTGTGCCAAGTAGGACATTTTCTTTCAACAACCCCTGACTAACAATATTATAGTGAATTCTTTGCCCATATATTCTTGTGTAACACGACATGCCTTCAAATGCAAGTGTACATTATTGCATTTGGAATGTGGAAAGAATCAATCACTGGCACAAAGCATGTCTCTAAGTGCCCATCAAATATCCCCATTATGATACCAAATAGTCTCCTCCTGTTGGCAGATGTGAATTGGCCCCCTCTTCTTGGTAGTTGCAGGCTGATCCCCTCCTATTAGACCTCCTAATGTAGCTGGTCCACCAATGAATAGTCCTACAATTGAGATGTGGCTCCTCTTGGATTTCCTGGCGGTGGTGGCAAGGAATCTACTCTCTCTCTCTCTCTCTCTCTCTCTCTCTCACACACACACACACACACACACACACACACACACACACACACACACACACACACACACACACACACACACACACACACAACTACGAAGAGGTGGTGCCTCTTCGCCTACCACCCAAACACTTTTCATATTTTCACCTCCTACAGGTCGGCACCAAGCCCATGTAGGATGGCACCAACTTCGTTGAGCCACATGACATGATTGAATCCTCTAGCTCACCCAAAACTTCGTTTTCCCATGGAAAGAGATCACGACTCTGATGCTATTGAGCCCATTCTACAGTATGAAGGGTGCTCGATAGGTTCGTGGAACCAAGAAAACCCAAGGGATCCATGTGTGTGTGTGTGTGTGTGTGTGTGTGCGCACGCGTGTGTTTTTGTACAGGGGGACACCACATTGTGAAGAAGAAGGTGGCATTGTTGTCAATGTTGATTCCAGTTGTGAGCATCATTGATGCCATATCCGTGAAGGCCAAGCTGGTGGTGGTGATAATGATCAAAGAAGAATGACTGGCCTCAGAGATGAATATACCCTGAAGACATATGCAGGAGAGAGAGAGAGAGAGAGAGAGAGAGAGAGAGAGAGAGAGAGAGAGAGAGAGAGAGATTGCAGAAGAATGGCCACATATGGCATCGTCCTCACCCCGAGCCAATTTTTCTACTATAGGGTTGTGTTCACAAAAATATTGATAAGCTAGGGCTCCTTCACAACGTCAGTAGTAATAACATTGGAACGAGATTGGAATGCAACTTGAGAGAGAGAGAGAGAGAGAGAGAGAGAGAGAGAGAGAGAGAGAGAGAGAGAGAGAGAGAGAGAGAGAGAGAGAGAGAGAGAGAGAGAGAGAGATGATGTTCCTAATTACCGATGTTGCCACCTGAGCGAAGGGGCACCCCCTGTAACAGCCAATACGAGGGTATTATTTCTGGGTTTTCACTAGAGGACGTGAGGAGATAGATTCCTTCACCAAACTCTCTTCCTAGAGGCTATCACATTGAAACTCTTCTCTCTTCATCTATTTATATTAGCCGAGCATGGTTTACATGAAAATTTGAGTCCTCTTTTCCATGAGTAGTCATTGCTTCCTCTTGCCTCGATGTTGTTTCCAGTTCTAATTGAATGTTGCATGTTGCATGTTGAAACTTCATAGCTTCACATGAAGGCATCGAGTCCACTCCATAGAGAGAGAGAGAGAGAGAGAGAGAGAGAGAGAGAGAGAGAGAGAGAGGGAGAATCTTCTGGTCCGACCAAGGGAACTATGCCAAGTTGTAGTTGAGAGACAGATACATCACCTACCCGAGAAACCCTAGCAACCCAAGAGGCCATAGGCATGATGGCATCTAAGGTTTGTCAATGCCCAAGATGCCGAGTGGAAGTTGGGACCCAAAGCTACACAAGCTAACATGGTAGTACCATCTCTTGCCATACATTTTAAGGGAGTTGGAGGAAGTTCACTTGTATGATCGTACTTCAATGGATGAGAAAGAGCCGGATCACTATGGAAGGTTACGTTTACACATGTGTAATAGCACGGGTATGCTCATTGCCAATGGTGTATCTTTATGGAGGGGAACCAATAAATTTACATGTAGGAAACATAATGGGGACAGTGTGATTGACTATATGCTACTCTCCCAAGCCATCATGTATTGCATAAAGAATTTTATGTTTGGCCAATCGACCCCGGAATCCGATCATCGGACCTTATGTATTGACCTTTCATGTGGAGAAGCAACTAAGCATGATAATCTCAGCCAAAGGGAAAAGAAATTATCACTATGTATGGATTTCCAACGGACACCAATGTACATTGAAATGGTTGAGCAAAAGTCATGGATGACAAAGCTTCAATATTACGCATCATTGGAAATTAAATGGGAAGCTTTCAAGGAAGTTATTTGTTCTTGTGCTGAAGAATGCTTTGCCATAAAGCATCTCCATGGTATCAACAAAGATAGATCATGCAAAAAGTGGTTTGATAAAGAATGTCAAAATGCTCAAAAGTCCTTGATAAATCTTGATGCAACTATGGACAAAGACAACTATCAAAGTCATTTGCATACATACAAGGCATTGTATCAAAAGAAGAGAAGAAATGGGAAGTAAAGAAACAACTTTTTCAAGTCCAAGAAAAGGCACATGCATGTGGAAGATTTTGGAGAAACTTGAGGGGCAAGGGGGTTGAGAATGTTGGTGACTTGAGTCTTGTTGATATGTACACACATTGTAGGCAATTATATGAACAAGCAAATGCTGAAAAAATGCCATTCTATGGTTCAATCCTATGTATGCCCTCTTCTTTTACCATTGAGGATGTATGCGGTGGGCTTGAAAAGTTGGCCACTCGCAAAGCGGGAGATCTTCAAGGTATCAAGCTAGAGATGATGAAATGGACGGGAGATTTTACCCATGAGTGGATGTGTGATATGTTCAACCTTGCACTTCAACATGGTATGCCTTATGATTGGAGTACTATTTGGGTTAAGCCTTTGCATAAAGGAGGGGATGTAAAGAATGTAAACAACTACCGGACTATAATGATTGAATCTCTTATGGAGAAGTTGTTTTGGTGCATAATGGAAATGAAATGGAGTGATTGGGTTGAAGAGAATGACAAGCGTGAGAAAGGACAAGTGGGTTTTTGTCGATGCCATAGCACCATTGATCATCTTGTCCCTCTTCATGTTCACATGGAGGAAAGTCGGTTGAAAGGCAAGCGATTGTATTGTTGTTTTGTGGACTTTAGGAAAGCCTTTGCATAGTGGGCTGATTGTGAATGAATCCAGAACAAAGGTTATGCTTGTAAAAACAAGCCATAAGGAGAAGCCATGCATTGTGTACAACAATGAGACACTTGAAGTTGTTGAGAGCTTTAAGTACTTTGGCCTTGAGGTTCCGTCCAATCACAAGTGGCATGAATGTGCTATGCGTTGTTTGGAAGCAGGAAAGAGAGCATATTATGCATTTGAGAACATGTGTAATGCGGGAAACATCAAGTGTTGGGTTCTCAAGAAGTATCTTTTCGATGCATTGGTGACACCGGTTCTTCTTTAAGGAGTTGAAGTGTGGGGTGGGAGCATCTCAAAATCTACTTGGAAAGAGTTTGACAATGTCCAAAAGCGTTTTCTCACAAACTTTCTCCAAGTTAAGACACAAGCACCATATATGTTCCTACTTCTTGAGTCGGGATCTCTTCCAATTGAGGTTATGGGCATGGAAAGGGTTGTGGAGTACATGATAAAGATGCGTCAAAACTACTCACATCGACTTCCTAAATTTGCATGGGAAGCAAGCAAAAAAGTTTAAAAGACGCATAAAAGCAAGATCTTGAGCACGGGATGGATGCAAGACATAAAGAAGTGGTTTGGGAGATGGGACGCATTACAGTTTCTACATGATGCTTCAATTGACTACCAAGGAATGAAGTGTTTCTTCAACGCCAATGTATTATGGCTTGGGAGAAATCCGGTGAGTCACACTTCATACATTACACCACCCATATTGCCCCCAACTACAAAACCATGTTCTTTGCTGAAAGAGGAAACCGTACTCACACTTACATGCTTGAGCCTATCCCCTTGTCGGTGATACGCACTATCGCAGTGGAGCTAAGCCTTTCAGCTTGGCTTCCATTTCCTTCGATGCGGCGAGGCAGGGCGCTGGGCAATGGAGAAGAGTGAAATTGACTGTGCACATTATGCTCACTACAAGTTCGAGAGTCTAAGAACCACACACTATTAGAGTGCTTAGCTTTTGGTCACATCCGAACTTGCTTCTCTCACATTTTCATCCATGACATATACCTACACACTTTCCTCTCCCAGCCACAATGTGGGCTCTCCCTTGCGACTCTCATCACCACAATTTTGGAGCATCGAGAGTCACTGATCATCCATACACATACTACATTACATGTAACTTTGGTCCCATAGGTCATATTTGACCTCCGAGGATGATAATAAAATATATACATATCTCTCTCTCTCTCTCTCTCTCTCTCTCTCTCTCTCTCTCTCTCTCTCTCTCTCTCTCTCTCTGGATGTATGCGACATGAAAAATGTATGCACAAACAAGTCTTGGGCTGATGTATGTGGTAACAATATGGTTCCTAATTCCTCCCTCATGCAAGCTATGGTTCAAACAAAGAATGTTGAGAATGTGGATGTGGAGGAGTTGAAGGAACGGAAGCAACGTTCCAAGAACATTGTTATTCGTGGAATTCCCGAAGAGAAGTTAGAGACACCTCCTTCTCTTGACATTGTTATCGAAGATTTCTTCAAAACCCACTTTGGCATGTCCGGAGTTATGGTCTATGGAGCACATAGAGTGGGGACGCAAGGAGCTCCTCGCTTGGGAGAATGGCCAATTGTATGCACCATGCCGGATGAGACCAAACAGAAGATTATTCTTGATAATAGTTGGATCTATTTGAGAGATACAAAATGTTTTGTATGTGAAGATCTCACTATTAAGCAACAAAATGTGTGTCGCAAGGCATATGATGAAAAGAATAAGAAAAACAACGAGATATCTCACGAAGAAAATATGCCCAAGGAGGAGGTAAGTTCCTCGAGAAAATAGAGATGCATGACCTATGAGACCAAGCTGCAATCGATTATGATTTTGGAATTGTAATGGATACCCATGGAATGCAGGGGTTGGCATTGATGAACTAACAAGCAAAGCCGATGTTGTACTTTTTGTTAAAACTTGGGAGCATGATACACACAGGATTAACGACTTGGAGGATTACAATGTACATTCATTGATGTGGTCAAAGAATCTCAAGCAACGAAGAGGGCAAGGAGGGTAGCATGTATGGTTAACAAAGGATTGGAAGATTTTGTATCAATTGAAAGATGACAAGTACAAATGTTATGTATAGCTGAATATTATGACACCAAACAGAGCACCCTATTTTTGTAGCCGGTTGCTATATTCCTCATCATGATTTTCCCTTTTATGCTTGCATGGATAGAGATCAGCCATTTTTTGATCTAGAAGAGGACATTACTTATTTCAAAGGCGAAGGTGATTTTATTGTATTTGGGGATATGAATGCTCGCACAAAAAAATTGCAACATGATACTCAACAATTTGATGTGCCATGAATTTCAAGGGAGTTGGAGAAAGTTCACTTGTATGATTGTACTTCAATGGATGAGAAAGAGCCAGATCACTATGGAAAGTTACTTTTACACATGTGTAATAGCACGGGTATGCTCATTGCCAACGATGTATCTTTGTGGAGTGGAACCAATGGATTTACATGTACGAAACATAATGGGGATAGTGTGATTGACTATATGCTACTCTCCGAAGCCATCATGTATCGCATAAAAAGTTTTATGTTTGGCCAATGGACCTCGGAATATGACCATTCGACCAATGGATTTACATGTACGAAACATAATGGGGATAGTGTGATTGACTATATGCTACTCTCCGAAGCCATCATGTATCGCATAAAAAGTTTTATGTTTGGCCAATGGACCTTGGAATCTGACCATTGGACCTTATGTATTGACCTTTCATGTGGAGAAGCAATTAAGCATAATAATTTCAGCCAAAGAAAAGAGAAGTTATCACTATATATGGATTTCAAACAGACACTAATATACATTGAAATGGTTGAGCAAAATTTGTGGATGACAAAGCTTCAATATGACGCACCATTGGAAACTAAATGGGAAGCTTTCAAGAAAGTTAATTTTTCTTGTGCCAAAGAATGCTTTTCCATAAAGCATCTCCATGGTATCAATAAAGATAGATCACGCAAAAGGTGGTTTGATAAAGAATGTCAAGATGCTCGAAAATCCTTGATAAATCTTGATGCAACTACGGACAAAGACAACTATCAAAGTCATTTAAATACATACAAGGCATTGATTCAAAAGAAGAGAAGAAGATGGAAAGTAAAGAAACAACTTTTTCAAGTCCAAGAAAAGGCACATGTATGTGATAGATTTTGGAGAAACTTGAGGGGCAAACGGGTTGAGAATTTTGGTAACTTGAGTCTTGTACATATGTACACACATTGTAGGAAATTATATGAGCAAACAAATGCTGAAAAAATGTCATTTTATGGTTCACTATCATATATGCCCTCTTTTTACTATTGAGGATGTATGCGGTGGGCTTGAAAAGTTGGCCACTCGTAAAGTAGGAGATCTTCAAGGTATCAAGCCGGAGATGATGAAATGGACGGGAGATTTTATCCATGAGTGGATGTGTGATATGTTCAACCTTGCACTTCAACATGGTATGCCTTATGATTGGAGTACTAATTGGGTTAAGCCTTTGCATAAAGGAGGGGATGTAAAGAATGTAAACAACTACCGGACTATAATGATTGAATCTCTTATGGAGAAGTTGTTTGGGTGCATAATGGAGATGAAATGGAGTGATTGGGTTGAAGAGAATGACAAGCGTGCAAAAGGACAAGTGGGTTCTTGTCGATGCCATAGCACCATTGATGATCGTATCCCTCTTCATGTTCTCATGGAGGAAAGTCGCTTGAAAGGCAAGCGATTGTATTGTTGTTTTGTGGACTTTAGAAAAGCCTTTGATACGATTCCACGTAACAATTTGTGGAGAAAGATGGAAGAACTCCAAGTGCCAAGTTTGTGGACTTTAGAAAAGCCTTTGATATGATTCCACGTAACAATTTGTGGAGAAGGATGGAAGAACTCCAAGTGCCAAGTGAGTTTATGCTTGTAGTTTCTCAAATCTATGAGAAGGTGATTTGTCAATTGGGCATGGGTAGAGAAATTTCATAAATTTTTGTAAGCACTATTGGGGTTAAACAAGGATGTCCATTGTCACCAACTCTCTTTGGTTTATGCATTGATCAATTGGAACAAATGGTACTTGACTTTATGCAAGAAGAAGGCATTGAAGAGGTCACTATTTGCAATGCGGTAATCATGCTTTTGTTGTATGCGGATGATGTAGTGTTTCTAGCACACACTTTAGAAGATGCACAAAAGCTTATGGTTGTCCTTGAGAACTTTTGCTTGCATAGTGGGCTGATTGTGAATGAATCCAAAACAAAGGTTATGCTTGTGAAAACAAACCATAAGGAGAAGCCATGCATTGTGTACAACAATGAGACACTTGAAGTTGTTGAGAGCTTTAAGTACCTTGGCCTTGAGGTTCCGTCCAATCACAAGTGGCATGAATGTGCTATGCATCGTTTGGAAGCAGGAAAGAGAGCATATTATGCATTTGAGAACATGTGTAATGCGGGAAACATCAAGTGTTGGGTTCTCAAGAAGTATCTTTTTGATGCATTGGTGACACTGGTTCTTCTTTATAGAGTTGAAGTGTGGGGCGGGAGCATCTCAAAGTCTACTTGAAAAGAGTTTGAAAATGTCCAAAAGCATTTTCTTGCAAACTTCCTCCAAGTTAAGACACAAACACCATATACGCTCCTACTTCTTGAGTCGGGATCTCTTCCAATTGAGGTTATGGGCATGCAAAGGGTTGTGGAGTACATTATAAAAATGCATCAAAACCCCTCACATTGACTTCCTACTATTGTATGGGAAGCAAGCAAAAAAGTTCAAAAGACACATAAAAGCAAGATCTTGAGCACGAGATGGATGCAAGACATAAAGAAGTGGTTTGGGAGATGGGATGCATTACACTTGCTACATGATGCTTTGATTGACTCCCAAGTGAATGAAGCTTTTATACAACGCCAATGTTTTACAGCTTGGGAGAAATGCGGTGGGTCACACTTCATACATTACACCACCCATATTTCCCCCAGCTACAAAACCATGTTCTTCGCTAAAAGAGGAGACCGGACTCGCACTTACATGCTTGAGCCTATCCCCTTATCAGCAATACATACTATCGCAGCCATTGTGCTTAGCCCCCATTTCCTTTTATGCGAGACAGGGCATTGGGGCAATGGAGAAGAGTCAAATTGATTGTGCACATTATGCTCACTGCAAGTGCGAGAGTCTGAGTACCACACACTACTAGAGTCCTCAACTTTTGGTCACATCCGAACTTGCTTCTTTCACATTTTTAGTCATGACTTAGATCTACACACTTTCCTCTCCCAGCCACAGTGTGGTCTCTCCATTGCGACTCTCATCACCATTTTTTTGGAGCATCGAGAGTCACTCATCAGCCATACACATACTACGTCACATGTAACTTTGGTCCCATAGGTCATATTTGACCTCCTAGGACGATAATAAAATCTATCTATCTATCTATCTCTCTCTCTCTCTACTCTATAAGTAAGAGGGTCATTGAGGACCCATCCTAGAGACTTGAGGGACATTCTTGTATGTAGCCGTTATGCAGAGTTTCAGTTTCATTTGATCAATATCCCATAGGCTATAGGGATTTGCAATAGGTAGAATAGGGGGCTAAAAACAATGTTGGACACAAATGTTTGGACATGTGGTAGCCTGAATCATTGCAAAATCTAGTAATGGAAATTCTTTTAGATAAGTTGACTATGCGCCATTACTTCGTTAAGGTTGTTATGACTTTGTCAAAAGAATCCACTTTGAAGTATACTTTTTGAACGGTTGATGAGGACACCTTTTCTTTTACCACACCAATTTTCTAGAGAGAGAAGACAAAAATTTGTATTTTATTGGAAGGCCCTCCAAATGACCTAATGTTTTATCAAACCACCTTTTGTGTAATCTATGTTTTTGATACAATGGAGATACTTTCTGGCAAAGCATTCTTTAGCACAAGAACAAATAACTTTCTTGAAAGCTTCCCATTTAGTTTCCAATGGTGCGTCATGTTGAAGCTTTGTCATCCATAACTTTTGATCAATCATTTCAATGTACATTGGTACCCGTTTGAAATCCATATATAGTGATAATTTCTCTTCCCTTTGGCTGAGATTATCATGCTTAGTTGCTTCTCCATATTTAAAGTCAATACATAAGGTCTGATGGTCAGATTTTGGAGTCCATTGGCCAAACATAAAAATCTTTATGCAATACATGATGGCTTTGGAGAGTAGCATATAGTCAATCACACTATCCCCATTATGTTTCCTACATACAAATCCATTGGTTCCACTCCACAAATATACACCATTGGCAATGAGCATACCCATGCTATTATGTACACATGTGTAAAAGTAACTCTCCATTGTGATCCGGCTCTTTCTCATCCATTGAAGTACATTCATACAAGTGAACTTCCTCTAACTCCTTTGAAATGTATGGCATATCAAATTGTTGAGTATCATGTTGCAATGTTTTTGTGTGAGCATTCATATCCCCAAATACAATAACATCACCTTCGCCTTTCAAATAAGCAATGTACTCTTCTACATCAAAAAATGACTGATCTCTATCCATGCAAGCATAGAAGGGGAAATCATGATGAGGAATGTAGCAACCGGCTACAAAATTGGGTGCTCTTTTTCATGTCATAATTTTCAGCCATACATAACGTTTATACTTGCCATCTTTCACAATTGATACAAAATATTCCAATCCTTTCTTAACCATACATGCTACCCCTCCTTGCCCTCTTCGTTGCTTGAGATTCTTTGATCACATCAATGAATGTATATTGTAATCCTCCAAGCCGTTAATCCTTTGTGTATCATGCTCCCAAGTTTTAACAAGAAATACAACATCGGCTTTGCTTGCTACTTTATCAATGCCAACCCCCGTATTCCATGGGTATCCATTACAATTCCAAAAGCAAGCATATTTTCAATTGTAACTCGCTCTCATAGGTCACACATCCCTATTTGCTCGAAGGACTTGCCTCCTCCTTGGGCACATTTTCTTCGTGAGAGATCTCCTTGTTTTTATTATTCTTTTTCTCATATGCCTTATGACACATATTTGGTTGCATAATAGTGTGATCTTCACATACAAAACATTTTGTATCCCTCAACTAGATCCAACTATTATCAAGGATAATCTTTCGTTTGGTCTCATCTGGCATGGTGCATACAAATGGTTGTTCTCTCAAGCTAGGAGCTCCTCGCTTACCCACTCTATGTGCTCCATAGACCATAACTCTGGACATGCCAAAGTGGGTTTTGAAAAAATCTTCGATAACAATGGCAAGAGAAGGAGGTGTCTCTAACTTCTCTTCGAGAATTCCACGAATAACAATGTTCTTGGAACGTCGCTCCCCTTCCTTCAACTCCTCCACATCCACATTCTCAACATTCTTTGTTTGCACCATAGCTTGCATGAGTGAGGAATTAGGAACCACATTGTTACCACATACATCAACCCAAGACTATATATATATATATATATATATATATATATATATATATATATATATATATATATATATATATATATATATATATATATATACACACACACAACACACACACACACACATATATATATACATATATATGTGTAAATATATATTGATAGCCATTTTTTGGCTATCCAAATTGCCATAGTGAGCAACCTCACCCTACCAAAATCACCCAAACATTGTGGATATCCCTACCATTTCATTATACATAGGCGTGTGTGAGTTTGGGGACTTTTCCCATATCTTCTTAAAACCCTCAACTAACTAGTCATTGGGATAGTTGAGTCAAATAAATTATAAAAAACAAAAACTAAAAAATATTATGGCCCATTTGTGTGTAAATATTTCATGGTATATAAGGCCTAAATATAGAGATTTTTTATTGTAATTATTTTGATATTTATTTAAATATTCTACCTAGGTGTACGTTATTTGCCTATGTATGTTATGTATGTTGACGCACCATTACCACAAATTTTTTTACCATTTTGCATACTTTTTATTTCATTTAGAAATATTTTCATGCAAGCTTCTCTTATTTTTTGTGTGAATCCACTCCAAGCAAAAACCTCAAAAAATACCTTTCACCATCAGTCATTGCCTTTCACTAAATTCCTATTTCCTACAGGTTTTCTTTCTTATCTCTTGTAAATAAATATACATCAATAAAAAAAATGAGGGACCTCTTCATTCGATTTCCTATATTTTTATATATTTACTTTTTATATATATAATGAACACTATTCTAGATTTCATGTATGGTTTATATATACTAGCCTATTTTTTTCTATCATATCCATATAATATATTTATGCATAATCCACAACCATGCATATTTTCAAACCCCTAAGAATCTATTAGGTCATGCTCTCGTGCAAGGAGGGGCTTACCTTTGGAGCCTTATGAAAATTCAACAAAAAGGGGGCCACTGGGTTCATAGCCGATCTCTTTCCTACATTCAAGATAAAAGTTGAGGTGGGTGTACCTGCCACCTTTGATGCAGCTGAAACTAGGACTGTTGAGAAGTATAGAAAACTCAAGTGCCTAAGAGGAGAGGTTCCAATAGAGGGTCCTAGACCCAAGGAATAATTACAAGTATCAACATCTAGAGAGATTTTTGAGGTTATAGCTGATTGAGAAGCCAAATGAGTCCTTGAGCAATTTATCAATTCACCTTGCACAAGATGTAGATCCCAAGGGACAAACAAAGAAAGCTGAGGAGCGAGAGCCACGAGCCAGGCGAGTACTACAATGTTGGGGCATGGGATGTACAATAGTCCTTGGCCCCATGGGGAGCCAGGGAGACTTAACTTGAATTACCTAGTGATGAATGTAGGTGAAGGAACTAGTCAACAACCAAGGCTTCTACAAAGGAAAAATGGAGCAAGATCAGCTCCACGAGGAGTAGAAGGAGTTCCATCTTTGCCAGTTCCAAATGTGCATGTGGTAGAGGTGAAAAATTCAAATGAAATTGACATGGAAGCAAATGGCATTAAGTGTGGCCATGGGAAAGGTAAGGAGAAAGAAGGAGTCACATCACAAAGTAACCATGGATGAAAAAAGAAGGCAAAGGAGACCAAGGAATCCAAGAGGACTCAACGTTGTATCAATCTCCAAGACTTCCCTCTTGGTCATGGTATGGCTCCATATAACTTGTTGGAAGACATGAGAGGTAAGGGTCCTGATATCTCATGGCCTCAGTTTCTTGCATTATGTCCACAAGTTAGGAGGGATTTAACGAATGCAATTAGCACTAGGAGAAAAGTAAAAGAAAGTGTTCATGTTGTAAAAACTGCACAAGCTGAAATGAATGAGGACATTACATCAGTGCTAGACTGTTACATCAAAGGAAGGAGTGTTAGGAAAGGTCTAGTGGATGGGGGTGCATAAATTTGCATCATGACAAAGAGACTCATGCAGAGACTAGGCATGCACATCCATGAGACGCATGAATGTACAATGACTCACCATTACCATAATTTTTCTTACCATTTTGCATACTTTTTATTCCATATAGAAATATTTTCATGCAAGCTTCTCTTATTTTTGGTGCAAATCCACTCCAAGGAAACACTTCAATACATTTCACCATCAGTCGTTGTCTTTCACTAAATTCCTATTTCCTACAGGTATTCTTTTTTACCTCTTATAAATAAATATACGTCAATAAAAACAAATGAGGGACCTTCTCATTTGATTCCCTATATATATATATATATATATAGCAAACATTATTCTAGATTCTATGTATTGTTTATGTATACTAGCTTGTTTTTTTTCATCATATCCATATATTCCATTTATGCATAATCACAACCATGCATATTTTCAAACCCCTAAGAATCTATTAGGTCATGCTCTCATGCAAGGAGGGGCTTACCTTTGGAGCCTTATGAAAATTCAACAAAAGGGGGGCCACTGAAGACCTTTTTTTGTGAAGAAAACTCGGCATTTTGTTGGGATTTTTTATATCCACCTCCACTCTGAATTTGAAGTGGTGGTTAAAAGAGAAAATGTGGACCAAGAGCTGAATAATCACCTTAAACATTTTGATAATTTTTGGAGCAACCACAAGCGAGAAAGGATATTTTTGGTGGATTCTAGTCTGTCCACATTTCTCACAAGCAACCCATAGTCTTTTCTCACCTCCTTTCCTACTTCCACTCACTCACACATACACATACGCTCATTCCTCTCTATTTCTCACTAAAACCTGAAACTTCCATGGTTTTCTCTCATCCTCTTCACCATTAGCCTCCCCTCTCACACCCATAGCTCTCTTTTGAAGCTCTACTTACATCCACCATCTCCATATCTCTCTCTATTACTCCCATATTACAATTTTATTATACCCTTTTAAGAATTCATAAAAAATCAGCAACCTAACCATACTTAATTTTTGCAAAATGGGATTTTTTTAAAACAAAACCCTCATTATCTTTGTGGTGATTCAACTATGGCAGCGGCATGAAAAGAAGAAGAAAACGAACGGTGGTCACTTTTTGTCTCGTGAGAAGCTTGAAGCTTTCCGCAAAGCTTTGGGCTTACTCCCCTTTGTGGACTGATCATGTCCTCAGGGCATGGCACTTCCCTTTAATCATGTGCCAGCTCTCGTTCACCGCATCACTCCAGGGGGGATTTGTTACCACATACATGTGGTAGTGATGTGTGTGAACACACTAGGACCGTCGGGGCATTTTTTCCCTCTTTAGGAGGTTTTTTCCCCCGTGCATTGTATATACGCCCATCACTCTAGGGCTATCTATCTTTCCATTGCACACTAAGTAATACACTCTCTATTGTGTGCCTCGAGTTTCCTTCGTCTTCTCCAAGCTGTGTGTGTTTCTCTGCAACCCTAATTCCAACAATTGGTATCAAAGCATGTTGCGTCCTCCCGAGCTTAGTCGCCAGCTGCTCCAGTACACGCCTGCTCACTTTCTCCAATTTCAGTGAGCTTTGGCGAGTGTTTGCAGGTCAACAAATACTTTGGGAAAGCTCGTAGAGCAAGCTTGGTCTGCTCAGATTTTCGATTTGGGCTCATTTTGGCCTCAGTTTCCACTACAGGCAGGTCTGGACAGGCAATTTCGTCATTTTGTGCAAAATTTTTGTCAGTGCCATTTTTTGCATAACAGGTGCCCTACAGTCTTCTGCGGTTTGTGCTATATAGCATGTGTTGTTCTCGCTCCGTTTCTCCTATTTTTGGACAGTTTTCACATCAGGTGCAGCATTTACCATGGTTGACAACAACAACACAGATGTGTTCAAGATGTTTGCTGCTGAGGACAGGTTGGATGGGGACAACTACCCTATGTGGGATTATATGATGCAACATGTTCTTGTGTCAAAGGGCATCTGGAACATTGTGCAGGGCATTGATGTACGTCTTGGTTCTGAGGATGTAGGCGATGGATGCTGCAGGTCTTGCTACAAGGATTGCTGCTGTTAGAGTTGTTTTGCCTACGGCAGAACAAGCTCATTGGGATGTTAAGGATGCGCACGCTCATGCATTGATTGCGTTATCTATGAAGCGCACCATTGTTCCTCACATCCATCCAGCAAAATCTGCAAAACAGGCTTGGGATATTTTGGCTGGTCTTTATGCAAGTCGCAATGAGGCTAAAATTGCTTTGCTGTGTAAAGAGCTGGAGTCGAAGATTATGCATGAGGAAGATGATATGGACACTTTCCTTGCTAGTGTCAAGGATATCAATGAGCAACTTATTTCTGCAGGAGAAGTCATTTCAGACAGTTCCCTTGTGCAGACTGTTCTTGATGCCTTACCAGATTCCTACCAAAATTTTGCTAGTACTTGGAGACTGATGACCCAAGGAAATCCTGAAGTTGTCAAGTTTGATGAATTATGCACATTGATGTTTCAAGAGTCACTTTCTAGAAAAAACAGGACTAGGTAGCGTGCGGTTGAACAGGCTTTTATCGCTTCTCAAAGAAAAGGCGGTAATAGTAATGCAGCCACTTCTTATGGTTCTGCTACGAGTGGCGAAAATTCTGTTCCTAATGCTTCTGTTGGCAACAATTCTTCTGAAAATTCTGGTGATAAGGGAAAAAAGAAGATGCGTTGCCATTATTGTAAAGCTAATGATCACTTGATCAAGTCGTGTCCTAAGTTGAAGGCCAAAGAGGCTAAGAAGAAAGAGGGTTCTTCTGGAAATTCTGGTGATAAGGGAAAAAAGAAGATGCGTTGCCATTATTGTAAAGCTAATGATCACTTGATCAAGTCGTGTACTAAGTTGAAGGCCAAAGAGGCTAAGAAGAAAGAGGGTGGTTCCACTGCAAATGCTGGTTCCACTACAAATGCAGCCATTGTTGAGTCTTCTGGGAAAGGAGACTATAATGCTGATGTTGATGCAGAATGGGCTTTTAGTGCAGAGTGCACTTACAATCCTACTGTCCATGATGCATGCTTTTCAGTTGCTGCAGATTCACATGTGTGGTATTTCGACAGTGGTGCTACAAAGCACATTACCTCACATCGTGAATTGTTTACCTCTCTCGAGTCTGTCCCTCATGGGAATTCAGTCACTTGTGCCAACAATGCCTCTTATCCAGTTCAGGGAGTTGAAAATATTGTGCTTACTGCTGCTAATGGCAGTTCATTCACACTTGTTGATGCACTTTATGTACCTGGGATCAAGAAGAATCTCTTGTCTGTATCCGCACTTGCTAGACTTGGACTTGTAGTCAAATTTGTGGATGATAGATGTACAGTTCATGATCTCAGTTTTGGTGATGAAATTGTTGCATTTGGCCTTTTGTGTCGTGGGCTGTATAAGCTCACTTTGTATGACAAGTGTGGACAAAATTTTGCAAATGCTGTTGTAGATTCAAGGGCTATTTCAGATGCAAAACTTTGGCATGCACGTTTTGCTCATTTGAATTTTTCCAGTTTGCTGCGTTTGCAGAAATCTGATACGGTTGCTTCTTTGCCACCTCTTGAAGCACCTGTCAAACATGTTTGTGGGCTGTATTTTGGGTACAATGCAGCATTCTAAGTTTCCAAAGGATGGTTCAGTCCGGGCCACATGCAGGTTACAGCTTGTGCATAGTGATGTTTGTGGGACCATGCAAACTCCGTCCTTGGGCGATTACATGTACTTTGTGACTTTCATTGATAATTACTCCAGGAATGCATGGGTATTTCCGCTTAAAGCGAAGTCCGAAGTTTTTATGTGCTTCAAATAATTTCTGGCTATGGCTGAAAATGTATCAAAATGTACTATGGGCACCCTCCGTTCCGATCGAGGGGGGGAGTATATGTCTCATGAATTTAATGCATTTCTAACTAGTCGTGGGATAAAACACCAATGTACAATGCCTTATACACCTCAACAAAATGGTGTTGTTGAGAGGAAAAACAGGTCACTGACGGAAATGGCACGATGTATGGTCAAAAGTCAAGCTTTGCCGCATTCTTTTTGGTTTGAGGCCATCATGTGTGCCACTTATGTACTAAACAGGTGTCCTAAAAAAGCTTTGTAGTCTAGTACTCCATATGAAGCATGGCATGATAGAAAGCCTTCTATTGAGCACATGCGTGTTTTTGGCTATTTGGCATATGCTTTGGTGCCACAAGTGTAGCGCACAAAATTGGATGATAAGGCTGTCAAATGTATTTTTGTTGGTTATAGTGCTGAAAGCAAAGGTTGCAGGTTGTATCATCTGCAAACAAAACGTATTCTGGTTTCTCGAGATGTAGTGTTTGTGGAAGATTCTGTTCAGCCCTTGCTGTCATGTACTAGTGCCAGTAATGTAAGCTCACAAGACATTTATGACACTTTGTTGCCTGTTTTCAGTGGTGGAAATACGGATGTAAGTTCCAATGAGGCAAATGTTCAGCCTATGGGGGTTTCTGAAAATGTTCTAGATCAGCCTATTACTGATGCAGATGTACATGATGTACTTGATGAGGAAAGGGCTGAAAATGAGCAAGCTAGAGGTATGCCAAAATGGCTGGTGCACACTTTGCGTGAGAGTAAATTGGATGCACCTTTGTCTAGTCGTACTCGTTCAGGCTCTCGCCATGCATCTTATGCATCAGATTGTTATGATTTGGCTATGTCTAGCTTACATGATGTTGAGGAGCCTCTGACTTTTGATGAAGCACAGAATTCAGAAAATTAGATGGCTGCCATGCAATCATAATATGATGCACTTATAGAAATGACACATGGACTTTATGTGATTTGCCTCCTAGCATTTTAAGCAGTGTGATGGTGGTATTGCCTTGTGAGAGAAAAGTTACATAGAGACATTACTATGTAAGTTTGGACTTGAGGATTGCAAACCTATTGCCACTCCCATGGAAACAAGTTTGAAGTTGAGTCTACATGATGCTGGTGATCCTGCTGATGTCACTCTTTACCAAACTGCTGTTGGCTGCCTCATTTATGTATGAAACACGAGGTCGGATATTCAGTTTGCAGTCTGACAGGTCGGCAGATTTATGCATAGCCTAGGGTCTAAGCATTGGAAGGCTGTCAAGAGGATTTTCCGCTACCTTAGTGGCACTTTACATCTTGGCTTGTTTTATCCCAAGGGGGGATCATTGTCGCCAGACTTACATGCTTTTTCGGACTCAGATTGGGCTAGTTGTTTTGACATGCGAGTGTCCACAAGTGGTTTTTGTTTCATGCTTGGCAGTTCATGTATATCATGGTTGAGCAAGAAGCAACGTATTGTGGCCACTTCGGGTTGTGAGGCTGAGTACAGGGGTCTTCACAGCTACGGTTGAGTGTGTATGGCTCAGACGCCTTATGGCTGATTTAGGTGTTGGAAAGGACACTGCCAACACTATCTACACTGACAGTCAGAGCGCATTGGCAGTTGCGAGGAACCCAGTTTTTCATGCTCGCACAAAGCACATTGAGGTGAATTACCACTATGTCAGGGAGAGGCTCTCAGCCGGAGAGATCAGCTTGGCTTATGTGCCAACACAGGACAACCTTGCAGATCTTTTCACAAAGGCATTGTCTCGTGTGAAGCTTCAAGCTTTCCGCAAAGCTTTGGGCTTACTCCCCTTTGTGGACTGATCATGTTCTCAAGGCATGTCACTTCCCTTTACTCATGTGCCAGCTCTCGTTCACCGCATCACTCTAGGGGGGATTTGTTACCACATACATGTGGTAGTGATGTATGTGAACACACTAGGACCGCCGGGGCATTTTTTCCCTCTTTAGGAGGTATTTTCCCCCGTGCATTGTATATACACCCATCACTCTAGGGCTATCTATCTTTCCATTGCACACTAAGTAATACACTCTCTATTGTGTGCCTTGAGTTTCCTTCGTCTTCTCCAAGCTGTGTGTGTTTCTCTGCAACCCTTATTCCAACACTTTAGATAATCTACGCATGGGTGAGTCCAAGATTCCTCAAGGGTTCACCATCTCAAGGGTAAACCCATCTAATCCACCCCTCTTTTCTCATCCTTCAAGTAATTTTACCCGTTGTAGATATATTACTAACTTTTTCTATTGATTGCTTACACTAACTACTAGTCTACTGACACAAACACCCATTAACCCAACTCTAGAAAGCACCTTCCCTCAAGACATGTACATATAGTAAAAACTCTCTCTCTGTCTCTCTCTCTCCCTCTCTCCTTTTGTAAAACTCTACTTTCACCTTATCTACCATCAATCATGCGCTCCCTTGAGCCCACATTCATGACTCAAACAGACAAAGAAGACCCATAATGTTTTGATATTCAAAAAAAATCATAATCATAATTTGTTATCTTGTAAATTAGGATTTCCAATAACCTTAATCAGGGGTCCTCAACCTATAAATACAACCCTCTTTTTCTTGTAAATTATCTCCAACATCTCACATAGCACCCCAACACTCTATGCGTGAGGAGAGACTTAGGCATAGCAACCACTTTGTGAGCTTCACCTTTGGTGTGAGAGAAGCTTTCAAGCTACACATTGCAAGTGAGAGAGGGTGAGTTCAAAATCTCAAAACCACTATTGTGTATGTTCCTCCATCATCAATAATTGAGATTTGGTGCATCAAAGGCGTGATTCAAGGTTCAAATCTTCGTCCTTCCACTTGTGCAATATGGTTTGGTGAATTCAAGGTGACTTATCTATTTTAAGCTTCTATCATTTGATCTTGTTTGAGAAAGTGTTTTAGTGTGTTTTCATAATTTTGTGCCCATTGTAAGAGGGTATTGTGGTGAGAGGTCTCCCACACCCTAAGAGTGTGTGTGTCGGCAATGTCTATCATTCACTAAGCATTGATATAGCTTTGTACAAGCTCTACAATAGCATCATAACGAACCATCTCCATTTGCAAGTCACAAACAAGGTATTACGCAAGTTCCATTACTCTCTTTCTTTCCTTTGTTTTGACACTCTCTTGCGCCATTTGGTGTGTTCTTTATGTGAGATTCCTTGTGTGCATTTTGTTGCACCTCCTCTTGGTTGTGGCAAAATCTCTCTTGCGTCCTAGTTTACATCTCATAACTAGGTGGTGCCCCTATTTTGTTTGGGGGATCTGGGTTTGTTTTTGTGTTGTGCTTGTGGTTGCCCCAGACCCAATTGAGTAGCATGGGATCCTTGAGGGGTGTTTAGAGGTTGCCTCTCTTGTTGCCCGCTTTGGACCGCCTCTGTTGACAAGCATATCAGAATGTCAATTTAGTAGTTAGTCGGAACTGCTTCATCAGATATAGTTAGTCGGATCATAGTTAGTTGGATGTTGTTTAAATCGGATATTTAACAGTTATGATATATCAAGACTGAGGTTGTTATTACCAGTCTGTTTTGTATGGTGGTTATAAGTTGGAGTTGTGATAGCGCAGTGGTATTCAGAGATGTTGTAGCTCTTCTTGATCAATGAAGCACTCTTGTCATCTTAATTCTGAGTTATCAATTTCTTCTATCTCTTACCTTCAGTATGATGTTAGTACTTCTATGTATTATTTCCGAGTTATGAGTCACTGAAAGATTTGTGATGTACTAGTATTTTTTGTGTTGATGAACCACAACACATTTGGCGATCCTGCGGGTTCTGTTCTCATGGCTAAGGATGTATGCACTTATCAGGTATTATTCTTCGATTCATGAATCTCATTCTGGTGATAATGCATGTCGGAGCGAGGTAGAAGACACTCTCGCATATATTACACACGGGCTAAAGCCATAGCAGGAAATATAGATCCATTCCACTATGAGGATGTGATTGTTGATGAAGAAACTAATCCACCACCTCAAGAACGGGGAAGAGGGTTCTGGAGCAGCAGAGGACAGGGCAGTGAGGCAACTTGTGGGTGCACTACTCTTGACAGGAGGACATGCACGAAGTAGAAGGCAACTCCAATTTGACCCATTGAGGGGATCTAGCAGGCAAAGACCTGTAAGAATCCCAAATCCCATTCCCATGGCTCAGCCACCTCCTAATTCGCAGATTAAATCCTCCAAATTCAGAGGGAATCCCAAAGAGGATGCAGATTGTCATGTAGCACAATTTGAAACCCGTTGGCAAGCAAGTGGATACCAGGTGATGTTTCCAGATCCTATAAAATTACAGCAATTTGCAGCTACCTTGGAAGGCAAGGCCATGAGCTGGTTCAGCCAATATGGAATAGCTCACTTTCCTACTTATGCTGCACTTAGTTTGGCTTTTCTACAAAGATTTCGGAAGGAGAAAACTCCTACAGATATTTTAAGCAAGTTACGACGCATCAAACAGAGGACAATGTTGGTAGAAGATTTTGCTCAGAGATTTAGAATATCTGTTGAGAGATTGCAAAAAAATGAAAGGCCAACTAATGAAATGTTGGCAGGCTACTTTCTCAAAGGATTGAGGAGTGGTATTAAAAATGCAGTGGCTAGCATTGACATTGGGGGAGGTTTTGATAATTTGGTACAGGCTTCTTCTAGAGTTGAGAAGAGGCTGGGAATGACAAAGTCTAGTAAGAGAGGTGACAAGGAATCGAAAACAGGTTCAGAATCTGATACATCTTCTTCTGAAGAATCGGATACTGGTAGTTCATCTGATGAGGAGGAAATGAAGAAAAAGAAGAGTCCTAAGAAGAAGAAGAAGGACAAAACAGGGGGTGAAGTTGATATAGTTCAGCAATTAAAGAATATTGGCTATTCAGTCATAGCACCTAAAGAGAAAAGGTGCTGTGAGATTTGTGAAAGAGATGGACACACCACTGCTCAATGCTGGTACAACCCTAAACAAAGGGGTAAAACAGGTACAGGTGCTGGGCGGGGTACTACTTCAGCAGAGGCAAATCAGGTGGCTCCATTTAGAGGAAGACCTCATGGACAGGGATTTCAGAGGGGAACTGGAAGAAACCAGGATAATAACCAAAGAAGGCGTCAAGGAGTTATGCCTTGTGTATATTATGGTGACCCTACACATTGCGTTGGCCTTCGTTGTGACTTACGGGTAAAACATCGTGAGGAGAGAGGTGTTCTTGTTGTTCCATTCAATCAGGAGAACCAGCAAGCAGGCCCTCCACAACCACCTCCAAATCAACCACAGGCACAAGAAAATGTGATTATTATCGAGATTCCGATTTATCAGGATACCCCTAATAAAACAGCCACAGTACTTCCGACTGAGGAGTATGACAATGTGGAGAATGATTGTCAATATCTAGATAATATGGAAGATGAAATTGATGTGCTGGCTGTGACTAGATCCAAGGCTAAAGGTCCTATTGATTGGAAACAGCAAAAAGGGGTTAGAGATCAGGTACAAAAGCAGGTTCAAAAGGAGCAGCGAGGTCAACACTTGGAGGATCATGCAGAATCTTCTGATACACCAGTACAACATAAAAAGCAGGTTGAAGTACCTGCACCAGATTGGTTTGAGGTATTAATTAACTCTCCTTTACACTTGTCTTTAGACCAAATGCTTTCTATAGTTCCAACATTTAAAGAGAGATTGCTACATAAGTTACTGGGTAAGCACTATGAAAGTTCCATACAGCAGAAAGAGGAGTCTGGGGTGAATAGCATTCATCCTTCTGATGTGGATTTCATGGTTCCAGTTATCAAGGTGACTTTACAGGACAGGATATTTGAGGAAGTATTGCTGGATGGAGGATCTGGTGTCAATATCTTACCTGAGTCAGTTTATCTCACAATGGGCTTAGGGAGATTGGATCCACCACCTTTCCAAGTGAAAATGGCTGATCAGAGGAGGGTTCAGCCAATTGGAATTTTAAGGAACTCTTCTATTCAGATTGCAGGGATGCAATTTCAAGTTAATTTTGTTGTTATCAGAATGAAGGAAGGTGATTCTTCCTATGAGATGTTGTTGGGAAGACCTTGGTTTAGGTTAGCCAAGGTGAAACAGGATTGGGGTGAGAATCATGTGGTGCTTACCAAAGGGAAATAGATAATCAACATACCTATGTTGGGAAGAAAGCACATTCCTGGAAAAGAAAGACCCTTGTTTGCTCAATCAATCAGTCTTGCTAAAGAAGTAGAGGATGATGAGGAGGAAGCCTTTTTGCAGGCTAATCCGACGGTCATACCTGTTTTTGAAGTTGATATTGAGGGAATTTTGTAGAAGGATCAGGAAACAGAGGAGCTTTTTGATGAACCTGTCATGGGACAGGAAATTCAGGGTTCCGACATACTAAAACTGATGGATCAGAGTCTATCAACTAGTGTCAAAGAGAAAGTCCAGCAGGAGGAGAAGGATGCTAGAGATATGGTGGAGAAAATTTACAACAAAAGATTTGGAGGATCTAAAAGTGTTCAGTAGGATGAACTAAAAGAATTGAATTTAGGGACTGAAGAAGAACCAAGGATGGTCAAGGTTAGCATTTATGTGGATGGGGAATTCCTACAAGACTTATGGCAGTTATTGTTGGAATACAAAGATGTTTTTGCATGGGATTATGCAGATGTAAAAGGTATTGATCCATTACTGCATCAGCATCACATTAATCTGAGAGAATATGCCATTCCGATTGTCCAATAGAGATATAGGATGAATCCCAACTTTGCACAGCAGGTTAAGCAGGAAATTGATAAATTACTGGCAGTTGGGTTCATCAAGACTATTCATGAAGTCACTTGGCTATCTCCAATCATTGTGGTACCAAAGAAGAATGGGAAGATTAGGGTTTGTGTGGATTACAGGAAGCTAAATGCTGCAACTATTACAGATCCTTTCCCAATGCCCTTTTGTGATGCTATCTTAGATGCAGTAGCAGGGAAAGAGATGTATAGTTTCCTTGATGGTTTCTCAGGGTATAATCAGATTCAGGTTTCCGAGGAGGACCAACATAAAACAACCTTTATTGCAGATTGGGGAGCCTTTGCATCTACTGTTATGAACTTTGGCCTTAAAAATGGACCACCATCCTTCAATTTTACAGCTTATAAGACATTTGAATCTTATTTGCAGGATTTCATGAGAGTGTTTGTAGATGACTTTTCAGTTTTTGGTCAAAGGGATTTACACCTTGAGCATATGAAATTATGTTTTGAAAGATGTAGGATGTTCAGATTGTCCCTGAATCCCTACAAAAGTGTAATGGCTGTCAAGAGTGGTGTGCTATTGGGTCATGTGGTCTCTCAAGAAGGGATGTCAATATATGTGAAGAAGATTGAGGTAATACAATCAACACAAGCACCTGGCAATATCAAGGAATTGAGCAGGTTTGTGGGACAAGTTAAGTGGCACAGCAGGTACGTCAGATATCTGGCTAATGTCTGTATGCCTCTTACCCATTTAACCAAGAAGCATGTAGAGTTTGTTTGGTCTAAGCCACAGGAAAAAGCATTTCAGATTCTCAAGAAGATGCTCTCAGTTGCTCCCATATTACAATCTCCAGATTGGGTACTGCCATTTCATGTGTTTGTTGATGCCTCGGATATAGCCATTGGAGCTGTTTTAATGCAGGAGAAGACCCAAGGGTGGTTTAGACCTGTGTACTATGCTAGTAGGGTGCTTACATCTGCTGAGAAAAACTATGCAGTGACTGAGAGGGAGGCATTAGGGATGGTTTATGCTTTAAACAAATTCAGACATTACCTCTTGTGCAATAGGGTCATATTCCATGTGGATCATCAAGCATTGCTTTATCTTATTAAAAAGCCCTTACTTACAGTGATAGCAATTTTTCGGCTCTCCGTAATTGCCATAGTAAGCTACCTCACCCTACCAAATTCACCCAAACACTATGGCTATCCCTACCATTTCACTGTAAATAGGCGTGTGTGAGTTACGGGGCTTTTCCCATATCTTCTTAAAATCCTCATCTAGCTAGTCACTGGGTTAGTTAAGTCAAAAAAATATAAAAAATAAAAATATTATGGCCCATTTGTGTGTAAATATTGCATTGTATATATGGCTTAAATATAGGGATTTTTATAATTATTTTGGTATATTTATTTAAATATTTCTACTTAGGTGTGTGTTTTATTAAACCTATGTACACCTTCTTTCATTCTCTTACACCATAAGTATATTTTTTTCCAATATGTACATACTCTAACCTTATATTTTTCCTTTATATAAATCACTCCCACATTTTCACCCTCACCCTCGTGAAAATAAAAAATTGATTTCGTTTATTATATTATTTACTTGCATACCTTTTCCTCTTTCACCCAAAATAATTCAAAGAGGGACCATATCATATGATTCCAATATCTTTCCATATCCATAACTCCTCCATATTTTTATTATTATTTTTACTCATTATTCTAACACCATGTGCTCATTGAGCTAAAGTCCATGAATAGTCCATACACTAGTCCCACCATGTATATATTTCTTTATTCACCAATAATCCTCCTCCATGCATGTGTCAAGGGCAACTTGGATGCTTTGTATTATAATATGACAAAGGAGGGGCTCACTCTTGGATGCATTGTACAAATTCAACAAAGGAAGGGGCCACTGAAGACTTTTTGTGAAGAAAAAACAGGTCTTTTGGTGGGATTTTTAATATCCATCTCCACTCCGAATTTGGAGCGGTGGTCAAAAGAGAAAATGTATCCCACGCTCTGAATAATCACCTCAAATTTTTTCATGATTTCTGGAGCTACCAGCGGTGAGATATGATTTTTTGAGTGGACCCCAGTCTGCCCACTTTTCTCACAAGTAGCCCATAGTCTTCTCTCACCTCTTTCCACACTTCTACACACACACACACACATTCCTCTCAATCCCTCACTCAAACCTGCACCTTCAATGGTTTCTCTCACCTTCTTCACCATTAACCTCCCCACTTACTTCCATAGCTCTCATATGAGCTCTCCATGTACATACACCATCTCTATGCCTCTCTCTATTATCTCCAAAGTACAATTCCATCTTACTCCTTATATATATATATTTACATAAATTCAGCATGTGTACCATGATTAACCTCTCCAAATCAAGAGATCTCATCAACGGAATTACCATTTTCATCACGATAATCAACCTTGGCGGCGGTGGCGTAAAGAAGGGAAGACGAAGAAGAAGATCGATAGTCATTTTGAGAACCTACACAAGTAAGTCCAAAACTTCTTCAAGCTTCACCATCACAAGGATTTGCTCACTTCATTCAACCATCTTACTTCAACCATCCACCTCATTCTACCCATTGTAAATGTAACATTAACTTTCTAGTGATTACTAACCACTAACATACTAACACAAAATAGCTATTGACCTAACCATAAAAGACACCTCACCTCAAGACATGTGTATAGTAACTCTCTCTCTCTCTCTCTCTCTCTCTCTCTCTCTCTCTCTCTCTCTCTCCTTACTTACTTTCACCTTATCTACCATCAATAATGCTCTCTTTTGAGCCCACACCCATGACTCAAGCAGACAAAGAAGGCCCGCAATGTTTTGATTTTCAAAAAAATCATAATCCTGATTTGTTAGCTTGTAAATTAGGATTTCCAATAATCTTAATGAGGGGTCTCCAACTTATAAATAGGCCCCTCTCCCTCTTGTAAAACAACCTCCAACATCTCACATAGCACCCCAACACTCTATGCGTGAGGAGAGACTTAGGTGTAGCAACCACTTGTGAGCTTCACTCTTGGTGTGAGAGAAGCCTTCAAGCTACACATTGCAAGTGAGAGAGCGTGAGTTCCACAAATCTCAAAACCACTATTGTATATGCTCCTTCATCATCAATAAATTGAGGTTTGGTGTATCAAAGGCGTGATTCGACATTCAAATCTTCGTCCTTCCATTTGTGCAATACGGTTTGGTGAATTCAAGGTGACTTGTGTATTTTGAGTTTTTATTGGTTGATCTTGATTTTAGAAAGTGTTTTAGTGTGTTTTTCATTGCCGGTTTTTGTCCATTGTAAGAGGGTATTGTGGTGAGAGGTCTCCCACACCCTAAGACAGTGTGTGTGTGTTTTGGCAATGTTTAGCAATCACTAAGCATTGAGTGAGTTTTGTACAAGTTCTACGATAGCATCATAACGAACCATCTCCATTTGCAAGTCACAAATAAGGTATTACGCAAGATCCTTTCCTCTCTCTCTTCCCTTTTCTCTAGCTCTCTCTGGTCCATTTCATGTGTGTCTTGGTGTGAGGTTGCTTGTGTGTGTTGTGTGGTGCATCTTCTTGGTTGTGCCAAAATCTCTCTTGCATCCTAGTTCGCATACCACAACTAGGTGGTGCCCCTATCTTGTTTGGGTTTGGTTGTGGGTTTGTTGTTGTGTTGTGCTTGTGGTTGCCCTAGCCCCAATTGAGCAGCACGGGAGCCTTGAGGGGTGTTTAGAGGTCACCTCTCTTGTTGCCCACCCCGGACCGCCTCAACAGGTAGATTGGCAAGGTGGATGCTATTGTTGCAGGAATTTGATTTCCTTATGTGCATACACCTGGCAAGGAACATGCAATAGCTGATTACCTAAGTCGGATTGAGACAGGGGAACAACCGACAGGGATTTTGTATCAGTTGCCAGATGCAGATTTATTTGAAGTTCAGAGTTCCATTTCTGATTCATGGTATGACCAAATGCTGGTGTTTCTAAATGATGGTGTTATGCCAACAGGGTTTACAACAGACCAAAGGAGGAAATTTGCCCTAACAAGCAGACGCTTTTTAGTGATTGCTGGAGCATTATATAGAAAAGGGATTGACCAGGTCATTAGAAGGTGTGTACAAGATTATGAACAATCATCTGTGTTGCAAGAAGCCCATTATGGAGCAGCAGGAGGACATTTCACAGGGGACATTACAGGAAAAAAGATACTCCAAGCTGGTTTGTGGTGGCCAACTGTGTTGAAGGATGCTCATTCCTATGCAAAAAGCTATGTGGTGTGTCAAAAGTTTGGTCAACCTGATTCTAGAGATAGAATGACAGATCATCCTATACTGCCATTGGAGCCATTTCAAAAATGGGGTATGGATTTTGTAGGACGAGTCAAGCCTACAACAAGTAAGGGATGCAAGTACATTCTAGTAGCTACTGATTACTGTACAAAGTGGGTGGAAGCTGTGGCATTGAAAGATAACAAAGCTCAGAGTGTGGCAAAGTTCTTGTATCACAACATTATGACCAGGTTTGGATGTCCAGTAGAGTTGGCCAGTGATAGAGGTACACATTTTTGGAATGAAGTGATTTGTGAGTTAACAAAAACCCACATGATAATGCACAAGAAATCTATAGCTTACCATCCCCAAGCTAATGGACAGGCTGAGAGTACTAATAAGACTCTTATAAAGATTTTGAAAAAGATTGTACAAGAGAATAAGAGGGATTGGGATGTAAAGCTGGATTCTGCCCTGTGGTCATTCAGAACAGCTTTCAAGGTAACAACAGGTATGACCCCATTCTGATTGGTGTATGGCTTGGAAGTTGTAGTACCAATGGAGTTTGTGGTACCTAGTTTGAGGATTACGGCTGAGAAGATGACTCCAAAGTTGTCAGTTCAGCATAGAAGCAAGTATTTAATGCAGCTAGAAGAAGACAGGTTGATCAGCTCCTATATAACATAAGTCATTCAGAGAAGAAGGAAAGCCTGGGTCAGCATGAATGTCAAGTTTAAGGTTTTCCAGGTAGGTGACTGGGTAATGCTTTACAACTCAAGGTTAGGTCCCCATCCTGGGAAGCTTAATTTAAGGTACAAGGGGCCATATCCGATTATCACAGACCTAGGTCAAGGAACTTTTATTGTAGTAGATGTTTTTGGCACAAGGGTAGAGAAACCTATTAATGGATTCAAGTTTAAAAAATTCCAGGGCAAGCCACCCCATTTAGATTGGCTCAAACCTACTATACCAGAGGTTGCATTTTGTCAAATGGTGGAGTTCTCTTCAGGTACTATGGACCAGGATACTGTTGATCAATCATCAGCGTACACAGGCTTTGCATTCAAGTCAGGGATCGGATTGTACTACATCGGAGTTTGTTGGCTCGGAGTCTACTGGGTCGGAGTTCACCTGATCCGATTACTTAGCACTAGAATGGTAACCTAACAGGACATAAAAGTGTCCTTTCAGGGTTTTGGGAAAAAATTCCAAAACCATAGTAAATCCACTCATTTTGAAAAATCCTTTCATGAGCTTATAGTTCAATAACTACTACATATGGAAAAAATGAGAAACTTGTAATTTTTCTTATCCCTTGGTCACTACAAGCCTCCAAAGTTGATGGACCAGTGCATTTTGCCGAAAAAAACAATTTCTTATTGCTGATTGCATATAAATAAGAGTGGAGATTTTTGTAGGACATGAGATAAAATGCCCCGTTAACTTCAATGGGTTGGTGACCAAAACATATGGTTGCTTTTACCTTACTAATTTTTTTTTGGGCGAAAAAAATAGGTACAAAAAAGTTGCATTTTTGCCATTCTGCGGACCTATCATCAAAGTTTCTATAGTCACGCTCAATACAGATACTATATACATGTTTTCTTAGTTCCCTTTGGGCCTCTAGATTCAAAAGGAGCCATGGAGCATGTCAAAAGGATAATAGATCTCTTACAATTGGAACCTTGGGGGCAATGATAAAGTGCTAAATACAGCAAACATGAAAAAACTGGGTTTAGCATTATGACCTCTAGAAACCCATAGAAACTACTCAATATCTAGCCAAGTTTGTACTCTATGATTAGATATGGTCACTACCTACAAAATACACACAATTGGCCTAAGAAACTAGCAATATTGAGAAAGTTATACTTGCTACTCTAAAATGTATCGTATTCTTCAGCAATCAAAAAACTCAACCATTATCATATACTATGCTATATAGCATATTAGGTCCCCCAAAACTCAAGGAAGATTAACTTTATGTTATACATTACACTTAGATAATCAAAATTGAATTTGGATATCAAGAAAGCCACAAAAAAAAATCATAAAAGTGCTAATTTTGGCAAAAAAACAGGATTATGCAATTCTTGTAAATTGGTCATAACTTACAATTTTAACACTTAGCTCTCCCTACAAGCATCAAAACATGTTGAGAACTATGAAGGCCTGACCTCTAGCCATCTAAACCTCACAAACATGAAGTTTAGAGTGGTATAGTTGCCAAAAATTGAAAAAAAAGCCAAAAATAGGACCCGTTT
>NC_140946.1:153074667-153519667 GCF_014529385.1 Adiantum capillus-veneris | reverse complement strand
TGGCTAGTGTAGCCCCCTGAGACATGATATAAACAATTTTTTCATGCTCATCTGGTAGGAGCACCACTAGCCTCTTTCATGCAGGTGGATCTGCCTCCCCATGACGTGCTTGTGCCCTTTATTTAGCTCTTCCATGTTCGACACCAGCGTTGAAAGGACGGTCTGTCCAAAGGACGGTCCTTTGGACGGTCTGTCCAAAGGACGCGCTTCTTCATTATATCTTAGACAAAGACTTGCTAGATGAAGTACATGGCAACTTGAATATTATAAGGTAGATTGCACTCCTTTTGGATGAAGCATAGAAGCAACGCACGTGTGAGCCCTTTGTGTTGCAAATCTAAGATTTTCAATGGTGTCGTTGCCTTGGCACGACCTGACCTCCTGAACAGTACGTTTTTCACAAAAAAGGAGGGACAACACTTTTGTACGTCCTCCAATTCATTGGTTCACCCTCCAAATCCTCGGGCTCCGTAGCCTCGACAAAGAATAAGGAGAGGTCTTGAGCCCCATAACATTGTCGACATTGGGAGGAGCGTATGAGACTGCCAATTCCTATCAAATCACACGATAATAAAATATCAGATTGAAATGATGGATACACATTGATTAAAAAACTATAATCGATGGTACAATCAATGTTCAACATACACAATTTTAAAATTCACATCTCTCTCATCACTTTGACAACACCGATATAATAAAATAGCATGAAATTTCAAGACAATGGACATGAGACAAGACAAAAAACTGTTTCATTGCAAAGTATAGACACATTCTCAAATTACAAGGTATGATTTCAATCATTGGAAGGTCTCAAGATTTCACTATCTGGGAGCGTGCAACCAACACGCTTAATGCCTACTAACATGCTGAGGAGATCATGTGAGGACTTGCGCTGGGTGGGATTGGGAGATACACAAGTGTGCAGGACTTCCTGAAAGTGTTTGAGGAAAGCGATATAGCTAGTGTCATTATCCTTAGGTAAACATTAAAGGAGTTATTGAATGAATTTACAAAGGGAGTATATATCTTGGCTGCGTGTGTAGACTGGAGGATTTGTGGATATACATTCGGGAGCCACCCACCAATATCGCTTGCTCCAGGTTTCCCTTGTCAATGGGAGAAGAGTTGGAAACTTTGAAAATGTGTCCTCTGTGGGGAACAAGGTTGCACTACCCCAATCACATACGCCCACATATACTCCAGCCCAACCAAAATGCAACAAGATATTACTTCCATGAACATCATTGTGAGTGATGTTATTTGCATGCAAAAAGATGAAGTTTTGGAGCAATCCATTAATGATAGGCCATATATTCTGCTTGATGGCTTAAATGGTCCCCTTGACATCTTTGAATACCTTGCTCATGGCCACATTCTTCCCCTCCTTTTGGAGTGTCTCTAGCGAGTGGTCGAGGTTTCCACCATTCCACATCTTGACGATGAGGGTGGGAGCTCGTGTGGTGTGTCGTTCCAATCCCAAAGCAACAATGATTCCACTATGAGTGATATTCATAATTGTGGCCTCATGTAGTGCTCTATCATTGGAACTCTTCTGGCCATCACCAGTTTTTGAAGTAAAATTCATCTTTGAAGGTCTCATGATTGACTTTCACCTTCATGAACATGCCGTATCTACCTTCTCCAATGCTTGAAATTTTGTGGAAATTCAATGCAAGCCATGCGCATGATGACGAGGTTTCATGGGTCTAAACTTCTCATGTTGGGTGGCATTGGGACATTGCTAGAGATTGGTACTTCTGAAGCGGCAGACACTTAGGGTACATCCTTGGGCTCTTCTACGGGCGATCTCTTTTCCTATTGCTTCATGATTCTATAGAGGACCTCTACTTCCTTCATGTGGTCCATGAAGCCAGACTTCCCTTTAATTTGTTTGTCAAGGGTTTCTGCAACTCTACAAACTTACCCTATGATTTGACTCACATCGTGGCCCAATTGACCACCTATAAGGACTTCAATCCCACCTAAAGCACTACAAAAGTTTGTAACTAGTGCTGCATATGTAGCACACCATAACTCATCCAAAAACGAATTGTACGAGGACTCTTGCAAGACTTCCTGGAGGCGATCACTTCGTAGTCCATAAAGATGAGTGCATATGAATTCTTTGACATATTTGCGCTTAACTTTTTCTATCTTGCCTATAGTACCCATGATGTGCGTAGAAGCTAAAACTAAGAAACAAAAACCATAACTTCTCATCAGTATAAGTGACATGTAATGCAACACATTCTAGTCATTCTTTGCAACCTATTTACGCAACACAACCATGAAGCAATCACCCTAGACCCTAAACCACAAGTCCACACAATTATGCATGATGTTAATTATGATTTTTCATATCATAAAAAATATGTTATGATTTTTTGAATCAAAAACCTCGCATGTATGAGATGCTATCAATAGGAATGTGACAAATTCATACAAATACACATTATTTTACAAATTACAAAGAACAACGTAAAGGATGGTGTCACATGTGTATCCCTCTCATTGTAAGGATCTAAGCAAATCCTAAGCACCAGACGCAGGGGTTTTATTCCCTTTGTAACAGAAAAGGATAAATGTTTGATCCAGATGTCGAGAACGATCACACTTTAAAAATCAGTAGCTCATCAGATAATGGTTTTTTTCCCACAAATCGTGTCTGAGAGAAACTCCTCCCTTTGTAAGAACCGAAGATCGTGACATGGGGAGTAGTTTAAAGATTATAGTTTTCTCACTATACAGATCTACAATGTAAATCTACGAATCTGTGGTCCATGAATACATATATTGAAAAGTGTATAGCTTAATGACTCACTTCTTCCGTTGTAAGAACCAAGGCTCAGACGCAGGAAGAAGTATGATTTTTTGTAAGCTCACATTTCATTGGAGCTTATTTTACCTAAAGCATCGTACAAAGTAAGAGTGTTATGAGACATATCAAACAAATGCACGTGCTATCTAATCGTCTCCTAAAACACCGTACAAAGTATGAGTGCCGACAAGCATATCAAAACAATGTATGGTGTTATCTAGATTCCTAGAACATTGACTCAAGTAAGAATGCTGCAAAGCATATCAGAACAAGAGTCAATGTTTTCTAATTTTTTGCTAGATTACTGTGGGAGTAAGATATAACATCAAACAACCCATAGTAATTTCTATACCCTAAATTTTAAACTGTTATGTGACTAAGAGGGCCCGAAGGCGTATCAAAGACACATACAATTATATAATCAGGTGAAAATAAAATTTAAATTTATTTTTATAAAAACGTGAACGTGAAGACAAAAGATGCTCACTAATACGTGACACTGACCTGGTCAAAAAACGATTGCGACCTGTGTGAACTAAGGAGAGAGCTAGAGAGACTGTGAGCTAGAGAGAGAGAGAGAGAGAGAGAGAGAGAGAGAGAGAGAGAGAGAGAGAGATAGATAGATAGATAGATAGTTCTATTATCGTCCTGGGAGGTCAAATATGACCTATGGGACCAAATGAACATGTCACGTGGTGTGAGTGGAGTTCATAAGTGACTCTCGATGCTCAAAAATGGCTGAAATGAGCGTCGCAATAGAGAGTCCACATCGTGGTTGGGAGAGGAAGGTATGTAGGGAGAGCTCATGGCTGAATATATGGGGAAAAGAGGACCTAATGTGGTCAAAAGCTGAGCACTCAAGTAGTGTGTGGTACTCACTCTCTCGCACTTGACGAGGGCATAAGGTGCAAAGTCGATGACACTCCTCGCCAGTGCCCCAACGTCCTGTCTCGCAGCGTAGAGAATGGGAGCTAAGACGAATGGAGGCAATGGTGCGGATCGCACTCAACGGGATGGGCTCAAGGATGTAGGAAGGGGTTCGGTTATCTCGTTGCGAGAAGAAGAGAGATTTGTAGTTTGGGGCAACGTGTGTGGTGTAATAGCTGAAGCGAGAACCCCCAGATTTCTCCCAAGCCATGATACATTGGCGTTGTAAGAAGGCCTCATTAACTTGGGAGTCGATCGAAGCATCCTTGACCAAGTGACATGCATCCCATCTTCCAAACCATTTCTTGATATCAAGCATCCACCCCGAACTTAGTATTTTGCTCTTGCATGTCTTTTGAACCTTTTGACTTGCTTCATATGCGATTCTAGGAAGTCGATGCAAAGGGCTACATTGTGTCTTACGCATGTACTCCACAACCCTTTCCATGCCCAAGACCTCAATGGGAAGCGATCCGGACTCAAGAAGTAAGAGCATGTAGGGTGTTTGTGTCTTGACTTGGAGAAAGTTGGTGAGAAAACGCTTTTGGACATTCTCAAACTCTTTCCAAGTAGACTTCCCGATGCTTCCACCCCACACCTCCACTCCATAAAGAAGCACCGGTGTCACCAATGTGTCAAAGAGGTACTTTTTGAGAGCCCAACACTTGATCTCTCCTGCATTGCACATGTTCTCAAATGCATAATAAGCCCTCTTTCCGGCTTCCAAGCGACGCATTGCACAATCCTTCCATTTATGATTGGATGGAACCTCAAGGCCAAGGTACTTGAAGTGATCTACCACTTCAAGTTTCTCATTGTTGTATACAATGCATGGATTTTCGTCATTGAGGGTCTTTACAAGCATAACCTTGGTTTTGGATCCATTCACGATCAGCCCGCTATGTAGGCAAAAGCGTTCCAAGACACTCATAAGCTTTTGTGCATCTTCTAAGGTATGTGCCAAGAGCACTACATCATCGGCATAAAGCAAAAGCATGATCACCGCATTTCCAATCTTAACCTCTTCTATGCCTTCTTGCTGCATAAAATCAAGAACCATGTATTCCAATTCATCAATGAGTAGCCCAAAGAGGGTTGGGGAAAGTGGGCATCCTTGTTTGACACCAATAGTGCTTGCAAAAAATTCTGAAATTCCATCTCCCATACGTAATCGACATATCACTTTTTGGTAAATGCGAAAGACTGCATGCATAAATTCTCTCGGCACTTGAAGGCTTTGCATACGTCTCCAAAGATTTCCTCGCGGTACCATGTCAAAAGCTTTCTTGAAATCCACAAAGCAACAATACAACTTTTTTCCTTTCAATCGAGACGCTTCCATAAGAACTCGAAGAGTGACAAGGTGATCAATAGTGCTATGATGCTTTCGAAAACCTGCTTGGCCAAGCGCACGTTTGCCATTCTTTTCAGCCCATTCACTTATCTTCATCTCCATGATACATCCAAATAACTTTGCCATCAAAGAACCAACCATTATAGTGCGATAGTTGTTCACATTGTTTACATCTCCTCCTTTGTGCAAAGGTTTGATCCAATTTGCACTCCAATCATGAGGCATGCCATACTGAAGTGCAAGGTTAAACATATCGCATATCCAATATCGTGTTTTCTTACTTGTCCATTTAATCATTTCAGCCTTGACACCTTGAAGGTCACCTGCCTTGCGAGTAGCAAGTTTCTCAAGCGCGCGGCATACATCTTCAATGGTAAAGAAGGGAGACATAAATGGAAGGGAGCTACAACCCTCCATCTTATCAACATTGGGTTGCTCATAGAGGTTCTTACAATGCATATACATATCCTCAAGAGTCAAGTCACCAAAGCTCTCAACGCGCTTGCCTTTTAGATTTTGCCAAAACTTGCCACATGCATGTGCTTTCTCTTGTGCTAAAAGAAGTTGTTTTTCGACTTCCCACCTTCTCCTCTTCTTTTGAACAAGTGCTTTGTATGTGTGTGAACATTCCAAGTAAACTTCCTTGTCTTTGATTGCATCCAATCTTAGCAAGTGTTTTCGGGCTTGACTACATTCCATGTCAAACCATTTCTTCTTGGTGCTACCCTTCTTAGACCTTTTGCAAGACATGTGTTTCGCCGAAAAGCATTCCTTCGCACAAGAGAAAATTACTTCTTTGAAAACTTTCCACTTGCATTCTAATGTTGGGCTCCCTTGATGCTCTATCATGCTTAACATTTGGTCCACCATATCAGCATATATAAGTGCTCGTTTGAAGTCTAGACGTAGGTACAAATGATTCACATCATGATTGGAGGCTACATGCTCGGGCCGTTTACCACACTTGAGGTCAATACATAACATCCTATGATCCGATTCCGGATTCCATTCACCAAGTGTAAAGCTTTGTATGCATTCTAGAGTGGCTTCTGAGAACAACATATAGTCAATCACGCTAGCACCATTGTGCTTTCTACATGTAAAATCATTGGTGCTTTGCCATAGAGATACACCATTTGCAATGAGCATTCCGGTACTATTGCACATATGTAGAAGTGACTTTCCATAGTGATCCACTTCTTTTGCATCATTAGAACTTCGATTATACATGTATGAGTCATCCACTCTTCTTGATACATGCGGCATGTCGACTTGTTGTGTGTCGTGTTGTAACATATTTGTGCGAGCATTCATGTCTCCAAAAACAATGACTTCACCTTGATCCTTGTAATAAGCAATGTCTTCCTCTAGTTCAACAAAGGGCTGATCTCTATCCATATTCAAGCGAGCATAAAAGTTGGAGTCATAGTGAGGAATGTAGCAGCCGGCCACAAACATGACTTGACCATTTGGTGGGCTGATTTTCAGCCATAAGTAGCGTTTATACTTATCTTCTTTGACAATGGAAACATCTTTCAAACCCTTTTTGGTCATACATGCTATGCCTCCTTGGCCTCTTCGTTGCTTTGCATTTTTGGCCCACATCAAAGAATGTACATCGTATTTGTCAAATCCAAGAATTCGTTGCGCATCATGCTCCCATGTTTCGACAAGAAGTATCACATCGGAGTCATTGGTAAGCTCATCAATGCCAATTCCCGCATTCCATGGATACCCGTTACAATTCCAAAAGCTTATTCGCAAGCGTGAGTTGGTCTCATAGATCATGTGTCCCTATTTGTTGGGTGGACTTGCATCCTCCTCAAGTGCCTTTTCTTCTTGAGATGATACCTTAACCTTCTTGCTTCTTTCCTCGTATGCTTTGCGACGTACATTTTGTTGCATAAGAGTGCGATCCTCATATACATTACAACCCGTTCCTTTGAGGTAGATCCAACCATTGTCAAGGATGATCTTTCTCTTTACCTCATCAGCCATGGTACATACAATAGGTCTTTCTCCCGAGCGAGGGACTCCTTGTTTTCCAACTCGATGTGCACCATAAGCCATGATTCCTGACATGCCAAAGTGTGTAGCAAAAAACTCTTCAATAGCAACCGCAAGAGATTGGGGTGTTTCCATGCTTTCCTCCTTGATTCCACGAATGACGATGTTCTTTGAGCGTTTTTGTCGTTCTTGCAATTCTTGAGTGTCCACATTCTCTACATTCTTTGCTTGGACAACGGCTTGCGTGATAGGAGATGTAGAAACCACATTATCCTTACATATATCAGCCCATGATTTGGATGCATTTCTCATCTCACATACATCATGTCGTATTGTATCTATCGTTTCCTCTTTCAATACATGATCACTCTCAACTTTGCTCAAGCGCTCTTTCACTACATTCATGTCCACAAGAGAGCGTTTACATTCTTGAACTTCATTCTCAAGATGCATCAAACGCGTTGTTTGCATTTCAAGAACCTTCTTGAGGTGCTCATTCTCCACAACGAGAACTCTTAAAGTACCATTCTCCATTGCAAGTGCGCGCAACTCTTCACCTTGCTTGTTGACGGTTTCTTGTAACGAGATCAAGTAAGCCATGATCATTGCTTCCGTTGTTGTAGACGATGTGGTTGGATTAGCATCCAAATTCCTTGGAGATTTTGCATCATTCTCCATGGCAAGTGTGGCTTTTCCACCCTTGCGAGTTTTGTCTGACATTGCCTTCAAGTCGGCAACAAAAACGCAAAGTTTTGACAGTTTTTTCAGTTCTGAGAGAGAGAGAGAGAGAGAGAGAGAGAGATCTCGATCAAAAACGTATCAAAGACTGACGTATCATATGGTATCGATTAATGGACTACCGTCTCGATCAAAAAACTATTGATCGATAAGCTATCGATTGAAAGAATATAAATTATTCAAAAATACCACGTATTATACGAGACTACACGAATAATGATGATTTATTCGATATAAATTGCACTATTCGATTCAACAAATGCAACCCAGGACCCACATCGATGCTTGTCTCAAGGCAGTGAGCGTCAAAAGAGACGAAGCGGCGGGGGATCTTGTGGCTTCGCTTGTTTTGGTAGTGGGGGGGCAACAAAGTCCCCTATTTTAAAGCGTGCCACCCCTAACGTAGAGGATGAGGATACTGACGCACCCGTGCGAGACACGCATGGGTGCTACTACATGGTTAAATATGGAGGGGATATGGACTTTGGTACAACAAAGGGCAGGGCATTTTGACGCTATCTTACGATCTTATACATACGACGTATAAGATTTATTTTGTAAAGTTTAGAGACTAACTGTCTGATCATGCATGCTACATTAAGGACGTGTTGCATGCTAGATTTCCAAATGCCCAAGATCAACATTTTTCACAACAATGGTTGGAGGGCTACATAATTTTTTTTATAAAAACAAGCAATCCAGTGTACGACACGCAATGGCCAACCAAGTTAGAGATCCAGACAAGAGCTATCACGGTGGCAACATGGTAGATACAAAATGGGAGTGGAAAATGCAAGAAACGAATGATCAGGCTGCAACGGGCTCATCCTACAGACAACAATGCAAAGCTCATGCCAGAAAAACTCCCACACTGTCGAGCTGTGACACGTACATAGTGGGAACGCATGCTACAAGAGTTATCTTGTAACTTTTTAGATACATAGTTATATTTTCTATAATGTGCATATGCATATTTAAGTATAATAATATGCTTTCTATCTCATACTATTATTTATCTCAAGGATAACCTATTCTTACTTCACATCAAAAAATACTATGGAAAAAGCGTCAATAGCTCCGTCTCTTTAACTTGGGGCAAAAAACATTGATTCTTTATTTCTACTATCTCATTATCATCTCACACCTTAGCTAGATCCTATATCTAGGGTAAAATCCAATATATATATATTCTATGTATTTTTTATATTTTTCTTATATTTCTCTCTAAATAGCTACTAGGAGGGAATCAAATCCTAGTGGGACACTAGGTGGCATGATTTCAAAGATACACTTATTTTAATGCATTATTGCAAGCATGATTACAAAACTTTGTCAAGGAGCAATGTCATGCTTTCATATGGCATGAGGTGTCCTTTGGAATCAAATGAAAGTCTACGCTAAGGTGATCACAAGAAGACTTTTGCTGCCAGAAATGGATCCTATTTTGATGAATTTTTTACAAAAGGTTCCAATCTGAATTGGAAAATGCATACAAAAAGGAAGTCGTAGGTAATGAGCTGAAGTTTTTTCCCATATTTTTATTTTTTTATTTGGAGCTACGGTTAAGGAGATATGATCAAAATACTGGACCCCAGTCTGCCCACATCAGGGTCAACTCATTTCCAACTTTTCCAGTTTCTGTTCACACTGGCTTTTCTCTTCTTGTGTAAACCCTTGGGGGTTCCCTTCACCTATAAAAGTGTACCTCTTCTTCCTTGAAAAGAACTCAAGCATTCAAGCTATTGATGAGAGGAATTCATGAGGGAGGGAGTAGTAATTCCAAATTGTACTTAGTCATTAACATAAGCCTAAGCCTACACTTTCTCCTAGAAGAAGACTAACCATTCTTGCAACAAGCTAACCTTGGAAGATCAAATCTAATAAAAGAAGGTCTTGCACTTGGTGTATCAATCAAAGTGGAATTATCCACTCTTCTTCTCTCTCCATTAATAATGGTGCCGAAGGGTTTGTCAAGTAAGATGTGTTCTACATTGATGTTTTCTTGATTTCTTGTTGTTTTCTTTTTCATCTCTAATCCTACATATATATATATATATATATCTAATCTCATCTCCTTAACCAAACCTATCTCTCTCACTCTTAGTAATTCATCCTCTCTACAAATTTTAGGTTCTCTTTGCTTTAGGTACATCTCTCCCCGCAGTATCCTTATTGCCTACGGGCAAGAATAGGGCTTGGGAGGGAAACTTCTCATCTCTTCACTTCTCTCATATCTACATTTCTACATACTATCCTAGATGAATAATCCACATGATGAGAATTTCTATCGTTTTCACTCTGTACGATCTATTAGAATTAACGTATGGATTAGCCGTAAAATACATTTTCAACAACGTATAGTGTTTCTCTTTGGCCCAGAAAGGCTCAATGAAATACTTCTTTCACCGGATCCCATCATACTATCTCTTATAGACTATAACTTTTCTTTTGATGTAAGCGTAGTTATCTTGCTATGAACCAAGAGGATTTGTACACAAATTAATCCCAATCATTAGACAAAATATTTATATTATGGTAAGCACAAAACTACAATTCCAAAGAACAGTTCATAGCCTATTTGGTCAGCCAAGATTGAATGCCATTAACTCATCTATTAACCCTTTCATATTACCCATGATACGATATGACCATAGCCTTGATGTTTTCATCTTTGTGTTGTTTTGACATTCTCTTTTGTGTTCTTTCTTTGTGTGTGTGAGTGCAAGAGAGAAAGAGTGGGTCTTCTTTGATTGCACTTCTTTCCAAACCCTAGTCTTCATGGCATCTATGGTTTAACTCCTTCATATAGTTTTTGTTGAGTTCTCTCACAAACTCTCACAGCCATAAGCCCGGTGCTTTCCTGGCAAGACCGGAAATTTCTCGACAACGCACTATGGATCGGGAGGCAAAGCAGGAAGGACAAATATGTAAGATTGATTAAATTACAACCTAAATCGGTGATTATAACGATTATAGTTGATAGTTGATGATTTGTTATTATTATTGCTAACTTAGAAAAATATCACTCTTGATCAACCAATCAAAGAGATGGTCAAGTTTTGGGAGCAGCATACAAGATTTTGATACTTGGTGATGGTTGTTCGAGAACAGCCACATCTCTTGTGAGTAATTCAACACAACGGTTGGATCACTACAAGCGGTAAGTTTAAACAGATACATTTGTATGATTTGTTTTGAGATGTTGATATTTGTTTAATTTTATATGGGTTTATGTAGAGTCAACGGTGATCAAACGTACGTGCCTGTGGGACGAGAAGGAGGAGGAGGAGGATTAGATAGAAAAATATTTGTCCAAACTTTCATTAGGTCCCACTGTGGCACAATGTATATACAACTATTTTTATTTTATTTGTAACTTTTTTAAATAGTTGATCTTCTGCACATTAAATTATCAAGGTAAAGTAAATTCCATTTTAATTTTTTGTTTTTTCCGCATACTCTTTCAAAAAAAAATTGATGTTTCATTGTTTTATGCAGGTAAAAAATAAAGGTGCTCATTTGGGCCACCCAATTTTGGATGGCTTAAATGAGCACCTTTATTTTTAAAAAGACGCTTAGCGGTAATAAACGAGGTAGCAGCATCGACAAGCAACGAGGTAATAGCTGCGGGTATATTTCCGTAATTATTGCTTATAAACCACTAACGCGTTTTTACCTGCAGTTATTGCCGCGTACACAATTTTGCTCTTTCTATTTTCCTTCATTGTTTTGCGGCAATGCTAGCGGTTATAGGTTACTCTTCTTATAGTCTCTCTCTCTCTCTCTCTCTCTCTCTCTCTCTCTCTCTCTCTCTCTTTCTCTAGAGACATTGGTAGACGTAGGCGGCTTGATCAACAAGGAGTTATAATGTCTCTCTCTGGATTGGACGCATGCTACAATGCCTTGGTAATGATCTTTTTGCTCTCGAATCTGGGCTCTGAACGGTTCAGCTCCTGCTACCTTAGGCTCTCTATTTCACTCCCAGCCTGGGTCACAGGTGAGGCCGTCTCCCATGCCTGACCAACCCATTGCGCACACATACACACACACACACACATAGAGAGAGAGAGAGAGAGAGAGAGAGAGAGAGAGAGAGAGAGAGAGAGAGAGAGAGAGAGAGAGAGAGAGAGAGAGAGAGAGCTTAAATTGCGGGTATCTTGGATCGCAGCTCAATACCATCCGACGTCAAAAAGACTTAAAAAAGGCTACAAAAACCTTGAGAGACCCTAGCGATGGGAAGTTAAGCCTGTGAAGATGTCAAAGTGACAGACTAGAGTTGGTGTTAGGGTGTGCCCTTTGAGGCCATGCCCCGTCCACTCATTTTATGAAGTGCTCACCCATATTGAATGCACACCTATCCCCTAATGCATGGCACCCGTCGAATCTACTCCCTCATTGAACCCTTGTCCTCCCAAACTCTCCGTGCACAAGCGAAGCCCTTAAGCTTTCCCTGTTCCAAGAGGTGTTGCAGGCGCTCCTCCAAGGCCTGGCACAGAGTCTCAAAGCCACCATCACCGAAGGAAGAGATGGAGCCCCCCGCATCGTCCCTTCATCTCAAGATAGCAGCAGAAGAGTGTGGTGAAGCTCATCTCTCAGGCTCCCACAAGCAGAAAGATATACTACCCGAGGACATTCTCGAGGAAGAAAGCCTTGGACCTGTTGCAGGAGGCCCTGTGCCAAGTCTTCGAGGTAAGCCCCATGTCACACTCCTTGCTTCTCAAATTAGGAAAGAGCAGAAGGATTTGGAAGAACATGCCCTAATCGGATTGCTAGCTGGACCCCACCCGCCTGTCAATATACTCAAAAATTGGATTAGAAACCAATGGGGTATCCTAGCTTCTAAGGTAGAAACTATTCAAGCTCTGCCCAAGGGGCATTACCTATTTTTCTTCAAGACATCAGAGATGGCGTTCTGTGTCCTTATTCATGGCCAATGGATAATAAGGTCCTCTCCCTTGAGTTTGTTCCATTGGATGGCAATGATTTTAATCTTGACCGCTCTGCCTTAGTGAACTACCTTGTGTGGGTTGAGTTCCCTAACCTCCCGATTCACTATCACTCTTATTTGGCCCAAATCAGTTGTCCTCTGGGTAAAGTCCTAGGGGGGAGGCAGAAGACCAATTACATCCCATCCTGGCATCCTCGGGTCCTTATATAAATGGACAATTTTGTTGACCTTCCCACCTCCATCTACATCTTCATTGATGATAGTGAACTTGTTGAACAAGAGATACTCTACAAGTATCTTTCTAATACTTGCTTCCATTGTGGAGCCAAATCTCACTTTGTGAGGAACTATCCAATTAAATTTCCCCCGACCCTCAGGAGTTGACGGTAGATAAAGCGAAATAGGGAAAAGAAGGAGAAATTGCAGGCTTCACTACGATAACCCACGCTAGAAGTAAAGCAGCTTTGTAGAACAATGACAAGGGAAGGGATAAATAGAGGGGTAAAGGAAATAACTGGCAGCCAAATTGATTCGATTTGCTTGCTCCCTTGATTGGCTTTGACGAGAACGACTTTCAAGAGTAAGAAGTATCCGAATCAAATGTAGAAGAATCACTGCCCATCGAACTGGAAACCCAGGTCAACAAAATGGATGTTGACATGATCATTGATCTGAACCTGTCCTCCCCCTGCAAGATATTTCCAACAAAGAGAATGCCCCCCCCCCCCCCCCCCCCCCCCCCCCCCCCCCCACCCCACCCCTAGCACCTATGGACATTCAGAAAGACAACAAAAGGGCCCATGATCAAGCCTTGTAGAATTCGACCAAGTCTCCAACTGGAAAAGCCAAAAAGGACAAAAAGGTGCATAAATGAAAGTCCTAAATCAAAACATAAAGGGTCTGACCGACACCTGCAAATCTTGCAAAATCAAAGCATGGGTGGCAGATAATCCGATCAACATCATCTTGTTGCAGTAGATCAAGGTCAATGGAAATGATCTCAAAGTCACCTGAAGAAGTGTCGATGGCCCTCAGATGGTTTGCCTCCTCCCACTCAAGGGGGTCCCGGGTGGCACAACGATAGGCATCCCTACTGGGTGTCTCTCTCAAAATCCTAGTGTTCGAGTGAAGGAGCATTGGGTAGCAGTCCACATCTCTGCCCTATTTCCAGTCACACTAGTATAGATTTATGCTGCAAGTTCTTTGGCTCAAAGAACCAAGATGTGGACAAATATCTCTCTCTTGAAGGGGGTAATCATCTTAGTCGGTGACTTCAATATGGTCGAAGACTAGCATGACAGGTTTCTAGGCAAAGGTATAGTCATCAATGGTGGAGAATAGATGGCCTAGGACAGGATGAAGGACAACCTAGAGCTGTGGGATAGTGGTGAAATAGGAGTTTTCTCATGGCAGAACTACTCCAGAGGGAGGTTGGCAAGAAAAGCCAGATTGGACCGCTGCTACATATCTCTTTCATTGTCTAATTCCTTCAATAGAATCAAATGCAGGATCAACTATAACTCACGTCTGTCGGATCACTACCCAATGACCACTGTCATCGAGAAGAAGGCAAATAAGATTAGGAACCAGTGGTTCCACAGGGACCCTTCCCTAGTCCACCTCTCTATTGTTCAAGTAGCCTTGGAAAGAATCTAGAAAGAACACTTTGCTAGAACAGTGAGTCCAGCTGTAGCTTGGTCTTCATGGTCTTCATCCATCAAGGAAACTTAGAGCTGTCTGTCAAAATTTCGCAAGAAAATCTTGCAGATACGTGGAAATCAAAGGGATCGAATCTACAACTTCCTCCTCCTTCTTGAATCAGGGCCGCAATGTGAGACTACACAGGCCTCTATAATTGAACTACGAGCTAAACTTAAAAATGAAGAAGACATAGTCACTAAGCATGCCTCTATCTTCTTTAGAGAGTGGTGGGCAGGAAAAATCAACAAGCCCTCTAAGAAGATGTTTAAGATACTTAGGAAAAAGCAAATGCGAGAATCCTCCCCGCTGTTTGTGGCATCCGATGGCTCTATTCAGAATGAAACTGAAAATCTTGAGCTCACTCGGGCCCACTTTGAGAAATTGTTTAGTCCCAAGGAATCATCTCCCCAAGTGTTACAAGCTAGAGATGAAATTTGGAAATACAGGTAGAAAGTGGTCCCTGAAGAAGACAACACCTTCTGAGCTGATCTCCCTTTTTTAATTTTTGAAATCAAGGCTGCAATTGAGTAATTGGCTCCCAAAAAATCTCCTGATATAGATGGCCTGCCTGCTGAATTCTTTCAAGTATTTAAAGTTACCCTTGCCCCCTGTCACTTGAAAGTTTGGGAGGAAGCAATTTGGTTTCAGGCACTCCCTTTTTCTATCAACATGCGGATCATCAAGCTTGTGCATAAGAAAGGCACCAAGGATAACCTGTCTAATTGGAGATCTCTCACTATGCTCAACACCTGTTATAAGATTTTTGCCAAAGTGGTTCTCTTCGGATCACCCCCATCCTAATGAAATGGCTTTGTACAGAACAAAAAGGCTTTATCAAAGGAAGGAGGATCATTGAGGTGGTCATAGCTCTTTGGAAAGGAATTGAGCATGCTGAAAACTTGGGAATGGATTCTGTGTTCATAAAAATTGATTTTGACAAAGCTTATGACAACCTCTAATGGTCCTTTATCCTACTTAGCATGGAAAAAATGGGCTTTGATAAGGGACTGATCCAATTTGTAACCACTTTGTTTGGGCATGGTGGAGCTAGAGTCTCGTCCATTAGATAGGGTTGCCCCTTGGCCCCTCTACTGTTTACTATCATTGCAGATGGCCTCAACTGCCTGGTCAAAGGGAGGATGGGGGAGGGAAGTATCAAAGGAATTCCTTTGCCAGCAGAAACAACCAACAAAGTCTTTCTCAGTTTTTTGACGACACTAATGCCTTGCTGAGCAACGAAGATAACTCTCTAGAAGAATTCTGGGCTGCAATGGAATTATTCTGCTCTACCTCTGGTTCAAGAATAAACTACAACAAGTCAGATATCAGATCCCCAAAGACCCCTCTGCCGGGTTGGATTCTTAGTCAAGGATGCACACCTATCAAGGAGGGTGAAGTATTTAGGCTATTAGGTATCCCTTTCGGGTTCAAGGTCTCCCTCAAGACAAAGGTGGGAGTGGATGTTAGAAGCTGGACAAATGGAAGGGCTTCCAGGGCTCTCTAGTAGACAGAGTTATTGTGATTAATCACTTTCTATCTACTTATATTTTGTTCTTTCTCAGCTGTTGGCGCCCTCCTGACTCTCATCTTAGTATCATAAGCAAATACTGTAGGAGCTTCCTATGGGGGGGTGATCCATTTAAGAAAATTGCAGCCAAAGTTTGGTGGGATATTTGTTGTTTTCCAGTAGTAAAAGGGGGTCTAGGATTAAAATACATTAATAAGTGGGCAGATAAAATAGCAGTCAAACTCCTCATCCATGAACTTGAGGATACTAGCCAAGAATGGGCTCTCCTCTTGTTCAAGAAAATAAATAGCTTCGCTCTGGCCAATTTCGCTCTGGTCAACTGGAAGCCTTGGTAGAAACTGAGCTAGATCATTATTTTTTTGGGCGATTTCCCATCAAGGCTAAAGGGTCAGGCTTGCTTGCGTGGAATAGGGCAAGGGTTAATCTGCCAGTCTTCTGGTCCTCAGGGGGTGCACTATGTAATCATGTTAATGTATAATGTGAGCTCAAAAGGAGCGGTTTTAAAATGCAAAAAATTTAGGCCATTTTACAGAGATACATTAAAATAAGGGGTTTTTATATTCAATCTTGGAAATAAATCCTAAAAGAAGGGGTCATTTTATTCATTTAACATGTTAAAACAGGGGTTTTTTAAATACCCCGCGAACGCACGTTATATAGGGGGTACTAAACAGTGAACCCTTTGAGTTATGGTCTAACAACAGATCTAATGTTGTCCGGCAATTCGACTCCATTTGGTGGCCTTTTCCCTCTAATCCCTATCGCCAATAATCAGATAAGGACGACACTTCGATGTCACAACAAAGGAATCACTACTTGGGGAGTTCTTTGGAATGGGCAACTACATAGGTGGAAATCAACTGAGGAACTTCTTCTCCAGTTTCCCCTTCAACCATGAGAACTCACACTCATTTTCTCTAGACTTGAGTTTTTACCTAGTTCAGAGCTATGGAAGCTTTCACTTAAAGAATCTCTCCCGCTCAGTGCCTTTGGATGGAAAGGTGGGTTCAAACTCCAACACCCACAATTGAATCTCGGAGACATCACTCCCTCACTGCACATCACATTGAACAGACGGTGGAACGTCAGCCTAGACAAGAAGCAGTGGATTTTCAAATTAAAGAAGCTGTGGGACATGCAATTCAACCCAAGAAATCGGTCCTCCTTTGGCTCATACTCCACAAAGCCTTGTTGATTGGGGAGAAAAGCCTCATTGCAAGGCTATCCACGGGGATCTGTCTCAGATGCAATGTAGAAGTGGAGTCTATATTTCATTTATTTTTAAGATGTCCGCAGTCTGGTATTATTTTGTCCCCTATAAATTTTGCTCTCATAAAATCAGTCTCTTGGAGACAACTGCTACTAGGAGACTCTATAGGCATTCTGCCTTGCTATTGGAACCGAACTAGGACTAAATGTTTATGGATTATCTCGAAATTGAGAAACAATCATGTGTTTAATGTGGCTTACCAGGCTCCAAGCCTGAAAGCATTGTTTGTGGATTTCAATCTACACGTGTTCAAAACAAAAATCAACGAAGCCAACCTCTACTATTTGAGGAACTGGATAATTAAAGACGTAAAGAAAGCACACCAGGCATGGAGGCTGAAGATCTCGAACTCCCATTAATAAGAGAAAGCTAGAGAAAATCAGGAACATGCTGGCTGCTAATTTGGAATCCTCCTGGGCGGCGTTCGAGGTCATTTCCAAAGCCGGTAACTTCATGAAAAAGATACAAGGAATAATAGACTCTCTGAAAGACTGAAGACTAACATGAAAGGACGTAAATGGTCGGGTTGTATATGATCGGCTATAGTTGTTATGTATCTAGTCAAAGTCTATCTAATGTAATGAGTCTGTTTTGTAAAGGGAGAGTCTCCCAGTAATGGATATGGTCCCGGGTCATGGTCTGCAGGTATCCCATGGTTGTAATTTTGTCTCCTTTTTTCTTTTAATATAACTTCACTGCTTTGTGGAAAAAACAAAATACCATCCGACCTTACTCTCAAGCCTTAATCAACCTCAACCGCTCTAGCCCTTCCTCAATCACCTCCCTCCCTGCACCATATGCAATAGTCGGGGGTCGTCGGCCTCCTCAAAGCTAACCAAAATATTTAACCTGAAATATATGTTATTTTGAATGCCTGCATGCACTGGGGTCGGGCCAGCTGGTGCAATCCTGTAAAGAGGAAGGGGAAGGGGGTACTGATGCATAGCCAGAGCTTGAGCGTTAAGGACGATATTTGAATCATGTATTTGCAAGTGCTGTTGCCTTCTCACGCCCTTGGCCTACTAATGCGTGCATGTGGATCCCCCCACCCCTTTTTTGCTAGCTGCTCTCTCTCTCTCTCTCTCTCTCTCTCTCTCTCTCTCTCTCTCTCTCTCTTGTAGAGGGCTTTCTCACCTTCAAGGTTAAGGTGATATTATTGCTAGCATGCAAAGAGCACAAGTGAGTTGCTACATGCAAGTGGAGGCAACAACATGACGAGAGGCTAGGTCGATGTTGGTCGCCATACTTGGATGAGCTGGAGTCTTTTGTTTGCGAAGGTGCAGATGAGTGGCTGATGTGGTAGAGGTTAGTTGAGAGTGTTGTGGGGGAGAAAAAACTGGGGTTGTGCACGCTTTTGTGATCAAATACAGCCCCTTGGAGATCCCGCTGGATATCCAAGGGAATCGAGTGTGTGTGGATTATGCACTCAAGTAGATCAAACGAAGGTGTGCTGGGAGACATAGGATGCCGAGCACAATTCAAATGGATGTTTCCGTTTATGTTAATACTTACTGTTCTCTTTTTTTATTGGCAATACACACATATTTTGTTTATGTCAATACTTACTATTCTTCACGGAAATAAAGAATCCTTTACCAAGAACTTGCATGCCTCATCGTTTTGAATTGCAGCAACTATCATGTCTTCAGTTAGTTGTAATGTGATCAAGTGGAGATAAAGTTATAAGCTTAATTTTTTTTGAAGAGTCATGTAATTGAGAGAAGGTGTTTATATTGTCTACACTCAAGGTGCACATCTAAATACCTATGCGAAGATACCTTTTGTTCCAAATTGTATGTCTGACATTGGATGTTTGTTTTATAAATCATGCGGATAGCTTTTAGGAAAATGTCTACTTCTATGGTGCAAAAAAAAAAAACTTTCAAGCAGCCTTACTAGAATTTGATAACAAACGCCTAATAATCACATATATCTAGATAGCCACTTTTATTTTGAAAAATGGAGGTAGAGTTCATGTGTTTTGAATACATGGTCTACAACTTGAGTGAAATCAGGAAAAGATATGGTGTGATTAAGAAAGGTTCTCTACTGTAGGCCATAGAAATGACATTTTACAACAAGTAGAGTCAAACTTAGGATGTGAAGTGTTATATATGTGTGCAAAACTCACATCCTATTTTGCACGACATTTTAGGATGGGCAATTGCATATTCTGCTAATAGTCTAGAGCCTACAGCTGTTCAGGTCATCCATCCAACTTGGGGGTCATGCACCTTGTAGAGCACTCTTAGTATATTTCAGTGGTTATCGAGAGACTATAGCCAAGCTACTTCCCCAATATCTCTTTCTCTATCAAACTCTCATTGATCTCCCAAGCAATTTCACATGACATCCCTAGCTTTTCGAATGCCTTCCCCACAGTAATCCTTACCTACTAGATCTCTCTCATAAGACACAAGAATCTCTCTCTCTCTCTCTCTCTCTCTCTCTCTCTCTCTCTCTCTCTCTCTCTCTCTCTCGGAGGGAGAAGTTTCATATGTACACAAGAAATTTTTTGATGGTCTCCTTATTAATCATTGTATGGACTAGTACATAAAACCGTCTTCCAGACGGGATGAAAGAAGAAACAATTTTTTGTGTGATAATTATTAGAGCATAGAGAAAGGTAGAGTCGATGACATTGTGGATGAGTTGGATCCGCTCCACCATGTCAAATTGGTATTTTCTTGCTGTCATCTTCGACCTATGAATGTCATGATCTCTTCCACCTGCCGGCCACCTCGGTCAATAAAAGCATCCTAGAGAGAGAGAGAGAGAGAGAGAGAGAGAGAGAGAGAGAGAGAGAGAGATTAGGGAGGGATGTCGGCTCGTCCTACGTGCCCACTGGTGCCTATCCCAAGGACCTCCAGCTCCCCCTTGACCTCATCCCACCATCTCAGAGCCATTGAACTGCATGTTAATATTATGACACTGAGTGTTGTATCCCATCGCATGTGATTGTATTTGGATACATCTTGTATTGCAACGGTGTGATCGATGCTCCATGTCCTTGAAGAAAGTCTAAGCAGTTTGAAAGCTATAACTACCCCATGTATTCAACCCAATCATCACAATCCAATATAATCGCCTATACTGCCTTACATCTACGTGTGGTCTCTCTCTCTCTCTATGTGTGTGTGTGTGTGTAACACAAATGTAATACACTTCCTTTGCGCCTCTGATAGTGGGAGGCCCGATCCTAGTCTTCAACTACCAAATAAAGTAGGCTTTGAAGCTACAACAATGGATCAACATTAGGAGGAGTTGTATTGTTCTTAACATATCTCTCAACAGATCAATGTGGAGCATTCTCTCTCTCTCTCTCTCTCTCTCTCTCTCTCTCTCTCTCTCTCTCTCTCTCCCCTCTCTCCCCCCCCCCCCCCCCTTATTAGCACGTGCTTGACAGGCCATCTTCTATTGTCACAGTCATCTACAATTTGTGCCCTTGCAAGCTAGAAAAAAGGCAAGGGCAAGCATAGGCAGCTACCATACGATAACTAGGTGATGTCAGAGGGCAACAGGTGTGACGATGTTTGGTAGAGCACACACACACATACACAAAAGGACTATAAATTAATGAAAATCAACTCTTATAATGAAGGCGCAAACAGGTGACGAGGCGATGTCAGAGGACATGAATGCGTTGGAGTTTAACAAACATTGAGTGCGCGCTACGTAAGCAAGTAGAAGGGCAGGCAACGTTGAAATATTGGCACACCGTACACTATGAAAATCTCTAGTTGCTTACCGTGGTCTTTTATCGCGTTTTGTAGAGAGAAGGTCCAAACTTAGTTGGAGAGGGAAGAGAGAGGAGGGCGGGTGAGATATTTTTTGTATTTAAAGTATTACCGCGACTGTTTCCGCTATTATTACCATGTTTATTACCTCAGTTATTATTGTTGATATTATCACGTTTATTTTTGAGGGGAAATTTAGCGCCTAAACTTTCAAATGCTGGCTTAAACATCCCCCCCCCCCCCCCCCCCAAATTTTGGTGTTTCCCTCCTCTCAATAAAAATTAAAGAATATTATATGGGATTTTCAAGTTTAAAAAAGAAAAGAGAAAGAAAGAGAAAGTGGAAAGAGAGGGGGGGGGGATAATAAGATTACACTTGGTTACAGCTAAAATAATGATTGTCACTTGATTAACATAATTGAGGATGTTCACAAAATTAGAGAGAGGAAGAGGGGGAGAGAGAGATGAATGAATTACACAACCAAAAATTTCCATAACTTAAAGTATGCAAAATGTTTATGAATCATCTTCCAAAAGATCCCTACATGAAGCGTCATCCAATTCTAAGCCCATGGCTCCTAAATAAATAAAGAGAGAAGCGGAATTATCGTTTGTGAATGCATTGGCTTCATCATCTTTGAACTTGTCATCCTCCATCTCATCATCTTCATCATCATGACAATCATCCTCGCTAAGACTTGCCGCCACTGGACTTGATTCATTGACCTCCCTCTCCTCTGTCTCCACCTCATGCAAAGTTGGAGGTGGAAGAGGCTCGAAGACGGTCTCCACTTCATTAGTGGGAAAAATGGTTCTCCCCCAAGGTGTTATGGGAATTACAAACCAAAGTTTTGGTTGGTGGATTGCTGGGATATAGATGACCTATAAAAGAGAAGATCAAAGTGAGTAACATTGGTATAATTAATGCTACAAGAAAATAAAAATAAAAAAGGTAGTTGTCACTCACTTGCTCACAATTGCGCGGTAAAACTAAATTGTCATACCTCCCTATGTGATGCACACTAGAGTCCACCATGTAGAGGCCATTCTCATGTCGTATAGACACATTTGCAAACCACTTGCACTTGAAGATGAAGGTATGAAAGGTTTTAAAATTAATCTTTAGTATCCTTTCAATAGTTCCACAGTACTTGCCTTCATCACCGTTTGTGTCAAAGCTGCCCATGAGGGCACAATCCATGGTGTCAATGTGGCACGTACGAAAGTGACGACCCTTTAACCACATAGAGTTAAAGGAAAGGGCACTGCAAAATAGAAAAATATCTTTTATCAAATACAAAGATAAAATCAAGAAAAAATTTACAATATGCTTATGTATATGAGTACTCTACCTTTGGTACGTAGCATCGTACATACTCCCATTCTTTGGATGTGATGTCTTCTCTACGCGCTTTTGCTTTGGTCATTCTCTCATGAATCCACTCCGCACAAATGAGATATGGAAAACACGCAAGGTGTCTAGGCGCTAAGGGTTCCCTCCTTCCTCCATGTGCTTGTTTCCATGCTTCTCTCTCTTGCAAACGCCTTGCCTTTGCCACTATCCACAAGTCCACCCACTTGGTCATAATCTTTACATTGAGAATACAAAAGCTATTGACCAATTGGAATAGATTCATATCCATGTTAGGTAGTTTTCCCTTTCCACTTGGAAAGTGTGAAGTCATCCTTGCATCTTCCTTGTCTAACCACATGCGAGGCATTGAAAGATCAACTTGTGCCAATACCCTAAGATGTAAACAAATGCCTCTTGCACAATCCACCCTTCAGCCACACATGCCTCTGGTTGAGACCGTAGCTGCACAAAATCTTTCAGAGTCATTAAAAACCACTCTAAGAAGAACATCCATCATGTGTGTGCTACTCCACATATAGCAATCGCCTCCACCACGTGAACCAAGAGGTGGATTTGACTAAGAAGTACCGTTCAAGGAAATACATCCTCAATGGCGCACACAGTTTTTGTTGCAAGTGTTTGAGCAGCAAAGATAGCATCTATTTCAATTTTATTGGAGCTCACAAATCTACAAGGATACACTAAGTGCTATTTGAGATTATTGTGTACATAAAAAAAGTGTAGTTGAGTGGAGTCTTGTGGTGTACCTTACTAGCTCTCCAAGTTTGAAAATAGCATCCTTGACTTTCTTGTCCCGACATATATACATACTCACCGCCGACACAATGAACTACAATGTAAATCATAGAATGAACTACAATGTAAATTAGGGGAAGGGAAAGTGAGAGAAATTTATACATACAAACTATATACAGAATAGGGACTCGAGGTATATTACCTGAAGCATCTTTTGTGCCAATCATGGGACTTCAACCCATACAATTGAATGCTTCCACCTTTCTTTGCTTTTGTGAAAGCTCCCTTTAGCAACCTCATGTATCCTATTGGTGTGCGAATAGAAGCAATGGTACCCTTCACTTTGTCTAATTCTTCTTTGGCAAGCACTTATGGTGCTTTAGGAAGCACAATCTTTCCACTGTGGACAGGGTGTGGAGTAGGAGAGGCGGGGAGACGTTTCAAAAGCCTCAAATCCTCCCTCGCATTTAAAGAGTCCTTCTTGTTGATAATGTGGTCCCATAGTGTTTGGGATACATTCTTGAATATGTGCATGGGATCCAAGAGGTGTCGTATTTTTAAGTCCTTTCAATATGGAAGCCTTGAAAATATGGAATACCTTGACATACCTTTTGGTGGAGGGCACGAAGTTGGATTGTTGTTGTAGTGTTCTTCCCAAATGGTTGCCCAATCTGCCATTGTTAGCTTTAGAGGGGTCTTCCCATTTGTTAGAGCCTTGTGCTTGCTATGCCCTTGGGGTAAGAAATGATGGTTGTTTGGATAGATTACCTTGCGCAAGGCATCAGGCCTCTCTGTCACCAATGATGGTCCACAAGTAGGACATGCATTGTAACCTGATGTGGACAACCCTGCATACATATTATATTGTTAGAGAGAGATAAAACTAAAGGGAGAGAGAGATAGAGATAGAGAAAGGAAAAGGGAGATATCAAAAATCTCTCCAAGCCCAAGATAGTCGTGCATAATCCACATAAGGCTTCCGCTCACAATGGCTTCTCTCGCCCCCTTTGCAAGCGAGACATCTACAACAGGAATTCCTCTCCATAACTTCTCCAGCTCCTTAATGAGGGGCTTGAGGTAGACGTCAATATTTGACACTTTGTACTTCCCTGGCACAAGCAAGGAAAGAAGTATATCACCCTTCTTGGTTGTATCCCAGGGTGGAATATTGTAGTTGACGATCACCACAGGCCAAGTGCTCCATGAATTAGACTTAGTGTCAAAGGGGTTGACACCATCACTTGCTAACCCAAGCCTCAAGTGTCGAGACTCCAACCCAAACTCTGGCCATTGAGTTTTAATATGCATCCATGCAGGTGGATCGGCAGCAGGGACACGCATCATTCCATCATTTGAGTGGTGGTTGGCGTGCCATGCAAGAAGCTCCATGGTAGACCTGCTTTTAAACATGTGTTGAATGCAAGGATTAATGGAAAATGTCTCAAAACCTTGCGGGGTAGGTGGACTCCGCTCACTTTGGTCTTGTATCGTGCTTCCTCGAACACGAGACATGAGGTAGCACGTGCATGCTCATTGTAGTATAGCATGCAATCATTGACGCACGCATGGATGCGCTCATACTCCATTCCAAGTACAGTGACGTACGATAGGCATGTGGTGATCTTTTGGAAACATTTTTCCCATCAAACTACAACAAACAAGCGTAATAGTACAATTGCAAGGAGGCGGCACCATAAAGAGAGTGATATAATTAAGGAGCCATAATTCAAACTTACCCAAGGACTGCATCAACACTTGCATTGCTCCAACCAAATTTTTCCTACAAGTTGAGGACTTCCAACGATGCCCGAAGCACCGAGTATTGTGCATTGTCGTTAAGAGGTGTTCGCGCACTTGCCATCAATCTATCCTCCGTTGCCACTACCCGTTGAGTGTAGGACTGGCAATCCTCCTTGCACACATCTCATTCATGAGCTAGTAACTCATCACACATGTCAAACATGTGCTCATCCTTTGCCTCAAAGTGAGACTGAGATGCCACAAGAGCTGTTGAAGTAAAGCTAATGAGAGGATCACCATGCGGTGCACCCAAATCGTCCAATAGGTCTTGCCTTTGTCGTTCTGTCCTTGCGCGCCGGTGCAACACCCCTAAACATAGACCAATGTGGAACCTCCTCAAGCAATGGGTGAGTGGTGCTCTCATCTCTCCAGTTGCTTTTTTTAGGATGCCAAAGCCCTTCGTTCTCCACATGCTCCAATGCAGTGCGCTTCAAGCAAAGGATTTCCCTTTTGCACTTGGCGCAAGGACAAGGGAGTTTTTCCTTGAGCCACCGATCGTGCTCAGGGCCTCTATTGGGGCCACTATCATCCCAGTTGATGTCCTGTACACACGATAAATTTTTTATTTAATCGTATGTGCTTAAAAACTAGATAATTAATTAGAAAAAGTTCTAAATTTCAATAAAAAAATAAATGACATTAAATTCAAAGAGAATAAAGTGCAATGAGTGCTACAATTATTTTTAGACTTAAAAATGCAATTAAAAAACATCTAAAAGTACTTTAAGAAAAAGTACTCGTAAATAAATTAAAAATCTTCATTAAAAAACTCAAAAGGCTAAGAAATGAAATAATTGATATCTAAGGTTAGAGGGTGTGGTTTGAACCACCCCCCCGCCCCCCCTCCCCTGCAACCTCGGATACTCTTGTATCCGTTTGAAATGACGGGTCGCAAAAATAAGAGCGGTAATAGCAGCGGTAATGGTCGTGGTAATATTTGCGGTAATAACCATGAAAAATCTTGGCGCCTAAAAAAGAAAGGTTAGAGTATGCCGCGTTTTTGCTGCGTACCTTGCCCTCATTTCTCTCCACCATTGCTACATCTTCAAGCTCCTTCCTCTTCTCTCCACCTCCCACACCTCACTCCCTCACTCTCCCTAGTCCATCTCTCTCCACCTTCTCCCTCCCACAAACACAACAACAACAACAACAACAACAACAACAACAACAACAAAAACACACACACACACACACACACACACACACACACACACACACACACACACACACACACACACACACACACACACGTTCGGGTCAAGGAGGAGCTTCGATTTTTTTTCGACAACTTCATCGAAGGGGGTTTACCACGCTCATCCTTGGAAGCTCAACCTAACGGACAACCACGCTACAACCTAAGGTAAACAAAAAACACCTCCCTCCCCTCTCGTCTTTCCCTATTGTATTCTACTCCACAAACACACACATAGAAACACGAACACACACGTACATGCATAAATGAAAAAACAAAACGGGAAAGATATAGATAGAGAGAAATACCTTGTTCATTTGATATAGTTTGCGTTGTGACGTAGATGAAAAATCTTCGTGCATGGTAGATTTGCTAGGCTTGTTTGCAAATGTTAGATTTGTTAGAATCTCTTTGAGGTAGATTTGTTAGATTTGTTTGCAGATGTTAGATTTGCTAGACTCTCTTTTTGTTAGATTTGTTTGGAGAGAGAGAGAGAGAGAGAGAGAGGGGGGGGGGGGGGGGGGGGGAGAGAGAGAGATAGAGATAGAGAGGGGAAAGAGGGAGAGAAATAGAGAATGAGAGAGAGAGAGAGAGAGGAAAAGAGAGAGAGAGAGAGAGAGAGAGAGAGAGAGAGAGAGAGAGGGATAGAGAGAGGGGGAGAGAGAGGAAAGAGAGAGAGAGAGAGAGAGAGAGAGAGAGAGGGATAGAGAGAGGGGGAGAGAGAGAGAGAGAGAGAGAGAGAGAGAGAGAGAGGGAGAGGGAGAAGAAAGTGGGGAGAGAGAGAGATAGGTACCTGGGGGATTCACTATGGATTTCCGTATGGTAACACGTGAGTGTACAAGAGGGGTGTTTTTAGAGGTCAGACATAAGCGTATACAATAGGGGTACCCCCCCTATTATTTCATGCTCGTACCGTATGCATAAGGGAGGGGGGGGCCTACCCCAAGGGGGGGGGAGAGGGGAGGGATATTAGATGGTTATGCCATAAGACACATACCCTAACAAGACAATTAAAGAATCTTTCACATGAGGGTGTTGTTCTTGGTATTTCAAAGAGTTAATTTACTCCACTAGCAAACTAAGATAGATATACCAATGAGAAACTATGGTACCTCCCTGTCATTTCCCTTAGCTAACATCTTTAAGACTTGTTCAACAAGCTTCTAGATTTATTGGGGTTGATGCTACCATAAACTTGACTAATCTTCTTCTGTGTAGTCGTCAGTAGGCATCAATATCTTGGACATTCAAATCCTCATTAGCCTCTTCAACATCATCATCATCAATACCACCGTCTGCATAGCGTGTGTCTCCACATCTGCACCCTCATTTTATGATTGTTTTCTTCTTACACATCGTCCAAGTCACTCTTCTCTTCTTCTTCTTCTTCTTCTATGCAAACTCAGTAGCAACACCAATGGCATGATCAAGAGCTTCTCCTGCACCCATGATACTAGCTTTACAACCGTCATTGTAATCTATAATAAATTTCCCAATCTTTGCTTGTGCGTGCATTGTTTAGTAGATTTCCAAACTCTTTATTCTCATCTAGATCCTTGGTGTTTTCATTCTTAAGGACAACTAGAACTTTATTAGCTACTCTATGTAAAATATCTTGGGGTTGATCGCCATATTGTTGTTACGTTGCACCATGGTCAACAACGGTAGAGAAAGCTTCCCAATGTAGAAAAGCTAAGTAAATGTTATCTCTCTCTACACTATAGACAAAGGGGGAGGGAGTTCATAAAAATGTACAAACATTAAAGAATGCTTGTAATCATGGCACTATTTTCAAGGGCATAGCTTCTTTGTTGACTTGGTCTCTTATGTCCACTATGAGCTGCAAAGAGGGTGTTAGAGTTTTGGCATCTCAATTGAACTACCCAAAGTGATCCCACTATTTATTTTGGCTTTTAGGTATTTGTTTTACTTATTTGTCAAAGTCTGGGTAGGGCAATTGATTGATTAGCGTACTTGGCAAGCAATTAGCATTTTTTATGAGCCTTGTGGAATTTTCTTGATCTGCCTTGTTGGGTAGCAAGGGCAAATTTGGGCGACCTTTCTACGATGCAATTCCCTCCTCCGGACAACCTTACATAGGCTTTGTGGTCATGTAGTCACAAAGTTTCTCATATGAGATCTAGCTCAATTCTCTTGCTAGGAGGAGATGCTCAAGATGTAGATGTCATCCCCTATCCATTGTACGCTAACTCTGTGAGAGCTACTTTAGATAAGACTACATCTTTGGGAGGAGGTTCGAAAAAAATAGGGCTGGTAATTATGTCACCCAATGATTCTCCAAAAAAACTGAAGACACAACCCTCAAAACAAGCTAAACATGAGCCAGTACCAGTGAACAAGGTAGGAGATTATTGTGAAGGTGAAGAAGGAAATACTACCGTACCGATGGAGTAAAAAGAAGTTAAGTCGGTAGCAATATTGGATAGTGGGGCTGGAATAGCCTTAGCCACCAAGGCAATGTGGGAAAAATGGGGGAAACCAGCTCTCCAAAAGACTAGAATGAATCTTCAATTAACAGATGGGTATCTGGAGAGACCAATTGGCATCCTGGAGTAGATTTTGGTAACCTCTTGCAGAATTGCATATAAACACACGTTTGCGATTATGAATTTTGATGAGAGCAAAAATTTTGATATCATATTGGGTAGACCATTCATGCGTTAGCTCAAAATGGTACAAGATTGGGGATACGACTATATCTATCTAAGGAACAAGGAGGTCACTACTAAAATTAGTGTCACAGATCGTAGTTATAGAGATGTAGAACGAACCCCAGGAGAAGAACTAAACTCCACAACTGACCAAGAAGGGGGAATACCGGCTTGGCTATAGAACAAAGCTCGCCATTGGACAGGAGAAGCTTCAAAGGTGGTAGTTTAGAAAAGAAAGAGTGCATTCTCGATAGGACTACACAGGACAAGGCATATGTACTAGAGCCTTTTCCAGAGGAGATGTTTGAACCTTTGGATGGCAACAAATACTAGATACTCTTGATGTTTGTGTAAACGAGGTGACCCTCACCAAATTCTGCAATGAGGAAGGATATGATATCATTCCATTCTAGATGTTGGGTGTTAGCCTAGATCCAAAATTAGAATTGGAAGTCCCTGACAAGGAGGGGGTTGCCGATTGCCGACGCATAGTGGATGAAATCTCAGTAATAGACCTTGACCAAATGGACGAGGAAGCTTTCCAGGACTCGACGGATAAGCTATTAGAGGACAATGCAGACGACGAACTATCTAATAGATCAAGTCAGAACATCAAACGGAAGGATCGACGGGTGATCTACTATGATTTTTCGAACCAAAATCCTCAAAGATAGTGTAGATATTGGTATATATAAACGCATAAACAAATTAACAAACAAAACAAGAGAAGAGAAGACTCAATACCTCTGTTAGCCAACAAAACACAGTACTTAAGGTTAGTAGAAGCAATTGATTGCCTCAAAGACAGGATATCAAAGAGGTACATGAAATCCGACTCAACCAAAACAAAAACAAAAAAGAGGAAAACACAAAAATCAAAAAAGGAGAGAAATTTCAAGAAATCGATGAAGTTGTCCAAAATGGAGCACAGAAACAAATACAATGAACTGAAACGAGCTTTGATGGAAGTTTGGACAATAGAAATGGAAACTGACAAGGAATCAAACGATGATAAAGTCGATGCACCTTCCCACTATAAGAAGTATACTATTCAAGATAGAAAAATCGTGGTGCAAAAACCCAAATGAGATCTCAAAGAACCAGGAACTTCATATGATGGACCTGAAAAATCCAAATGCATCAACTTAGCAGAACCAAGTGAGGAGCCTAAACCCACATACATTGCCATGGACCTTACTGACGAAGAAGAGCAACTTCTAGTCGATACGCTTAGACAATACAAAGATGTCTTTGCATGGTCATACAAAGATCTAAAAGAGATAGATCCTGCGATCTGCGAGCACACGACACCCCTTAAAAAAGTGACCAAGTAGACAACATCCTTCCACATACAATGAGACTTTTGTCAATAAAATTAAGGAAGAAATAGACAAACTGAAAGATGCAGAGTTTATCTACGAGATTGAACACACTGATTCGGTGTCCCCTGTTGTGGTAGTACCCAAAAAGAATGGCAAATTGTGTGTCTATGTAAACCTCAAACAGCTAAATGCTGCCACTATCAGAAACAACTATCCACTACCAGTAACGGATCATGTTATTGAGAGGGTAGCAGGGAAAGAGGCCTATAGTTTTCTGGATGGGTTATCAGGCTACAACCAGTTGTGACAATTACAGCAGAAGATCAACATAAGATAGATTTTGCACAGAGTGGGACATATTTTCATAGAGGGTAATGCCTTTCGGCCTGACCAATGCCCCTGCTACTTTCCAGAGACTAATGAGTCATGCATTCAAGGAATATCTCAGACAATTTCTAGAGATATACATGGATAATCTTTGTGTTCATTCTCATTGGAGAAGTGACCACATAACGCATCTAGGAAAAGTATTCAAAAAATGTAGAGCATATCGTATTTGCTTAAACCCTAAAAAATGCATCTTCATGGTAAGACAAGGTAAAATTTTGGGCCACATTGTGTCCAAAAATGGAATTTCCACTTATCAAGAAAAGGTACAAATAATTGCAGCACTACCGAGACTAATTAAAATGAAGTGCAGGCATTTATGGGGCATTGTGGGTACTACAGGCATTTCATATATATGTATACTGTAATAGCTAAGCCATTATACGCCCTCATTGCTAAGTTTGAATGGACAGAAGAATGCGAGTAGGCTTTCCATAAATTAAAGCAGCAACTAATTTTTGATCCAATTTTGCAAGCCCCTGACTGGAGCAAAATCTTTCATGTTCATGTTGATGCATTAGCCTATGCCATAGGATGCATACTAGCCCAGCCAAGAGAGAAGAAAATGGATTTTCCCATTTGCTACTCTAGCTGACAGCTAAACAACACAGAGAAAAATTATACCACTACGGAAAGAGAAGGTCTGGGATGATATATGTTGTCCAAAAATTTAGACCCTATCTTCTTGCAAACAAGTTTGTTTTCCTCGTGGATCACCAAGCACTGCTATATCTAGTAAAAAAACCTTGTAGCACTGGAAGAATTGTTCGCTCGTTTATACTATTGCTTGAGTTTGACTTCACAGGAGTCGTAAAAAAGGGGGACTACACACACAAACACACACGATCAGATCATCTTTCACGACTATTCCATGGGGAAGCACCTGAGGGTATCGATGATGATCTTCCCGATTCGTATCTGTTTAACATTGAAATGGTTCCAAGGTGGAGCAAAGAGGTCATTCCTCTACTCACAATTGGGTCATTACAGGTACAAAGACAACCATCAATTATACATCGAACACAAAATCTTCAGCTTTTAGTATTACGATTGTACAAGCACGGTAAGGATGGGATTTTAATACTATGTGTACAGCCTGAAGAATCCAACTACTCACAATTGGGTCATTACAGGTAGAAAGACAACCATCAATTATACATCGAACACAAAATCTTCAGCTTTTAGTATTACGATTGTACAAGCACGGTAAGGATGGGATTTTAATACTATGTGTACAGCCTGAAGAATCCAACTACTACCTCAAACAGGCTCATATACAAAATACGGGGTTTCACAATGGAGAAACACAAACATGCTTACGGCTAAAGAGACTCGGATGGGATTCTACTGGAAAACCATGGAACACAGTGTCCATACATATGTAAAATCATGTGGTATCTGTGCAAAACAACCTCCATTGGAACATGCCACCCTGTTTCAAGTAGTACAAGCACCCAAATGGAGTACTCACATAATTGAGTACTTAAAAAACAAGACCTTCCCTGAGGGATGGGGCAAGGCAAGAACGAAAAATATAGAAGAAGAGGCCAAACACTATCTGCTCATTTCCAACCAACTGTATAGATGGGGAAAAGACAAACAACTACGATTATGTGCTACTGAAAGCGAATATTAGGTTATCCTAGAACAAGCTTTTTCAGGACAACCAGGGGGACATTTCTCTACTGATAAAGTGGTAAATCTCATGCTACACTCAAGCATACGGTGGCCAACCTTGTTTATAGATGCAGAGACCTATGTCAAACGATATGATAAATGTCAATGCACAAAACCACCCATACAAAGAGATGAAAGGCCATTAAGGCCAATGATGGGGGTACGTGCTTTTGACAAATGGGGCATTGACTTTATTGGTACCATCATACCTCCGAGATATAGGTCGCATGCACAATACATCATAGTAGCAACAGACTACATGACGAAATGGGCAAAAGCAAAGGCAACCCAAAAAAATGATGCACAAACTATAGCTCAGTTCCTTTTCGAACACATCCTTACAATATATGGTCCACCCATAGAAATAGTGAGCGATAGGGGAACACAATTTCTAAACAACGTCATTGAATGCCTCCTTGATGAATTCATGGTGGTCCATCGCAAATTAGCACCCAATCACTCGCAAGCTAACGGGCAAGCAAAGAGTACCAACAAACTCTTATGCATTGTATTCACCAAAATAGTCAGTGACTCAAGAAATGATTGGGATCAAAAGCTACACATAGCATTATGGGCTTATAGAGTAGCTTTTAAAACTTTCATCGGGACGATTCCCTTTAACCTGGTGTTCGGGATTAATGTGATTCTACCCATGGAATCCTTAATCAAAACCCTACGAGTGGCAACACAATTAGGATGGACAGGCCACGAGCTATCAGAAAGACTACACACCCTGGAACAATTAGATGAAACCAAAATTAGAGCGATAGTTGGGACATATGCTCAAAAAAAACAAATGAAGGCTTTCCATGATCAACATGTGATTAGCGAGGAGTTCCAAAAAGGGGATTACTTTTTAATGTATACCCTCAAACAACACTCCAAAAAACTCAAAAAGCAAGGGATGGGGTCTTTTATAATACATGATATATCACAAAGCGGCACCATCGCTTGCAACATTAGCAGCAGGTGAGGAGATGCCTAATTGGACAATTGACTACAGATTAAAGAAATATCTTCTTTCGCTGACACCAAAAGAACTTGAAACAATACATGCAACAGATTAGTGCAGAAGTCAAGCACATGACATTCGGGAACAGGCACAGCAGGAAGCCAAAATCAGAATATTAAAGCGCAAGGAGCAAACAAAGCTTCAAAGAAAAGCACAATAGAACGATTGTCTCGATACTATTCCAATAACATCCATACACATGGTGACTACATGGGTAGGTGGAATGGATGTATGGATTAATATACAACTTGCTAATGGCACCACCAAGCAAGCATTAGTGGACATCGGGGCAAGAGCTAGTGTTGTTAACTACTCCACTTTCAGAAAATTCACAAGGGAACCTCTAATGCAAAACATGATGGGGTTCAAAGTAGCAAACAAAGGCACAATGGATAGTCCAGGACACATAAATTTACCAATCATTATTGATGGAACAGTTTATCCGCATCAATTTCATGTGGTCAAAGATTAGGATCTTAACAAAGCAGTTATTCTGGGAGTTCCGTGGATGTGCACTTATCAGGCCACTCCAAACTGGTAGGAAAATACCTTGTAGCTCAGACAAGCAGATCAATCTTTTTCCACACCCTTTGTACAAATAGACCATGTATGGGAATCTCTACAATTACCACATGCTCCAATTCAACGATATTATCCAACCGTGATCAACCGTGATCAGGAAAATATGGGTTAAAAAATCCATTATGCAAACCAATCCAAAGAAATTGTGGATACCAAAATGACAAAGCAGTACAAATCAGCCTACATTACCTCAGCAGAAATCAGACCTCGACAGACCGCCCAAGGCTTTTGTCGGACAACCTAGGCCAATCCAACAGCAACCTCGACAACCAAAAGACGTCAAGTGGGTATGGAAACCCAAAAAAACTCGCTCACAAGCTGCCTGTTCAAGGAAATCCACAAAAAATAAATTTCAATGGCAACCAAAACAAAGCTTTAAATCAAAACAACAAGCCAACTCGCAACTCCTGCAGGTCACAGTCAAACACAGGGCGGGTCTTCTACAATTACTATTGTTTGGACCACGCAGCTTCAACGTAACCTCACCACTAGTAGCCACTGAACACATTGTTCAACAACCCTTTCTTGCACAGCATTTTGTTCCACCATGCATATCCTCCATTCGCATCATAGGGCCACACTATACAGCTATGCATAGACACCTTCTTTGTTCCCATGCACTCTAACACATATTCATCTGGGACGACTCACTCTAGGAAGGGGAGAAAATGCAGCAGGATTATTATTTTGTATATATTATTTATTTTCTTTTCTTTTTCTTTAAAACAAGCTTTTTAGAGCCTTATAAACTCTTAGCCAGCATAATCATGAGCCATACCGACACCATCTAGTACCGGGTTAAGAATATGTATGTATGAGAGGTTACACTAATTTTGGCTAATTTTTTGCCAACTAATAATAATTGTAAATAATTTTCTTTTACTAAAAAGCAAAAAAACAAAAGATAGTTAACAAAAATTGATAAGTCAAGCAGGAAAGTCGGAATTGACTTTCGGAAGCAAACACCGAAACTTCAAAGCAAGGACTTCGAACGTGGAAAATATGAAAAGATTCGACACATGATGGATTTTGAGCCAAATTCTAAAGGATCAAAACTGCAAATCGAACGTCATTTGTCGGCCGAATATCAGAATGAAGAACGGTTTGAACTACAGGTGATATGAACAAAAAGATATGATCAATGGAGTTAAGTATGAATGGGGCATTCCGGGTAGACTAGGAACATATAGTCAAATGGGGCAACATAAGCTCATTTGCCTTCACACACACACAGAGCACATGTAGATTCCGAAATACAAATCCCTATTACACCACAATTGATTGAGCAATCCGCCCTATATCAATTGATGGCTGGAAGGTTGTATCACAAGAACAAGGATGGAATCCTAATTTTGTGCATTAATTTTGAGGAACAAGAAGTCTACTTGAGTGAAGCTCATACCACAGTAGTAGTTCTACATTTTGTACGAGATCAAACGTCACAATGGTTGACTTGGTTAGGAGTTTACTAGCCTACCATGAAGAGAGATGCTCGTCCATCATTACATGAATGATTGCTCTCAATGTAAAGATAGAGCTTCCATAACCCATGCAGCATTATTTCATGCAAAAGAATTTGTTTAATGATGTGATGCATGTCAATGGGCAAAAAATCCGACAAGAATTGATATTATGCCATGACCTATGATGGGAGCACATGTATTTTCTAAATGGGGTATAGACTTTGTGGGTCCAATACAACCATCATCTTACAAAATTCAAGCACAATTAAAAAATTGGTCCATCAACATATGGAAAGTTTCAAAAAACTATTTTTCCTATTAAGTGTCATAGATTTGCTCACAGTTTGTTTGTTCTCAACACAATCACATATTTTCAATCAAAGCCTTGTTTTAGCTTAAGTTATGCCAAAAAAAAAAAGGGTTATAGACATCACCACAAACATCAGTGGTAAAACCTTTCATTTATGTTTAATTCGGCTTACAAAATTCAAGAACACTATATTATTGGTCCATCAACATATGAAAAGTTTCAAAAAACTATTTTTCCTGTTAAGCGTCATATATTTTCTCACAGTTTGTTTGTTCCCAACACAATTGCATATTTTCACTCAAATCCTTGTTTTAGCTTAAGTTATGCCAAAATTTGTATGCGTTATAGACATTGCCACAAACATCAGTGGTAAGACCTCCCATTTATGTTTGGTTTTGACTTCTTGTTGTCTCACTCTGATAGTTTTCTGAGCGAAGTGCACACAGACACACACACCTATGTTGTCATCGAGGAGGGGGGGGGGGGGGGGGGGGGGGGGGGCTTCTACTCATAGTTTCAAGTGATTGAGCTCCGCCATAGTTTGTGTAACATTTAATGGCCTAATAACTTATGTGTAGCGGAAATTAGCATGAACATAGTGGACATTTCATTAGAATGGATTCCTAATGAGAATTACAAGAGTGCTTGGGTAGAGAGAGCAACAAAAAGCATAACACCTAGTTAGATAGCATCAATAATACTTTCAAAAGAGAGAGAAATTAAGCTATTGACAACAGTTGAGGACCAGATTTGCATGGAGCCGGTCCCCCCTCCAAAAGGCTTTGTATTATGGTTTCTCCCATCAAGAGAGACATTGTACAATACATTTCTTTGTGTTCCTTCAAGATTAGCTAGTGCAATGAAGATGAAAGCTTCATGCACTAAGCAAAACACTTAGTAAACACAACATCAATTATCCCCATTCTCAGACCCAAGACCTCACACACCTTCGAAGATGGTGAGAGCTAGCAGGGTATGAGAGTAGATTGAGAGGAAGAAGGAGTATCTTACGAGGAAGATGTACATCTCCTCACATAATCACTCATATTAGCATAGCTTAGCTTAGTAATTAGCTTGGTAGAGGAGATGAGCATGCATTGAATCTTGGATCTTGGTTGGATTTGCATCCACATGCCAAGAGTGTGTCGATGTAGGCTTCTATCTCACAAGCTTGGAGTAGGTGATGAGCTCTCCATTAAAGCTTGGGAAGAGATAGTCTTCTTTGCTTCACACCTAGACTGTGTGTGAGTGTGTGTGTGTGATAATGCCTTGCAAAAATCAGCCCCCTCTCTCTCTTGGGCGAGCCCTCTTGCTATTTGCTCTTGCTATCTCCCCATTGGTCCTCCCCAAGTCAAGCCAATGATTATTAAGCAGCATAAGTGATAGCCTATTGACATGTGTCCCCCTTTCTCCTTTTGTGAGAATTTTAGGTAATTTAATAATTAAACTAAACTCTCATTGGACCCCTTTGCCTCCTGGCCAATAGGAATCAGGCAAGCCATTGGGTTGTTGAATGCTCATTGGACCCCTTGGGAGACTGTCCAATAGCCTTCTAGAGGACTTAATTCTCATGGTTCTTTTATTAAGTGTTTTTAAATTAATTAAACTAGATTTACTCTAGCCTAATTCTCATTGGTCCACCTCCAAGGCCATCCAATAGGAATTGGGTACACCTTGTGGGCATCTGGCCTAGGGAGCTGACATGTGTCCCTCATTCCCTTTGTGTAAAGGGAGCTTGTGTGTGTGTGTGTGTGTGTGTGTGTGTGTGTCTTTATCTCTCATCCCCTAGAAGAAAGGCTCAACCCCTCCCATGTAGGGATGTACAAAGACTTTTTTGGTCACACACAAAGCATCTAGTTCCCTTAAGGTTGACCTTTGGACACAACCTTTGAATTTTGGAACCTTAGCATTTTGGAAGTCTTAATGGGCTGAACCTTAGGGTCTTTTTAGCCCATTTTTGCACATGGCTCTTTTGCAGATGGCCCCCCCTTTGGATCCCTATTTTCCCTCCTTTGGATCCCTATTGTGGCCGGTCTGCTAGCTTAATCAATATTCTAGCTTTTTCTCCCCTGGCACTTCCCCATATTAAATGATCAGTTTAACATGAGAAAATCATTTAGGAGAATTAGATATTGATTATTATGACATTACCTCTCTCTTGAAATCATAGTCGTCCTCGACTATGGTGTAGAGAAGATAAAGCATATTCATGAGTCCTTTTCTTAGCGGTTAGAGGATCCCTATGTTACCCTACGACATCATTCCACAATGGATTACTAGTCCATTTGGTGCTTGAGAGACTGAGGCTACCGCAAGCATGTCTGCACATTAGTCCTATCAGTCTTCCATAGTAGAGTGACAAGCTCTACTTGGTGTTTGGGAGACGTCGTCTCCACAAACTTGATCTAAGAATGCATACTACTTAATTTTTGTGCACAATAAAGAAAAAGAGAGTCTTATAAGACAAAAAAACTTTGTTCATTTTTAACATTTTGTACATTTTCTTACTCTTGGGAAGCATTGTAAGCATTGACAAGGTTTAGGTTATCCTTTAAATGTATGCCTTGCATCCATCTAGCATCTTCAAAAGGATAATTCTTAAACTTAATAAGATATCGTCGGGGATAGTCTTCAATAGTTGGTTCTTGAGGTGGCTCTCCTTTGTAAGGCTTTAATAGGCTCACATGGAAAGCATTGTGTATGAGCCAATGATTGGGAAACTTGAGTTGATAGGCCATCTCATTGATTGCCTAAGAATCTCGAAGGGACCATAAGACCTTTTTGCTAGTTTAGCATAGTACTTTTGGTGTCCCGTAGGATTCTTGCCCGTCATGTGCCTTAATCGAGCCTTGGGAAACTTTAATAAGACCTAATCATTTTCTTTAAAGGTTTGGGATCTTCTGTGCTTGTCAGTAGTAGCCTTTTGCCTTTGCTGTGAGATAGAGATAGCATCCTTAATCTTTTGAAAAGATTCTTGTAGGTATCGGCTATACTCATCTGCACAGCGAAGATCTTCCCATGTACCTTAAGTAGCAAGGGACTTTTTGATCTCCCCTCAATCACCTCGAAGGTGCTTTTCCCGTGGAAGTATGTACAGTGTTATTGTAAGCATACTCCACTAAGGGTAAGTACTTCTCCCATTGGGATCTTTGATCTACTTCCGTTACATAGGCTTTTAGTAGATCGAGAATTGTTAGGTTAGCTATTTCACTTTGGCCATCCGTTTGTGGATGATAGGCCGAAGAGAAGTTTAGCCTTGTTCCTAAATTCTAAAAGAGACCCTTCCAGAAATTACTGGTCATTCTACGATCTCTATCCGACACTATGGACATTGGCAAGCCATGGTACTTGAAATTTTGTGAAATGAAGAGGGTTGCCATTTGATGGGCTTTGATAGTCTTTTTGATAGGTATAAAATGAGCTTGTTTTACTGAACCTGTCTACTATCGTCCATATTCCCGTATTCCCATGGATAGACTTAGGCAATCCAAAGATAAAAGCCATGGATATGCTCTCCCATGGTGAATTAGGGATTGGCAAGGGTTGAAGAAATCCAAGTTGCTTCCCTCTATCAAATTTTGTCTTTTGGCATACCACACATTTAGAAACATACTCTTGTATGTTCACTAACATGGTAGGCCAATAGAAATATGTTTCAATTCCCTTTAAGGTAGATTGAATCCCTCTATGCCCCACATATGGTGGAGCATGAGATGCATACATTACTTTCTCACGTAGTGAGTTAGTAACACATAGTCTATTGCCATAGAGAAGATAACCATCTTGTAAAGTAAATGGTTCTTCTTTCTTCCCTAATGCAAGGGCTGAAATCACATCTCTAAAATTGGGATCAATAGCGTACTCATCTATCATTGAAGATAGATCATTGTGAGTTGCTATGGAAACCGCATTCACTCTCGGCCGTCTTGAGAGTGCATCAGCTACTTGATTATGCTTGCCAGCAATGTGAGCAATATGAAAATGAAATTGCGAAAGGAAATTTGCCCACGTCATTTTTTTGTCGGAGAGCTTGGTCTGCGTCATGAAGTACTTAAGACTTTGGTGATCCGTTCGGCAAAATGAAAGGAGTCCCCAAGAAATAGTGCTTCCATGAGTCTAAGGCATGTAGAACTGCAAGGAGTTCCTTTTCGTATATGCCTAGAGCTTGGTCAACAGGGTCAAGCCTTCGACTCTCATAGCCTATGGCGTGCCGTTCTTGGAGCAAAACAGCTCCAAGGCAATCACCACAAGCATCACATTGGACCTCAAATGGTTTTGAGAGATCCGGTAGTGTAAGCACAGGTTGAGAGATAAGCTTTTATTTAAGCTTTTCGAAAGCATTGTTCTCCTTAGCAGACCATGTATACCTAACGCTTTTCTTTGCTAGGTCATGTAATGGTCCGGAAATTTGTGAGAACTTTTCTATGAAGCGTCTATAGTATGCACACATACCTATAAAGCTTCTTAGTTCATGAAGATTCCTTGGTTTAGGCCATCCTTTTATTACCTCTAACTTTGATGGATCCATTTGGATGCCATCTTGAGAGATAATATGACCTAAATACTGAATCTCTAGCAAGAAAAATTCACTTTTCTTTCGATTAACATAAAGTTTATTCTCTCTTAAAACTTGAAATATTACATGGAGGTGCTGCTTGTGTTCGTCTAATGAATTAGAGTAGATGATAATATCATCAAAGAACACTCCAGTGAAGGTTCGATGAGGCTTGAACAGCTTCTCCATCAAGTGGTTGAATGTGGCTGGTGCATTGGGCAAGCCAAAAGGCATGACAATGTATTCATAAAGACCAAATGTGGTGTGAAATGCGGTCTTTACAATATGTTGATCAACTATCCTTATTTGATGATAGCCACTTTTTAGGTCAATCCTACTGAAGTAGGTCGATCCTTGTAGCTTATCAAATAGGTCTTCTACCTATGGAATGGGAAACCTATTCTTGATAGTGATCCTATTTAGTGCTCTATAGTCGACACACATACGATATGTGCCGTCTTTCTTTTGCACTAATAGCACAGGCCAACAAAATGGAGATGAGCCAGGCCTAACTATGCCCTTCTCAACTAACTCATGCACTTGCCGCATAATCTCCTCTCGTTGAGCTTGAGAAACTCTATAAGGAGGTTCTTTAGGCGGTGAACTTCCTGGAAGAAGTTCAATTGCATGGTCATCATTACCTCGTTTAGGAGGTAGCTCACAAGGGATTTCGTCAATAAAAACATCTTGAAACCCCTTGAGAAAATTGGATAACTCTAATTCCTTTTGGTTGCTTTTATTTTCTTTTGCTAAAGCATTAGGTTCATTTTGAAAATCTTTAACAAAAATCATGTACACAGAAATAGAGCTCTTTATTGACTTGTTGAAAGCTGGTGTATGTACAATGGGGATAGTGTTACCCATTTCCTTAGCATCTATATACATGTCTTTTTCCCTGAACTTAAAGGAGATTCTCCTTTCAGGAAATTTAACATTGGCAGCCAGGCGATCAAACCATGGTCCCCCTAGGATTACATCCTCATGCTTGAGAGGAGAGATAAAGAAGTCCTCTTTGTCCACATAGCTTTGAACATGAAGCCTCGATTTCCCGATTAAGGGAGTGACTGAAGCTTCTTGCTCCTTGAAAGCACTGTCTACGGGTAGGACATCTCCCATCTCGTAGGCTTGTATGCCTAGCTTGGTGGCCAACTCTATAGATATAAAATTGTGAGTAGAACCAGGGTCAAAGAGAATAAAAGCATCATGTTCTCTTACCTTTCTGCAAGCATGGCATAGAGGAGATCCTTTGTGGTGAGTTTGGTGAGTCTCCTCCTCTTGGATTTCAACCAAGGAAGCTCTAGGAGGATCTTGGTGGTTGTTCTTTTGGGGACAAGCGCGGTACGCATGCCCTTGTTCGCCGCACTTGAAGCATCAGTTATCCTTGCGATAACGCTCAAGCTCTTCAGGAGAGAGTTTGTTATTACCTTTGTAAAATCCCTTCTCTTTAGCTTTGTTGGATTTGCCCTTAGGAGACTTTTGGACATTGTCCTTCCCCTTAGGCTCATTGGAACCCTTGTTTTCCGGGGGCTTGTTATTTCTTTTAGCCTCTATTTGGAAATTAATTCGAGAGGCCACCATAGGATGGTGTATTACCGTTGATATGGTACGTGGCCTTTGGGAGTTGACATACTTTGGCACTTCAAGCCATAGTTGCTACTCCTCTTTACCCATTTAGAAAAAGCACTCAAGCTATTGTACCCGCGGCTCGAATACCATTAATTGCAAGGAATAGAAGAGAGGGTCGTTCAAAACCAAAATAGCACCAGCTCCTATCAAGCTTCTAATAGCTCAATAGTGGTTAAGCCGTAGGCAAGCCCCATAGGACTCCACCATTAAGACCATAGCTCTCGACGGTGATGCCCCGTTAACTGCACGAAGGCAGGCGCACTACAAGGATGAAAAATCCCTATTCTACTTACTCACAAGCAATTAATAATACCAACCATTTATAGCTAGCTTGAGGAACTCCCTTCTTAAGCAAGAAAAGAGAAACCTTGTGCTCTGATACCAATGTAACATTTAATGGCCTAATAACTTATGTGTAGCGAAAATTAGCATGAACATAGTGGGCATTTCATTAGAATGGATTCCTAATGAGAATTACAAGAGTGCTTGGGTAGAGAGAGCAACAAAAAGCATAACACCTAGTTAGATAGCATCAATAATACTTTCAAAAGAGAGAGAAATTAAGCTATTGACAACAGTTGAGGACCAGATTTGCATGGAGCCGGTCCCCCCTCCAAAAGGCTTTGTATTATGGTTTCTCCCATCAAGAGAGACATTGTACAATACATTTCTTTGTGTTCCTTCAAGATTAGCTAGTGCAATGAAGATGAAAGCTTCATGCACTAAGCAAAATACTTAGTAAACACAACATCAATTATCCCCATTCTCAGACCCAAGACCTCACACACCTTCGAAGATGGTGAGAGCTAGCAGGGTATGAGAGTAGATTGAGAGGAAGAAGGAGTATCTTACGAGAAAGATGTACATCTCCTCACATAATCACTCATATTAGCATAGCTTAGCTTAGTAATTAGCTTGGTAGAGGAGATGAGCATGCATTGAATCTTGGATCTTGGTTGGATTTGCATCCACATGCCAAGAGTGTGTCGATGTAGGCTTCTATCTCACAAGCTTGGAGTAGGTGATGAGCTCTCCATTAAAGTTTGGGAAGAGATAGTCTTCTTTGCTTCACACCTAGACTGTGTGTGAGTGTGTGTGTGTGATAATGCCTTGCAAAAATCAGCCCCCTCTCTCTCTTGGGCGAGCCCTCTTGCTATTTGCTCTTGCTATCTCCCCATTGGTCCTCCCCAAGTCAAGCCAATGATTATTAAGCAGCATAAGTGATAGCCTATTGACATGTGTCCCCCTTTCTCCTTTTGTGAGAGTTTTAGGTAATTTAATAATTAAACTAAACTCTCATTGGACCCCTTTGCCTCCTGGCCAATAGGAATCAGGCAAGCCATTGGGCTGCTGAATTCTCATTGGACCCCTTGGGAGATTGTCCAATAGTCTTCTAGAGGACTTAATTCTCATTGGTTCTTTTATTAAGTGTTTTTAAATTAATTAAACTAGATTTACTCTAGCCTAATTCTCATTGGTCCACCTCCAAGGCCATCCAATAGGACTTGGGTACACCTTATGGGCATCTGGCCTAGGGAGCTGACATGTGTCCCTCATTCCCTTTGTGTAAAGGGAGCTTGTGTGTGTGTGTGTGTGTGTGGCTTTATCTCTCATCCCCTAGAAGAAAGGCTCGCCCCCTCCCATGTAGGGATGTACAAAGACTTTTTGGGTCACACACAAAGCATCCAATTCCCTTAAGGTTGACCTTTGGACACAACCTTTGAATTTTGGAACCTTAGCATTTTGGAAGTCTTAATGGGCTGAACCTTAGAGTCTTTTTAGACCATTGTTACACATGGCTCTTTTGCAGATGGACCCTCCTTTGGATCCCTATTTTCCCTCCTTTGGATCCCTACTCTGGCCGGTGGTCTACTAGCTTAACCAATATTCTAGCTTTTTCTCCCCTGGCACTTCCCCATATTAAATGATCAGTTTAACATGAGAAACTCATTTAGTATAATTAGATATTGATTATTATGACAGTTTGTATCAAATCCATTGTTAGTGGTTCAAGCTTAAGGGGGAGATTTTTGGGTTTCAAGCCCAATTGCCTATGGGAACATGTTCTATAGGCATGTAGATACATTCAATGTGAGCCTCCAATTCTAGTGGAGTGTGCATGTCCAAATTAGTTCTATGTATGTAAAGACTTTTTCAATAGAATAAATAGCGTGTTGATGAGCATACTAGATATGTTAACTAGCATAGAGGGTGTTAGTTAGCATACATATTGTGTTAACAAACATACTTTGTATGCTAGTGATAGCCGTTTTTCGGCTTTCCATAATTGCCATAGTAAGCTACCTCACCCTATCAAATCACTCAAACACTATGGCTATCCCTACCATTTCACTATATATAGGCGTGTGTGAGTTAGGGAACTTTTCTCATATTTTCTTAAAAACCCTCAATTATCTAGTCACTGGGATAGTTGAGCCAAAAAAATTAATTTTTTTTTTAAAAAAAAAAAGGTATATTATGGCCCATTTGTGTGTAAATATTTCATTGTATATAGGGCCTAAATAAAATGATTTTTCATAATTATTTTGGTATTTATTTAAATATTTATACTTAGGTGTGTGTTGTTTATGATATGTACATTGAATCACCATTACCATATTTTTTCTTACCATTTTGCATACTGTTTATTCCATATAAAAATAATTTCATGCAAGCTTCTCTTATTTTTTGTGTAACTCTATCCCAATAAAAATCCAAACAAACTAGTTCTATTCATGTGTATATTTTTTCACTATTGTGATTTTTTCCTTCCTACATCTATTCTCTATTACTCTCATAAATTAGACCACCAAAAATATTCATCTTTTTATGGTAGACTTATAATGAAAGAGATTTATTTTGACCCCTTTATATTTTTTCCACCTATATTATTTGACATGTACATATTTTTTTTAGACCCCTCAATGTTTGATTTTTTTAGTTGTACTATTCACTTATATCATGATCTCAACAATATCTTCAATTATAGACCTACCAAATAAGTTCAAGGGTATGTGGAATGCATGCATGCACCATGGGGGGCTCACTCTTGGAGGTATTCAAAAGAATCATTCAAAGAAGGACCTCACAAGGACTTTGTGCAGTGGAAATAGCATGCTGATGAGCATACTAGGTATGTTACAAAGTCCTTGTGAGGTCACTTATATCATGATCTCAACAATATCTTCAATTATAGACCTACCAAACAAGTTCAAGGGTATGTGGAATGCATGCATGCACCATGGGGGGCTCACTCTTGGAGGTATTCAAAAGAATCATTCAAAGAAGGACCTCACAAGGACTTTGTGCAGTGGAAATAGCATGCTGATGAGCATACTAGGTATGTTACAAAGTCTCTCTCTCTCTTCTCTCTCTCTCTCTCTCTCTCTCTCTCTCTCTCTCTCTCTCTCTCTCGTTATCTACACTTGCACGTCCAAGCTTGCCATGTCCACACCTCATTGCCATCCACCATAGCCTTGTCTCCAATAGTTATGAGTGTGATGAAGAGCTTCAACTTGGTCTTCAAGAGTTGTAGAAACTCCCAACACCTCATTTCTTTCTGCAAAAGATCATTTTGTTTCTTATTGTTTCCATGCTTGTCTTTTGCTTCTAACTATGCAATTATTTTCACAGTAATGCTCTTACTTGGATTTTTTTGTCTCCAAGCAACATAATTCTAACCTCTTGACTCCACATATCTTACGTCTCCCATTAGGCATTCTCTTTTATGGAAAACTACATCTACTACCTTTGGATAGAGAATGGACTCCTGCATTTGCATGACACCTTTGAACATGTGATGTGAATCCAAGCAACCCTTGCTAATGTTCTCACATGTGACATAGATACTGCATACAAAATTGCAACCCGCATCATGGAACCTAAAATCACAAGAGCCCATGTAGGTCAGTATGTCCTTGAAAAAGGACATTTGCACATGGTATTCTCAACATCATGTGTATGTATCCTTTAGTTGCCTACAAAAGAATAGCTTCAATATCTCAAACATTCTTGTGCAAAGATTGCAATCTAGATGTTTTTCTTTAAATCTATAAAAGAGCTCAACCTGCAATATCCATATTTGATCAATATGTTTACTAGTATAAATGAATCCAAACAGGAATACACAAATTGTTATCTAGGACATTTGGCATGTTTATGAAAACAAATTGGAGTGTTAAATATCACATTCATCATCCTAACATGCATGTAACAGGGTGTGTTGACTACCATATGCAATGTTTTCATTATCATAATAGGTGTGCTAACTAGCATACTCATTGTTCCAACAAGCATGTGTGCTAACTACCGTACATGGTGTGCTCACTAGCATACAAGGTATGCTAACTAGCTCCTTAGGTATGTGCATGGACAATGTTTTGATCAGCATACCTAGGATGATAGCTAGCATACTAGTTGTGCTAAATAACAAGCATAATTAGTATGTAGTTTAGCATATGAGGTATATTAAACTACATAGAATGTGTGCTAAGAAGAATAGAAGGTATGCTAGCTAGCATGGACTAGATTTTGACCAAAATACCCTAAATGCTAACAAGAATAATAGGTGTGATGGTTAACATACTAGTTATGTAGTTGAGCATACCTAGTATGGTAATTAGCATACTAGGTACATGCTAACTAGCATATAATGTGCTAGCCAACATGCCCATTATGCTTGTTAGCATACAAGGAAAGATTGCTAGCATACTCATTACATCAAACAACATACTCAGCATGTTGGTTTGCATATTAAGAATGCTAACTACCATAAACATTGTGTTAAACAGCATGTTGGTTTACATACTAAGAATGCTAACTACCATAAACATTGTGTTAAACAACATGTTGGTTTGCATACTAAGAATGCTAACTACCATAAACATTGTGTTAAACAGCATATACAACATGCTGATGAGCATACTAGGTATGTTAACTAGCATAGAGGGTGTTAGTTAGCATACATATTGTGTTAACAAACATACTTTGCATGCTAGTGATAGCCGTTTTTCGGCTTTCCATAATTGCCATAGTAAGCTACCTCACCCTATCAAATCACTCAAACACTATGGCTATCCCTACCATTTCACTATATATAGGCATGTGTGAGTTAGGAAACTTTTTCCATATTTTCTTAAAAACCCTCAATTATCTAGTCATTGGGCTAGTTGAGCCAAAAAAAATAAAAAAATAATTTTTTTTGAAAAAAAGGTAGTTTATGGCCCATTTGTGTGTAAATATTTTATTGTATATAGGGTCTAAATAAAAGGATTTTTCATAATTATTTTGGTATTTATTTAAATATTTATACTTAGGTGTGTGTTATTTATGCTATGTACATTGACTCACCATTACCATATTTTTTCTTACCATTTTGCATACTCTTTATTCCATATAAAAATAATTTCATGCAAGCTTCTCTTATTTTTTGTGTAACTCTATCCCAATAAAAATCCAAAAAAACTAGTTCTATTTATGTGTATATTTTTTCACTATTGTGATTTTTTCCTTCCTACATCTATTCTCTATTACTCTCATAAACTAGACCACCAAAAATATTCATCTTTTTATGGTAGACTTATAATGAAAGAGATTTATTTTGACCCCTTTATATTTTTTCCACCTATATTATTTGACATGTACATATTTTTTTTAGACCTCTCAATATTTGATTTTCTTAGTTGTACTATTCACTTATATCATGATCTCAACAATATCTTCAATTATAGACCTACCAAATAAGGTCAAGGGTATGTGGAATGCATGCATGCACCATGGGGAGCTCACTCCTGGAGGTATTCAAAAGAATCATCCAAAGAAGGACCTCACAAGGACTTTGTACAGTGGAAAAAAGAGTCGGTTTTGCTGAATGTTTAAAGATCACATGCTCCCCGAATTTGAAAAGGTGATACAAACAAAAGTTGTAGCTCGTAAGCTGAACTTTTACCTCAATTTTTTTCATATTTTTTTGACCTACGAGCTGTGAGCTATGATTTTATTGGTGGACCCCAGTTTGCCCATGCTATGCAGCCACACTCCCTCTTCCACTTTATCATTTTCCTCTTTTACACACACTTCTCCACTCATCATCCCTACCTCTCTCACCACTCCTCTCTGCACCCTACTCACCTTCTTCTCAACCTTGAAGAATAAGAGAAACCATGGTGAACTCATGTCTCCTACACACACTTCCATTCCAAAATTGACCACCTAGTCTCATTTTTCCTCATCCATATTACCCATATCTATAAACAAAACCACAAAAATTAGCCTCTTCTCTTGAAAGACAGCATCATGGTGATTGATTACTTATGTTCACTTACCTTGGCTCCGAAGGAAGGTCAAGAGTGGAGAAAAAACGTACCATCAAAGCTAGTGGACCATCAACAAGCGTCAAAATTGACCCTACTCAAGACACTTGGAGCATCAACATTGTAAGAAATCCATATTTTCTTACCTTAAGAGTTTTTTCTTCCTTATTTGTATCCTACATGGATACTGCCATTGTAAATATCCAATTCCATTTGTAAATCAATAAAATACTAACTCTACTAATTTACTAATACTAACCTAGTATGAAAAGTCCTATCACCTCCACTTCTCTCCTCTCTCTATTTAATAAATCCACACCAAATTCTTGATAATTCCAAGCAAAAGAAATTAGATAAGTGCTGAAAATATAACCCAACCATGGTTAGAGGAGTAACCCTAGCCTTCAAAACTGCTATAAAAGGAGGGTGTAGCTAGCACAAAAGGGGGGAGTCATAGGCGAGAGCACTATGCTATAGCTGAAGAAGCCAAGCTCAACCTCTTTAGAAGGAGCTCTTGAGTGGAAGTTCATTGTCTTATGCATACGCATGTGTTGTATTAGGGGTGATTAGCAAGGGAAATCTATGCCATTGTAAGAGAGAGTGATCATTCAATTGAGAGTAGGAAATCTATCATTTCTCCTACTAGTGTAAGCTCAACATTTGCTGAATCAAAGAGGGTGGATTTGGAGTAAGCTTGGATACTTTGTCTCTCTTCCAACGTGAAGTAATGGACAACAATGATGTGTAAGTGTCTTGGTGTTTTTTTTAAAGTTCTTGATAGCTTGTCTCTGGGTGTTGTCATCAATTTAGCCATAAATCCCACATACTGTAAGAGGGCGACAGGGTGGAGAGGACTCCCCTGGCCTTAAGACAATGATTGGGGTGGCTTTTCTTGTGATGTGTTGTGGTGTAATTTACTCAAGCTATGTTGAACAAGTACTAATCTCACTTTGATTAGTCATGACAGATTTGTAAGAAGGTATTAATGCAACAAGCACCCCCCCCTTCTCTCTCTTTCTCACATATATAATTGTGTTTGCTTGATCATTGCCGATACATTTCAAAGCAGCCCGAGCTCTCTCTCTCTCTCTCTCTCTCTCTCTCTCTCTCTCTCTCTCTCTCTCTCTCTCTCTCTACGCGTCCTAGTTCACATCCAAAACTAGGTGGTGCCCCAAATTTGTGTAGGGTTAGGTTGTGGGTTTGCGTGTGTGTTGTTGTTTTTTTTTTCCCAACCCCAACCCCAGCCCAATTGAGCAGCACGGGAGCTTAGAAGAGTGCTAGAGGCCACTCTTCTTGTTGCCCGCCCCGGACCGCCTCACTAGGTAGATTACTGGGCATGCGAACTAGAACAACATACCCAACATACTAGGAATGCTAACTAGCATAAACCTTGTGCTAAAGAGCATATTCAACGTGCTAGTGAGCATAGTAGGTATGCTAACTAGCATAAAAGGTGATAATTAACATAAATATTGTGTTAACCATCATATTATGTAAGATTACTAGGCATGCTAACCAACATACTCATTGTGTTAAACAACACACCCAATATACTAGGAATCCTAACTAGCATAAACCTTGTGTTAAACAACATACTTATAATGTTGGTGAGCATACTAGGTATATTAACTAGCATAAAGGGTGTTAATTAGTATACATATTGTGTTAACCAGCATACTCTATATGCTAGGTAGATTATTTGGAATGTAGGAATCCCAATCCTCGAGCAAGTACTTTCGAGCGGACAAGAAACCGAGCGAGAATAAGCAATGAAAATATTAGATCAAGATCTCAATAGTTACTCTATAGAGTATAGTGTAGCAAAGTAACCATGTTGCATCTCAAATAGTCTCAAACAAAAGAGCTATACTCTTCCTATAATGTGTTCACATACACATCTCAAATAGTCTCAAACAAAAGAGCTATACTTTTTCTGTAATGTGTTCACACACATTAAAATAGTCTCAAACGAAAGAGTTATACTCTTCCTGTAATGTGTTCACATACATTAAAATAGTCTCAAACAAAAGAGCCATACTTTTCCTTTAATGTGTTCACATACACATTGATACACAGTCAAATCCTTGCTCCTGAACCATCTTGCTGAGCATATTCTAAAACTCTATTTGTGTAAACTTATTCTCCATCGTAAAAATTCACATGTTGCAATTGTCATAAGTTCGTGCACAAATAGATCAAAATTTGGTAACTCAAATGCCACATATCCATCATAATGCATAGGTAGCTCTTGAAATTGAATGATGTCCTTTGCTTGCTTGAGTGCCATGTGTAGGCTACTTTGTGAAGGCATTGCATGTAGTATACCAACTACTCTAGCGGGACCATTGGACTATTGCTAGTGTGTCCTTCATGATTCAAATGCCTTGTGTGCTTTCAATAGCAATGCGAACCTTCTAGAAGATTGAGAAGGAAGATTTTTTCGCCACTAGCAATAAGTAGGCTTTATCTTCACCTGCTCTCCCATTAGAGTTAATGGATGCAAATTGAATGCATTAGTTATTTCATAATGTTGTATCATAAAAGAGATAGAAAGTGCATAGATGCTATCGTCAAACATAAGAACAATCTTGTGGCCACATTGTCGTCCATAAATGGTTATGTGCCTAGCCATGGTTGACTGCAGGATGAGGAATTTCAAACTCCAAGAAAACCTTTTCGAGCAATCATAAAAAGCTGGAGGAAAACCCTACAAGATACATAGAACTTAAATCATAATAGAAACATTTAGCATCAACTTACATTACAATCTATCTATCATTGTCTCTAAACATCTAGAGCATTCCTTATGGAGACTTTAATCATCCACCTTTATATTAAATCCTTGATTATCCAAGGTTATGCTTCCTCCTCTCAATCACGGCTTGTGTTCATCAATATTCAAGCCATGGTAGATGCTTGGACAAGTAAAAGAGTGTGTGTGTGTGTGTGTGTGCGCGCGTGCGCGCGTGCAATGTTGTGGAGGGGGGAGGAGGGTTTCTCAATATATAATATTATGGCAAGTGCTTGTAGGGAAGTTATAGAAGAAGTAGATTTGGTAGATTGTATTGGTAGGTTGGAGCCAATATGGACAATGTGTATTTGCAATCTTTGGTGCTAGATTGTACCTTATTGAAATTGGGGAGAAATTTTTTTGGGTGAGTGACTCCATTTTGTCTAGCTCGCAAAAAATATCTTTCAGCGTATAATCATGACACTTGAGATACGAAGAGGAAAAGGAAAATATCTTTCACATAACAAACTTGAAAAGAATAGTTTTCATGGACTACAGACTCTTTAGAGTTTTCATGGTGAGTTGCAAAAGAGGAGACCCCACACGAGGACTTTGTGGCCAAGGGCGGGAGAGGTGATGAAGATCATAAGGTAACGTCGACATTAACGATCATTACCACTTGCATGCAATAGCTTGGCAATCACCTCTTATGCAGTGCCTTCACAATCACCTCGGCCCCATCTTTGGATGAGAACAAAGATGAAGAGTTTGTGTGTGTGTGTGTGTGTGTGTGTGTGTGTGTGTGTGTGTGAGAGAGAGAGAGAGAGAGAGAGAGAGAGAGAGAGAGAGAGAGAGAATAAGGTTCTTCTTCCACAATTGCAGGATCACTGCCAAGGATTTTTTTCTCAAAAAGCAGCCTTTTTGGTCGCGCTTCAAGAATGACTTTGATGCACCGATGCCCTTGTTCAACAATCCCTACCTCCACCTTCTTCTAGAGTTCCACAAAAGTGGGCCTGACTCCACCACTGGGCAACGAGCTCTGCATGGAAGGAGTGTGCATGCTCTCAACCAATCTAGCCAATTACTCTCTCTCTCTCTCTCTCTCTCTCTCTCTCTCTCTCTCTCTCTCTCTCTCTCTCTCTCTCTCTCTCTCTCTCTCTCTCTCTGACTCACGGCCACCTCTAGTATAAGTCACTCACAGTGCTTGAAAAAATATAGGTTTACTGTAGCAAAAATCTAGGTTTAGTGTAACCCCACCCACAAATTTTAAGATTAACCTCTAATTTTATAGTCGAAGGTGAGAAAACCTCCAAAATTTGAAAAAAAAAAGTGTAAATTGGTATTAAAACCTTCAGATTTAGTGACTTTACCTCAGTTGTTTGTAGGTTTGACAAGTTTTTGGAAAAAAAAAATCGAGCACTAGTCACTCACTCTCAGCTAAGTTTAGTGAATTTTCAATGTTGTGTCTTGTTCACTGATAGGGCTTCTCTCTGCCACGCACTCTTAGAGTCTCAGAAGCAAGTCGGACTCTCTCTCTCTCTCTCTCTCTCTCTCTCTCTCTCTCTCTCTCTCTCTCTCTCTCTCTCTCTCTCTCTCTCTCTCTCGGAAAAAACTTTAGAAAGTCATTTCCAAAACATAAGATATAAGCCCGTCCAAAAGACTCAAAAGTCACTCAACGTCCATCCAATTGATGGCTTCAACCACAATGGCAATGCTCGTAGCATGCATCTTCTAAGAGTTCTATGATAGACGTAAAAATTCATGAGCCTTCTTCCTCTCCTGGCTTATGCACTAATTAGACACCTCTTCACTTCCTAACAACAGGAACATTGATACGCTGATTCTGGTTCTACATATCTTGCTTGCATCTAAACCTCTATGGTGGCTCTGGAATTTTGGGATATCATATGGACAACGTGAGAGTGAATGGCGCATGAAACTGCATTTAGGCGTAAAGCTTGGGAAGTTGCGTACACATCAGAAACGCAAGCATCCTGCACATCTCTCACAGCAGCTTGTTCAACAATGTTCCTTACAAGAAACTGCTTTGACAGTGGGCACACATCACCCATAGTTGAAGCACCTAATGGGGTTGGTGTGGCCTCTTCTGTGCTTGTTATGTCCACGGTTGTGGCACTTACCATCATGAGTGCTTATGCGGCAATTGCTTCTGCTTACCATCTGCTACTGATCGCTCAAGAAGACGTCCATTTTCTTACATGTAGCAGTCGTATAAACAAGCTCCTCCCCGGTATCCATGGCATCATATTCTCATGAAGAGATAATGCTTGACGCAACGAGAACTTTGTACTCGCTTTATTTTATTATTAGATACTCAATACCCCTTGAATAGGCCCATGCATACTAACACATCATATTTCCATTCAAAAGTAAAACTGATCACCAACTTCTACACATGGAACAGAGCCAACAAATTTCATTTGCTGCGATTTACAGTAAGGCCGTTAATCTGAATGATGCTGCCAGCTTGCAAGCCTGGTCTACCACCTTTGCTGGCATCGTACAATCTGAGTGTCTTGATTACCTCTTCATGAGGAGAGACAAAAATTGGTGCTCCTATAGCTCTAGCCTTTATGGCAAATCGGTTCAGAGATTTTGATTCTCTGTTCCTTCTTTTCTGGTTAGATTTCTCAAATGTGGGGGCTTTTGTGCCTATGGGTAAGCTTGAAGTTTCTTACAATGGGATGACGTCCTGGTCCTGTGTACCTAACATGACGGTAGCAATGGGTGATGCGGCTGCAGCCTCTGGTGTATGGGTTTGCCAGTCCGGAACCACGACAGCTGTAGTAGGACCACCCCGTCTGCGAACAAGGGACACAGTCCCACAAAAGGGCACCATAGCTGATGTAATGGGTGCCTAGACCGGCTACCATCACGATGTCAGAGTAGCCATCCATGCTTGCAGCAGCGGCTAGCCTGTCGCCCGCACCGGAAACTGCTGCTATGGCTAGCAGAAACAGGAGAGAGTGTCCAGACCCACTTCTTGCTCCCCATCATCCCCACAGCCTTCTCTTCTCTCTCTCTCTCTCTCCAAAACTCAACTCTCTCAAAGAGCGCACGCTCTTAGAGAGAGAGAGAGAGAGAGAGAGAGAGAGAGAGAGAGAGAGAGAGAGAGAGAGAGAGAGAGAGAGAGAGAGAGAGAGAGAGAGAGAGAGAGAGAGAGAGAGAGAGAGAGAGAGAGAGAGAGAGAGAGAGAGAGAGAGAGAGAGAGAGAGAGAGAGAGAGAGAGAGAGAGAGAGAGAGAGAGAGAGAGAGAGAGAGAGAGAGAGAGAGAGAGAGAGAGAGAGAGAGAGAGAGAGTGCTTATGAAAAGGAGAGATGGCTAAGGTGGTGCTAACTGCATTCTCACGCTGTGGCTTGTTTCCTAGTAGAGAGGTCGAATGCAAGGACATTACCACCCAAGCAGCTCTCTCGCTCCCACGTTTTTTCGGCACCTCCGTCTCAACCTCTATCCCCACGCAACCTTCCGTTCACCCTCGATGTTCTTCTGTCTCTCTTGTATTCTCTAGCCTAGGTTCAAGGTATGCGCTTTATGGAGATTGCGAGGACTATGTACTTATTGAGCGCGAAAAAGATGAGTTGTTTGTGAATTTAGAGGAACTTCGAGCAAGATTGAGGAGTTGTCTTGAGAATTGGCCTAGCAGGTCACTTCCAATTGATTTGGCAAGCTTTGATAACCTAGATGACGCTGTGACATATCTGGTCAAGAACACATGTGAACTGGATGTGACTAATGGGTCGGGCATTGTGCAGTGGTTTGGCATTCGGCTATAATTTACTGATTTTTTTAAAGTTGTGCACCTTATTAGTTTATACATATTGCGCATTTGGGGTTAGTGATCATGGATTTGGTGCAGAGTACAAGGTTATTTTTGCTTACAAGGAGCTCCTTGTTTTAGAAGAAGTTGTATGTTGCTGCCCAGTGTTATGTATCAGTAGAAAGATATTTTCTCTATGTAAAATTAATGACCAGTAAATCAATAAGGAACTAGGGATTGTTGTTCAAAGAGAGAGAGAGAGAGAGAGAGAGAGAGAGAGAGAGAGAGAGAGAGAGAGAGAGAGAGAGAGAGAGAGAGAGAGAGAGAGAGAGAGAGAGAGAGAGAGAGAGAGAGAGAGAGAGAGAGAGAGAGTTCCTCTTCTAGTGCGAGCGTGCTTAACTCGATTGTGCGATCAGCAGCCATGGCAACCGTAAAAACGGTGAAGGAGGTGTCCAGTTTGTGCGTGCATATGCGGCCCACTTGAAGCGCTCTGGCAAGATTGAGGTGCCTCCATGCATGGGCTGACATTGAGGATCTTGCCCCCTATGACCCAGATTGGTACTGTATCAGAGCAGCTTCAATGGCTAGGAAGATCTATCTACGTGGAGGAGTTGGTGTGGGTGCTTTCCAAAAAACATACGGAGGAAGGAAAAGTAACGGCAGTTGCCCTTCACATTTTGGAAAAAGCAGTGGCTCCATTGCTTGTGATGTTCTAAAGAAAGTTGAGAAAATTGACATTGTTGACTAAGGATCTAGATCAAGTAGAAGGACGGATTGCTGTCCCGACAGCTTAGTATATTTTAACTTGTAGCCTAGAGTTTTTCCAAGCTGGAGAGGTTTTAGTTGAGACATAGATGAGGCATTTTTCTTTTGCCTTGGGCTTGATGTAAAAATTTTACTCCGTGTTTCACTCTTGTGAAGGCATAAGGGGCAGATTTTTTGTAACGAGCGATTGATTTGGTCGTCTCAATATGCCAATTCTCTCAAAGAGAAAGAAAGAGAGAGAGAGAGAGAGAGAGAGAGAGAGAGAGAGAGAGAGAGAGAGAGAGAGAGAGAGAGAGAGAGAGAGAGATTGTTGAGTGAGTGAGGGCAACATAGGGTTGCGGGAATAGAGCAGAAGCAGAAGCAGCAGAAAGAAAGGAGAGTTAACCGATAGAGATGCCGCCCAAATTGGATCTATCGTAGACAGTGGAAGGGACGACATCGACATTGGCTTGACGATTCTGGATAGTGAGTTTGACGATAATGAGCATGCCCTTCCAGTCCTTGGCAGTCTCCTTGGCGATGTCCTCTCCTACCTTCTTGGGCGACAGACCCAGAGGCCAGATCTTGGGTGCCAATGAAGAGGCATCTTCAATCTCCCACCCTGTTAAACGAACAACAACCACCTCCTCATATTCTTGCTACCCTTTCTGTATCTACATTGCATCTTGATCGTGGGTGCAAAACATGCATCACTCTGAACTCAGCTTCATGTCTACCATCTACTGGAGTTTATAGGTGGCTCCACTCCCTCAATGGTGACACCGAACTGGAGCAGGACTAGAAGTAGGGGTGCAATTAGCGTTGTTGCCCTTGTGATCAAAGCCCTCAAGGAGCCCGAGCACAATAGGAAGAAGATGAGTGCATTGCTGCAGAGCTGTTGTTCCTCGCGGGACTGAAATAGTAGCTAAACACGCTATAATCCTTGCTCAAGAACGAGTATTGTTGTGGTGGGTGCCTGTGCTCTGGTGTGAACACGGCCTCTGAAGACAGCTGGAGTTGCTCATGATTAGTGCACTAAGGGCCTTGTTAATCTGCTCTGAGTTTCATGTAACAATGTCTCCCTTCCTAATCTCGAAGAGGGCGAGCTCTGACAGTCAGATTCCTGTCTATTTAATGCATAATTAATACCACAATGACGAAGCCAACTGATAGAAACAGCAGATATGCCATCATTTGCATTTATGAGATTATTATACTACAGGTGCTTCTCATAATTGCATTGTCAGAATTCCTCCTATTAATCTGACCATGCAAGCCACTGCAGCACTCAATTGACTTTTTCTTCTTCTTCTGCTTGCCCCTGAGTCCTAGCATTGGTGACATGGTTTTGCTCCATGCTAGTGTGCCCCATGAGCTCTTAGCTGGTTTTCGACCTGCAGATTCCTCTTCCTTCTCCTTATACATTTAAGAACATCAAGCACAATCGCAACATTTCTCTCAATGATGTGATCGATATTACCCGTGTGATGCGTCCTTGTTCAATGGCAAAGGAGCTTGCTAGCACAGTAAAGGAAATTCTTCGTACTGGCTTTCTATGGATGGCAAGGATCCAAGGATTTTCAAACAAAGATTGACGATGGGGATGTTGAGATTCTAGAGAATTAACTTAATTAATCTTAGGTAGGTGCCTCTCTAGAATGTAGCACTGCTAAAGTAAGTTTTACTTTGTGGTACTGCTACTGGGTTTTTACCGCGAATCATTTTTGGACAAATGTCAAATGATCCAAAATGGAAAGGAGTCGCATCTTCCATCTTTGTGAACCTAGTTGTTAAATTGATATATATTTTTGCTAGCAATAGTGACATGTATAAGGATGACTAGATTTGTATAATCATGATTGGGGAGCAATGGTACTGACATTTATTGTTTGGGTTTAGAGAAAGCTCTCTCTCTCTCTCTCTCTCTCTCTCTCTCTCTCTCTCTCTCTCTCTCTCTCTCTCTGAAAGGCGTCCAAAGGATGGATTGGCATGTGGTTCTCCTCCCAACCTCCCTACTTATAGCCCTTGGCCCTTGCAAGTAGGACCCCTTAACTCATGCCTAGCCCTCGGCTCCTAGCTGTACTGAGCCATTCAATCCCTAGCCCTTGGCCTACTACCCGGTCCTACCATTGGCCTAACATTACTCCCCCCTTGGAGAAGTGTTTTCGTCCTCACAAACACAAGTGATGGTATCTTCATAAGAACACTAATGTTTTCCACCGTGGTATTCCTCATGGATCCAACGGTTTGTTAGAGCGGAACGCGGTTCAATAGGAGGTTCAATGAAGTCAAGATTAACATCTTGATTTTCCACATTGTTGTCCCTGTGCAACCATCTTCGTTAACCGACTCATAACCAACATAGCATGAAGAATCATGTAGAACTCACTTGAGAATGCTAAACGAGTTATCACAATTGAGAGGTGTTTAAATAAAAACCGAGGTTTCAAGCTTTTTGGAGGTACTAGAACGTGCAATAAAACCTCAGGTCAACTTTCCATGAAAGTAATATGGACATACTCATCAGCGGTAACCAAGTCCTTGACTTGCTCTTGTTTCTTGCCAGTAGCCAACCTCATCAAAACTGATGTGATGAAGGTTGAGAACTTGAGAATAATAGGCAAAGACTAAAACTAGTCGCAACATGCCTTTCATCATATGAAGCAAACTCCAAACCAGAAAGGTAACCGATCTAGTTGTGTCGCTTCTTGCTAACTTATGCACTTAGCATATCCTTTAGTGCTAAATAGAATTCTTGTAATCTTTCCATCCAACACGGGATGAATAGAAGAGAATAATAGTGAGGTGCTTTTCCCAATCAATTAAAGATAGTCTTCCGTGACTGACGATAACCTACGACTAACCAAGTGAGGTTTCAATCAAATACTTGATGTGAATTTTAGCGAAGTAAACTCATAGAGTTTAGATCATCCAATCACAAACACCCATACTAAACCATTATCGTATATGGCCGGGTGTGAACTCATACTAAATCTGCTAGAGAGGTTGCACTTGAAGTGCAAACACTTGCAGAAATAATAAAGTCCATGAATTTGCATGCCTCTCCAAAAAAATCTGTGTAAACACTAGGGCCCATAATAAAGTCCATGAATTTGCATGCCTCTCCAAAAACATATGTGTTAAATATCCATTTGGAATGTACTGTGCCAGCTATTTCCACCTCATCAACTATGTGAACAAGAAGATGCACCTGAATGGTTAGCATGGTAGTAGGAAAGTGTTTCTCAAACATGCACACAACCTCCACAGTATTTAGTTTGGTGAATGGTATTCCGTCTACATTGATCTCCTTTTGTGAGATCCACTGCACCAACTTCGCAAGTTTGTAGATTGTGTTACGGACATCAGGAGACAAACATCTCTCAATGGCCACCGGTAAAATAAACTGCAAAACACGTCATTGAGTGATATTAAAGTTCACACACAAATTTGTTACACAATTCCCACTATGATATATTCCACTTCAAACATACCTGACACATTTTATGCTAGTCGTGTGACTTAAAACCGGTAAGATTGCCTTCTTTAGTGAAACACGTTCAGAGCGAGTGCATTATGCCAGTGGGGGTCCGCACAGATCGAGTGGTGTCTCATGGCACTTTAGGGAGTTTTATTGATCCATCGAATGCTGTTTGTGGACAATATTGCTCCATACGATCCACATTACTAAGGTCAACCCTGAATCCCTAAGTATCTTTCTTGCCAATCAGATGGTCCCACAGTAGATTACCCACATTCTTGAATATGTCCATTGGATCGAGCAAGTGATTGATCATGAGTCTGGGCCAATATGGTAACTCGTACCATAGAGAGAGTCTCTTCATCCCTGGGGGCAAACTGTCATCACACATCTCCTTCTGCTCTAACCATGCTTGTGCAGACATCCTCGGTGGCTCTCTTCCCAAAATTCCATCGCGTAACACATGATTCTCTGGAAGATACACTTGATGACCTTCGTAGATTTGCTTCTTCAATGAGGGCGCCCGACGTGCATTAAGTCTAGGTCCACATGTGACAAATGCTCTGTATCCACTTGTTTGAAGCTCTGCATGTATACACATGACAATAGATAAGCTTGACAGAAATCAAGATTTACAGTGTTTGAGTTTGAGCATAAATCACCTGAGCATTCTGTTAGTCCGGGATAGTCATGCATGGTCCACATTAGAATGCTTCTGATCAAAGTATTCTGTTGACCTGTGTGTCGGCTCATATCCACCACTTCTATGCCAATCCACAATTGTTGTAGCTCTTCCAATAGTGGACGAAGATACACATCCATATTCTTCACTTTATACTGCCCCAACACAATCAAGCTTAGCCACATGTGCCCCTTCTTGGTAGTCATCCACGGGGGAATGTTGTAGTTGAGGATGACAACGGGCCATACACTGTAAGATGTTGATCTCTAACCAAATGGATTTACGCCATGCATAGTCAGGTCTAGGCGCAAATTTTGAGCTTCCCTGGAAAAATCCGGCCATGTTTCGTCTATATGTTTCTAGGGTACGTAATCTGCAAGAATCCGTAGCACACCATCCAAGGATTTATTCTCCTCATGCCATGATGATAGGGCGGCCATGGACTTACATTCAAAGAAATGCTTGATGCAAGGAAGCATAGGAAAATATCTCAAAACTTTTTGTGGAATTTTTGTCCTGTGGAGATCTACTCGATATCTCTCGGAATCACATTTTGGACACTTCTCCATGTCTATTATTCCCCTCTGAAAAGAATGTAGCCGTTAGGACAAATGTGAATCGAATTGTAATCCATTCCCAAGTTTTGCAAGATCTTTCTTGCTTCCTCTCTAGAATCTGGCATCACATTATCAGAGTTGGCAGTATGTGCTCTTTGAGAAATCTACACAGCGAAACAAATGCGGTACACTTGTGTAAGTAATCTATCAGATCATTATACATCTAGAGTTTTTCATTAAACACATTGTAATAGATCACCTAAAAAGCGTTGTGACACTAGTGTCACTCCATCCAAACTTTGCATGCATGTTGAGAAGAACCAGAAGCGCCTTCAATCTAGACACACGTGCTCCATCATACAATGGCATATCGGCTTCACTTTTCATATCATCATAGATAAGCCTTTTTGAATCCATGATCTTCTTGATCATTTCATCGATATCGGGCTCAAACATTTCCTCGTTGGGAATGTGGCCTGCATGATCATCCTCCGAGCTGTTAGAGGCTACATCTTGTGGCCTCACGTATGTTGCTTGACCAAAGCGCCTGCAAACACGTCTATTGGGTTGCAAGATTGCTGCTTGTTGGCCAGCGGCGGCAGAGTCCGATGAGTTCTAATTGGAAACAAATCGATCTATACTAGATGGATCAAACTCGCCAAATTTGTGAACGTGCTGCAAAGAAACGCGTCTTGTCCGTCACACAGCATGCTTGCATTGATTACAAGGACATAAGATCCTTGTTGAGAGATAGGTGTTTCAGTTGGATGGCCCCACATCCTCATCACTACACATAATGAATGTAAAACCCTTATAACCTAGACATAAATTTAATCTTGTATTGGCATCCTCCGTCTTATCTCTCTCTCTCTCTCTCTCTCTCTCTCTCTCTCTCTCTCTCTCTCTCTCTCTCTCTTTGTTCACACTATAAACTACCTCACATTCTCTAGTCATGTCCAATCCCTGCACACCTCGGTCTAGAGGTGCACGGAGATTAGAACCACCGGGTTATAAACTTGTCTTTATTGGTCAATGCCCATATTTGTGGGTACGAGAAATCTACACACCCACGTCTACATGATAGTGCATATAGTGGACAAAACCCTTTGCCTCTTCTCTAGCTGTAGCAATTAAGAACATCTTAACATCTCTTCATATAGCAGATCTTTGTTTGAGGTATTACTTAGCACATTACATGTTGGCCTCCAATCTGAGTATCATTCCGTTAAAAGCTTTCCAACTTAAGGTCGCATCCGTAGAGAGGAAGAGAGGGATCACCGTTCGCCTAACTCTAATTTTTTTTCGTAATCCCGAAGGTAGATTTAATATAAAAAATAAATCCAAATTCTAATCTTAAATCTAACCTAATTGAACATATGGTGATTTGTGGCTAATTGAATATGGTTATTGGGTGAGTTAATAGGTGTCAGATTTTGATGGAAATATACATATTGTTGTGTAACTAGTGTTTGCTCTTTGGGCAAAGCCTTCATTGACATGCCCTTATAATCTAACCTAAAACTAATCTAATCTTAAATTGAACGTAAATCTAGATCTAATCTAATCTTAAACTCAAAATAAACCTAAACCTAAATGTAATATAACTTAAATCTAAATCTAATATAATCTTAAATCTTGTCTTAATCTTAAATCTAATCTAATATAATCTTAATCTAAGAAAGAGACAGAGAGCGCGGGTAACTTCTTTTGCTTGAGCGCCGAAAACTCAAATCTGAGATTTGAGTTTTTGGCGCTCTCGATTTATTTTTTACCCCTATCCGTATCGCTATGAACGTCGCTATGCAACTCAGATATAAGATTTGAGTTTTTGGCTCTCTCGGTTTATTTTTTACCCCTATCGGTGTCGCTATGAGCGTCGCTATGCAACAAAGAAAATAGAGACGCCTATAGTGACGCTTATAGTGACGCCATGGATTTTCTCTTTTGAGCGTCAATTGCGAGGATCGCTAATGTGAAGTACCTCTTTTAGTGGAAATTGGACTTTTAGCTCAAGTGCATATTTTCTAGGTGAATTATAAACACTTTTGTGAAGGCTCTAGAAGTTTTGATTTCGTTCATATGCAAAATTCGAGTGAAATCAACTTCCACATTAATCATTACGAGCAATTCAAGTACAACTCCTAGGATCCAGCTCTTTCTTCTATCATAGGAAATATGAGAGAGAAAGAAAGAGTAAACAACAGGAGCACTAATAGATGAAAGTTGAGCGAGCACATCATGCCGTCGATGATGAGGAGAAAAAGAAAATCTCCTCCAAGATTGTGAGAGATTTCAAGAGTAGGATTGAAATTTTTGGTACAAAAGCAAAGTGGGCAATCTAAATTCTTGTTGCTCAACATCCGCTTGTTTAGGCAATCCATGATCAATCTTTAGTAGAGGAGGCTTTTATATTGAGCACAATTGTCTCCAATGTCCACAACACACTGGTTACTGTCAAGCAGGCAGTGAGGAGTTGTTTTTGAAGAATGTAGCATTGCAACCAATGTTGAAGGAAAACATGCCTATTGAAAAATTCTCCAGGGTCCAAAAAGTCGCATGTCTCACCTTGTTCAAGGCAAAATCACGACGGACAAAGAAGTCTAGTATCTATGGTCAATTGGTTTCATTGGGTGCATGTCACAAGAAACTTCGTCATAGCCCTATCACAAATGAAATTAAGGAATTGGTCTACACATTTCAGAGAGAGGAGACTCACATTTCTATTAGCAGCAGCTAACACAGTCTACACCAAATATGCATCAAGCGGGAGATATCTATGGATGTCACAATATTTCCCACACACTTTGTAAAGTCTTGGGCTCACTTGGAGTTCCAAAGTTGTATATGGTAGTTTGAGGGCCCAAGCTTAAACCCATAGTAGAAGGGAAAGTGGTGAAATCCCTTAAAAGGAAGCCTTTGTGTAAGGAGGCTTCATTCTTGAGTATCCACTCTTGAGGATCCACTTTTGAGAGCTCCCTCTCTCTCGAGTGTTCACTCTTTGGCCTAGCCTTGAGCTTAATGTTTATGCTTGAGAGGCTAGTGCTAACCATTGTAATTGGTGTAAGCTCTTCTTGATTAATCTAATCCTTATTTTTTCATTAGTATCTTCTTCTCTACATTTCATCTTGTCATGAAGTAGTATTACACTTTCATTATTCTAGATTTGAGAGATGTATGTACTTCTTGCTAGTAACCACTCTTATATCTCTACGAGCAATTGATTTGTGATATTTAGCATCACAAATTAGGGTGATTAAGTTGGGTCTTAATCTACTAATTTGTGTGTGTGCCCTATTCTTTGCTTCTGTGTGTAGATAGGTTTTATGGAGCTCTAGCACCAGTCACCTCATGTGTGTAAGATATTGATGAAGTGCCTTAATTGATGTGTGGTAATTACTGTGTGCTTATCATTAGTGTGTTTGGAGTTTCTAGTCTATGTCAAGTCGGACTTCGGTGGGCTTGATGTGTGTAGGAGATTAATTGATTAGTGATTAGAGTAGGTTTAGAGTTAGTCTTGCCATGGCTAATCTCTACTTGCAATGGAGAGGTGATCTCTTGAATCCTCTATTCCATTCATCTTAAGCTCGTGCTTCCATACCTAGCCGGGTTGCTCGATCCACGGATTTGATAATTTTGTGGGTTGCAATCAGGTCGTGTTACAACGCCTCCCTACATTTGGTGCCATTGTCGGGGATCGATAACCTCAGCTAGTGAGTTTAGGATGTGTAGAATAGAGTAATTTCACTACTAATTTTTTTGGTTTTGAGTGTGTGTAACTCATTTTTTGGTTTAATTTGATGATGTTGTGCAAGAAATTGATGTTAATATTGAGTTATGAATACCCCAAACCCCCAATTTCACTAATTTCATGGTAACTTCGCTTCTTTCCATGCTAATTTTTACTAATTTTGACTAACCTTGCTAACCTAACCACTAGAATTTGAAGTGCAAAGTATGTTAAATCCCCTGGCAAGAGGTGGAATCAACACTTTTATCAAGTTAATTGTGCTAATCCATGCCTAATTTGATGATTTAAGTGTATGATTTTTGGCCTTAAATGGTCAATTTTTGGGCTAATTTGGAAGAGCCACACATGTGTGCATGATGGAATCGTTGCGTGGAGCAAGGATTAGCTTGAATGCAATCAATTGAAAGTGCATTGACCTAATCCATTCAATTTTTAAGTGGTTAATTTGATTCCAATGTGTTGCTAATTTATTGCTAAAATTAAGTGTGTAACACATATTGACCTACACTTTGCACCTAATTTGATTGTTTGGGATGAAATTTATGGTCAATTTTGACTAATGAATGATTTTTGTGTCAAGATAATGCTTTACTCCCAAGAAAAAATCACGTGTGTGCATAAAAATCATTGTGTGTGTGACTGCACCAAAGAGGGAAAAAAACTGTCAAATTTTTCAAGAGTGTGTGCACCTAATCTTGAATGTGTGCATACATAAAAAGTGATGGACTTGATGATTTATGATTATGAAATCATGTAAATGATGTGTATGCTAGGCTAATTTAATCATTGGATAAGCTTAAATGCCAAAAAATGGGGCAAAAATTGAATGTGTGTGCCCATCCATGACCACTTGATTTTCAATGATTGATGGTCAATTGGGACACCTAAATGGTTTTTTATTATGGATTGATCATGAAAAGTGTGTGCAATCATTAGGTATAAGCCTAAATTCATTTCCAATTGAGAAAAATTCGATCATTTGTGCTTCATTTTTGAGTGTGTGCATTGCTTGATTGGGTAAAAATAGTGTAACTTTTTAGAAATTGAGCATGCATTCATTCATTTATGCTTGATTGATTTTTCAATTTGAGCATTTCAATGCGGAATTGATAGATTAATTGCATAAAATTTTTGGTCTAAATTTGGGTGTTTGTGCCTACTTCAATGGCATTCAATGTCCAAATTGGGGATGCATAATTGATAGCAATTATCAATTATGAGGATTGTTAGATCTAAAAGTGATGTGTATGTAATTGTTTGACTTGGAATGATTCAATTGGTACCCATTTGAAAATGATTTTTTGACCATTATCATGTATGCCGAGGTGGTATTTACAAGTTTCCATAATCACGATCATATAGCCATGCAAACCATAATGGCAAATTCAATTGAATTTGGATGATGAGGGCCATTACACATGAGCAATTTAAGATTGCAATGATGACAATTGGGAAGGGTTTTTCCAATGAGAGAATTGGTGCACTATGTTGTGCATATGCTATGCATACCTCATAGAGTATAGGATGCATCACTTTCCTATGGTTTACCCACTTTGATCATTAATGGATCAAATTTTTGACGTGTATCATACCAAATGACCTGAAAAGATTATAAACACTCAATCAAGACCAAAACGTTTTTATAAGATTGTGACCAAATTTTTGATATCAATTAAGTATTTGAACCTAACTTTGAGTGTTTGCAAGACTATTCAAACAAAGTCGAGAACAAGTTGAGGTGAGATGACACTTAATTGATTAAAAGACGTATGTTATGATCGATGTGATTTTGCACACAAAATTCATTTCAAGTGGCATTGGGAGTTAAATTTGAGGGTAGGGGGAAGCTTGTGTTAGTATGTGTTAGTCCTCATAGGATCATGAGCATAGGGGATCCATGTGGTGAAGGATTAAGAGAATTATCACTTGCTTTAAGAGAGCTGGAATTGTGGCATTTGCGAGAACGCCTCCTAAGTTTTCAAAAAAAAAAAAGTAAAAATAAAAGGAGACCCACACACACAGCCGATTTGGGTTCCTTTGGCATTTTCAAAAGACACCACCCACACAAATAATGGCCGCTATTCACTACCTCCATTGGCATTTTCGTAACCCCACAACACACACACACTGAGTTCGCACAACAGGTGCTCTTAGCCTCTCTCTATACACCCGTGGCCTGCCATCCTCGAACCCTTCAATCTTGGCAGTCTGTTGGACACCTTGCAACTTTTGGGCTCACCACACACGCCCTATTGACTCGGCTGCTCTGCCGCTTTCAAAGTTGGACACACACACCACTTGCTGCAATATTGGCACACACCCATGCCTGATGTGGCTCGATGGTCCTGCATAGGCCTCTCTTGAGGTACACGCTTGCCACTAATCTCTCATTCAACACTTGCGGTGCTGCAGGGAAACTTGCACGCGGACTTACTTAGGCCCCATATACCTCGCATTGGCCGCCACCTGCTTACCCAATCTCCACGCTCCAAGTCCGAGCATGCACCAGCTGTCCATCACACACACACACACACACACACACACACACAACTCACACCCATTTCTGCCGCTTGCTCAAACTACAAGCAGAGTTGCAAGTGCTGCAGGCCCACCTCGCCAAAAAAAACACACACACACTCTTAACAAACCCCGGGCCCTGAACCCCGTTGGCTCGCATACGGCAGCTGCTTAGTAGTGCTAAAAGCAAATTCACACATACACATACACACACACACACACACACACACACACACACACACACACACACACACACACACACACACACACACACACACACACACACACACACAGAGAGGAAACTGTAGACCCCGCCTCTCAGACCTCTCCATGTCTGCAAGTCGCGCTCACCACAGACCAACAAAACTCATGCTGAAGTCAACCCTTTTCTGCAGTTTGTCGCTTGACATCTTCCGCTCCGTTGAGACCATAACCAGGATGGAGTAGCCTCAACCCCCCACTCACAAGTCATGCATGCCTCTGTCTGATTCCCTACTCGCAATGCCTTTCTCTACACGATGCTACCATCACGAAACCTATTTAAGACAAGTAATCAAATTAAGAGAAAAAGGGGGCTTATATAGTGGTGGTTCTCACCTTTATACCCTGTCAAGAAACAAAGCCGTAGATTATTCGATAAACCAAATCAAAAACAAATATTGTGATCTAGATGGAAAGTCAAAACTGTCACTTCAGAGATCCAAAATGTACAATTTAAAAAAAATAAAAAAGAAAAACAAAACACGCATTGATTTTAAAATGAGATATGCTTGAAAGTGTGGATTATGGTGTATCATAATTGAATTCATTGAATGGAATGTTTAGTGTAGACTTGGAAACATACTTCAAAACTTTAAGGAATCTCTTTCCATGCATTGTATGCTAAAACTGCTGCGAGAGAGCCTAAAAAATCAATTTTATGCACATTCATTGTGATGGTTCTTGATAATTTTGAGTTTATATCTCTCATAGCACTTGTGATTGTGTCTTTCGAGACAGGGTCTTCACTTATGGTGATAGAGAATCATCTGACCAATCGACAAAGTGGTCAAATCGCTTAAATCTTTTGCTCTCTTATTCTTTGCTATGTATTCCATATGAGAGCTAGGATGTAGGCATCTAGTGTGTGCTTTGGTTGTGTGAGCACTTCTATGCATAAAAAATATATATAAATAAAAATTTCATTTCACACTTTTTTGCCTTATGCATTGGATTAGTGCCACCTTTGATTGAAAACTTCTATGCTCAAAAAAGGAAAATTCTTGTTTGTGATATGCATGCAGGCATGAGAGTCACATTGGTTTATGAGTTGATGTATGGTTGGGATATTTTTTTCTTGAACATTTCTTGTACCTTTTAGTGCTTGAATTGAATGCTAAATCATTGTATAGCACTAAAAATTATGCTTGTTTGATGGCCAAAAGAGAGCACGAGAATTTTGGGTTTGTGGATGATCATGCTTTTAATGCTTGTATTGATTGAAAAAGATTTCATGCACTAACAATTGAGCTTCATTTTGAAGGGATGTGGGCAGGTGTGTGATTTCATTGATCCAAGAAGGGATCATCATTGCAATATATTGCAAAATTTGGCTACTTAGAGCCATTCCAATTGATTGGATTAAAAGTTGTATATATGCTAGCTCATAGCTTGGTCTAAAATGCAAATGTTTTCATATTGAGCTAATGTGTACCCAACTTTTTTGAGAGCTTTCAAGTATAAAATTTGGCTATTGAGAGCCATTCATTTTCATTTCATCAAGTTGCAATCATCTCTAGCTCATAGATTGCTCTTAAATGGAAAATTTCATGTGAGCTAGTTGTTAGCCAACTTTTTGAAAATATTTAAATTGTAAATTTGGCTATTGAAATCCATTTCATTTCATTCAAAAGTTGCATTAGTTTCAGCTCTTTTTTTTAAATTCCATACTTCAATTGAGCTAGAAATTAATCCACTTTTGAATCATGCATGAGAGTTGGTAAAAATTGTCAAATGTGCTTATGTATGCATAAATTTTCTACTTTAGAGCATCATGTGCATAACCAAAGGCATTTTTTTCCCTTGGGTTTTTTCCCTTTGGCAAATTCGGGTATGCAAGACCCTTGCTTTAGGTTTTCAATAATGTTTTTTGTGTGCATTTGGCGTTTAATAATTGGCTTTTTTAGCTTGTGTTTACACTTAGCTTCAAAAATATTCTTTTGCAAATAAAAAGGATCAAGAGGCTTCTATACACAAAGGGGATGCTTGCTCAAGGATGCACAAAGAGCATGAATAGGTGTAATTCTTACATGAATTTTCTCTTTTGTTCATCTCTTCATTCTTTTGCTCGGCTTAAGTGAAATTTTGCTTCTAAGCTATGGTTTTTTCATGTTCAAAAGCTAGGCATTTTAAAGTTTCAACACTTTGCTTTGTGAAAATTAACTCATCAAAAAATTAGGTTTTATGTGTGCTAATCATAGGTAATTGGCCTTGACCTTAGGTTAATGTAGGTTCATTTCTCACTAGTCCTAAACTCTTAATGATAGTCTTAGACTCTTAGTGATAGTCCTAGACTCTTAGTGATAGTCTTAATACTCCATTGATTTTTTAACATGACCTAGCGATATGATTAGGCTTTAGTCTCTTTAGTCCAATTTCCATTAGCATCTCAAGTTGGAAGCAATACAAAGTGTTAAAAAATGAAACAATGAAGCAAAAAAGTGTCAAGAAAAAGTAGCAAAAATTGTTACCATATACATGTGGTAGTGATGTGTGTAAACACACTAGGACCGCCGGGGCATTTTTTCCCTCTTTAGGAGGTTTTTTCCCCCGTGCATTGTATATACGCCCATCACTCTAGGGCTATCTATCTTTCCATTGCACACTGAGTAACACACTCTCTATTGGGTGCCTTGAGCTTCCTTCGTCTTCTCCAAGGTGTGTGTGTTTCTCTACAACCCTAATTCCAACTATTGGTATCAGGGCAGGTCACGCCCTCCCGGGCTTAGTCTCCAGCTGCTCTAGCACACGCCTGCTCACTTTCTCCGATTTCAGTGAGCTTTGCAGTTTTGGGCTCATTTCGGCCTCCGTTTCCACTACAGGCAGTACTGCACATGCTATTTTGTCATTTTGTGCAGAATTTTTGTCAGTGTCGTTTTCTGTATAACATGTGCCTTATAGTCTTCTACGGTTTGTGCTATATAGCACGGGCAGTTTTCACATCAGGTGCAACATTTACCATGGCTGACAACAACAACACAGATTTGTTCAGGATGTTTGCTACTGAGGACACGTTGGATGGGGACAACTACCCTATGTGGGCTTATATGATGCAACATGTTCTTGTGTCAAAGGGTGTCTGGAACATTGTGCAGGGCATTGATGTATGTCCTGGTTCTGAGGATGTAGGCGATGTTGAGGATGTTGCAGATCTTGCTGGCTGCAAGGATTGCATCTGTTAGAGTTGTTTTGCCTACGGCAGAACAAGCTCGTTGGGATGTTAAGGATGCGCAGGCTCATGCATTGATTGTGTTGTATGTGAAGCGCACCATTGTTCCTCACATCCGTTCAACAAAATCTGCAAAACAGGCTTGGGATATTCTAGCAGGTCTTTATGGAAGCCGCAATTAGGCTAAAATTGCTTTGCTGCGTAAAGAGCTGGAGTCGAAGATTATGCATGAGTAAGATGATATGGACACTTTCCTTGCTAGTGTCAAGGATATCAATGAGCAGCTTATTTCTGCAGGTGAAGTCATTTCAGACAGTTCCCTTGTGCACACTATTATTGATGCCTTACCAGATTTCTACTAGACTTTTGCTAGTACTTGGAGACTGATGACCCAAGGAAATCCTGAAGTTGTCAAGTTTGATGCATTATGCACATTGCTGTTGCAAGAGTCACTTTCTAGAAAAAACAGGACTAGGCAGCGTGCAGTTGAACAGGCTTTTATTGCTTCTCAAAGAAAGAGTGGTAACAGTAATGCAGCCACTTCTTATGGTTCTGCTACGAGTGGAAAAAATTCTCTTCCTAATGCTTCTGTTGTCTGGCAGTACTTTGTCTGGCAATTCTGGTGATAAGGGCAAAAAGAAGATGCGTTGCCATTATTGTAAAGCCAATTATCGCCTGATCAAGTCGTATCCTAAGTTGAAGGCCAAAGAAGCTAAGAAGAAAGAGGGTGGTTCCACTGCAAATGTTGGTTCCACTACAAATGCAGCCATTGTTGAGTCTTCTGTGAAAGGAGACTGTGTTGCTGATGTTGATGCAGAATGGGCTTTTAGCGCAGAGTGCACTTACAATCCTGCTGTCCATGATGCATGCTTTTCAGTGCTGCAGATTCACATGTGTGGTATTTCGACAGTGGTGCTACAAAGCACATTACCTCACATCGTGAATTGTTTACCTCTCTTGAGTCTGTCCCTCATGGGAAATCAGTCGCTTGTGCCAACAACGCCTCTTATCCAGTTCAGGGAGTTGGAAAGATTGTGCTCACTGCTGCTAATGGCAGTTCCTTCACACTTGTTGATGCACTTTATGTACCTGGGATCAAGAAGAATCTCTTGTCTGTATCCGCACTTTCTAGGCTTGGACTTGTAGTCAAATTTATGGATGACAGATGTACAGTTCATGATCTCAGTTTTGGTGATGAAATTGTTGCATCTAGGCTTTTGTGTCATGGGCTGTATAAGCTCACTTTGTATGACAAGTGTGGACAAAATTTTGCAAATGCTGTTGCAGATTCAAGGGCTATTTCAGATGCAAAACTTTGGCATGCACGTTTTGGTCATCTGAATTTTGCCAGTTTGCTGCGTTTGCAGAAATCTGATATGGTTGCTTCTTTGCCACCTCTTGAAGCACCTGTCAAACATGTTTGTGAAGGCTGTATTTTGGGTAAGATGCAGCGTTCTAAGTTTCCAAAGGATGGATCAGTTCGGGACCTTTCATTGATAATTACTACTGGCATGCATGGGTATTTCCGCTTAAAGCGAAGTGCGAAGTTTTTATGTGCTTCAAACAATTTCTGGCTATGGCTGAAAATGTCTTGAAATGTACTATGGGCACCCTCCGTTCCGATCGAAGGGGGGAGTATATGTATCATGAATTTAATGCATTTCTAGCTAGTCGTGGGATAAAACACCAATGTACAGTGCCTTATACACCTCAGCAAAATGGTGTTGCTGAGAGGAAAAACAGGTCACTGACGGAAATGGCACGATGTATGGTCAAATGTCAAGCTTTTCCGTATTCTTTTTGGCTTGAGGCCATTATGTGTGCCACTTATGTACTTAACAGGTGTCCTACAAAAGCTTTGCAGTCTATTACTCCATATGAAGCATGGAATGATAGAAAACCTTCTATTGAGCACATGCGTGTTTTTGGTTGTTTGGATATGCTTTGGTGCCACAAGTGCAGCGCAAAAAATTGGATGAGAAGGCTGTCAAATGTATTTTTGTTGGTTATAGTGATGAAAGCAAAGGTTACAGTTGTATCATCTGCAAACAAAACGTATTCTGGTTTCTCGGGATATAGTGTTTGTGGAAGATTCTGTTCAGCCCTTGTTGTCATGTACTAGAGACAGTAATGTAAGCTCAAAGGACATTTATGACACTTTGTTGCCTCTTTTCAGTGGTGGAAATACAAATGTAAGTTCCAATGAGGAAAATGTACAGCCTATGGGGGTTTCTGAAAATGATTTAGATCAGCCTATTACTGATGCAGATGTACATGATGTACTTGATGAGGAAAGGGCTGAAAATGAGCAGGCTAGAGGTATGCCAAAATGACTGGTGCACACTTTGCGTGATAGTAAATTGGATGCACCTTTGTCTAGTCGTACTCGTTCAGGCTCTCGCCATGCATCTTATGCATCATATTGTTATGCTTTGGCTGTGTCTAGCTTACATGATGTTGAGGAGCCTCTGACTTTTGATGAAGCACAAAATTCAAAAAATTGGATGGCTGTCATGCAATCAGAATATGATGCACTTATAGAAAATGACACATGGACTTTATGTGATTTGCCTCCTGGCAAAAAGGCCATTGGTACGAAGTGGGTTAACAAGTTGAAATGCAAGCCGGATGGTGAGATCGATCGCCATAAGGCTCAACTTGTTGCAAAGGGTTATGCACAACAAAAAGGCATATATTATGAAGAGACTTTTGCTCCCACTTGTCGTATGACTACTGTATGTTTTATATGTGCATTGGCAGCTCATTTTGGTTGGGATGTACATCAATCAGACATTGTTACTGCTTTCTTGAATGGTGACATATTTGAGGAAGTTTATGTAACGCAGCCTCGCGGTTTTGTCATAAAAGGACAAGAGGACAAAGTGTGCAAATGTAACAAGGCTTTGTATGGGTTGAAGCAATCTCCTCGTGCTTGGTATGAGAAATTTGACCCTCATTTGGTCAAACAAGGCTTTCGTAACAGTCCAACAGAAAGCACATTGTATGTAAAGCGTGAGGGTGATGTACTTCTCATTGTGGTTCTTTATGTTGATGATTTGCTGATCACTGGACCAAATGAGAGACATATTTCTGAATTTAAGGCTGATTTGAATGCTACTTTCAAGATGAAATATTTGGGACTGTTGCATCATTACTTGGGTATACAGTTTAAGCAGTGTGATGGTGGTATTGCCTTGTGTCAAAAAAGTTATATAGAAACATTGCTATGTAAGTTTGGACTTGAGGATTGCAAACCTATTGCCACTCCCATGGAAACAGGTTTGAAGTTAAGTCTACATGATGCTGGTGATCCTACTGATGTCACTCTTTACCAAATTGTTGTTGGCTGCCTCATTTATGTATGCAACACGAGGCCGGATATTCAGTTTGCAGTCTCACAGGTCAGCAAATTTATGCATAGCCCAGGGTCTAAGCATTAGCAGGCTTTCAAGAGGATTTTCCACTACCTTAGTGGCACTTTACATCTTGGCTTGTTTTATCCCAAGGGGAGATCATTGCTGCCAAACTTACATGCTTTTTTGGACTCAGATTGGGCTGGTTGTTTTGACACGTGAGTGTCCACAAGTGGTTTTTGTTTCATGCTTGGCAGTTCATGTATATCATGGTTGAGCAAGAAGCAACCTACTGTGGCCACTTCGATTTGTGAGGCTGAGTACAAGGAAGTCTTCACAGCTACGGTTGAGTGTGTATGGCTCAGACGCCTTATGGCTGATTTGGGTGTTGGACACGACATTGCCAACACTAACTACACTAATAGTCAGAGCGCATTGGCAGTTGCGAGGAACCCAATTTTTCATGCTCGCACAAAGCACATTGAGGTGCATTACCACTATGTCAGGGAGAGGCTCTTAGCAGGAGAGATCAGCTTGGCTTATGTGCCAACACAGGACAACCTTGCAGATCTTTTCACAAAGGCATTGTCTCGTGAGAAGCTTGAAGCTTTCCGCAAAGCTTTGGGCTTACTCCCCTTTGTGAACTGATCCTGTCCTCAGGGCATGGCACTTCCCTTTACTCATGTGCCAGCTCTTGTTCACCACATCACTCCAGGGGGGATTTGTTACCATATACATGTGGCAGTGATGTGTGTGAACACACTAGGACCGCCGGGGCATTTTTTCCCTCTTTAGGAGGTTTTTTTCCCCGTGCATTGTATATACGTCCATCACTCTAGGGCTATTCATCTTTCCATTGCACACTGAGTAACACACTCTCTATTGTGTACCTTGAGCTTCCTTCGTCTTCTCCAAGCTATGTGTGTTTCTCTGCAACCCTAATTCCAACAAAAATGATACTAGACACATGAAAATCAAAATCTTTATGTATGTTGTGTCTTTGTGAGGCCTAGCGCCTTATTGGCACTTGGGAGACGAGGGGAATCACGTTGGCTTGCTTGGTCAAGGCCCTAAACCAATTCCCTAGGCTAATAGGGGTTAGCCGTCGCCTTGGTAGGCTAGCAGGCTTTTGGAACACCTTCTTGAGGGTTCAAGGAGCCGAGAGTCGCACCTAGACCTTCCTTGGGGTGGTATCCTTATGATTGTGCTTTAATTTTTTCAATGAATGACAAAAAACAAAACTTCCATGAGCTTAAAAAAGCTTTGACAATGTACTAATAGATTAGGAGCTTTTTTATAGCCGCAGACATGCTAGAATTGAATGATTTATTAATATTGGTCACATAGTTTTTAGGCTAGTAGGTTTATGAACTTGCATTAGCCTAGGGTCATAATTGATTGCTTGTGTTTCATGCATAAAACTGAATTTCAAGTGGTTTAATCTTCACGATAGTTTAGGTGTTTTTTTGCTTTATGTTGTCTAGTTTTTTACTATGATTTACCCATCTTTTAGAAGAAAAAAATTTACTTTGCATGATTGTTCATTGTACTTCATGTTTGTATCCTTGTTGGACTTTGATGCTCATTACTTGTTCTTATGTTTTACAGCTCAACATTTCTTCCATGGACTTGCTTTCTACCATGTCACCGTGTCTTGCTTTACCGGCACATGAGGACGTGCGCCAAATTAGGAAGGGGGAATGTTAGCAATATCTAACACAGGCTACACCAAATATGCATCAAGGAGAGATATCTGCGGATGTCACAATATTTCCCACACACTTTGTAAAGTCTTGGGCTCACTTGGAGTTCCAAAGTTGTATATGGTAGTGTGAGGGCTCAAGCTTAAACCCATAGTAGAAGGGAAAGTGGTGAAAGCCCTTAAAAGGAAGCCTTTGTGTAAGGAGGCTTCATTCTTGAGTATCCACTCTTGAGGATCCACTTTTGAGAGCTCCCTCTCTCTCGAGTGTTCACTCTTTGGCCTAGCCTAAAGCTTAATGTTTATGCCCGAGAGGCTAGTGCTAACCATTGTAATTGGTGTAAGCTCTTCTTGATTAATCTAATCCTTATTTTTTCATTAGTATCTTCTTTTCTACATTTCATCTTGTCATGAAGTAGTATTATCTATATTTGAGAGATATATGTACTTTTTGCTAGTAACCACTCTTATCTCTCCTATGAGCAATTGATTTGCGATATTTAGCATCACAAATTAGGGTGATTCAGTTGGGTCTTAATCTTCTAATATGTGTGTGTGCCCTATTCTTTGCTTGTGTGTGTAGATAAGTTTTATGGAGCTCTAGCACCATTCACCTCGTGTGTGTAAGCTATTGACGAAGTGCCTTAATTGACGTGTGGTAATTAGTGTGTGCTTATCATTAGTGTGTTTGGAGTTTCTAGTCTATGGCAAGTCGGACTTCTCTACACAGGAATCCCTCCCCCTTTATGGTCTCTCTCTCTGTTTGGAGGTGATAACAACATACAAGTGCCCACCCAGTCAAGGCGCCCGCTGGGTCAGCAAGCCAAAGTTTTGATGTGGTCACATTATTTTTCCGATGTTTAATACATCAAAACCCTGTAAAAGACTAATGACAGTCGTCAATGTCAAGTCTAAGTCAAAGATGTAATTTTTCCAATGATGTATGTAAAGGTCCATGAGAAGTTGGCCGCCGGCCACTTTAGAAAGCCCTACGTATATAATACACTAAGGTTAGTGGGAAAGGGAGATTATTTTTTGAAGATAAGGGACTATTGTGTTACGCACAGAGAGCTACCTCTCTGCTCCAACTTGTAATCATCGCTTCTGTGGCTACGGTAATCCAAATTCAGTTTTGTTTCTTGCATTGTGTTCCTCTTACTCTGCTCTTTCATTCAAGTGTAAGCATTTAAGATTCGGTGAAGGTTTCAAACGCATCCGTTTAGGCCTTAAATCACTGTTTTGAGTGTTTATATGCGTATTTTATGTTGTTTTGATCCTATGAGAGGCTTTAGGGACCCAAAAACGACCCTTTAAGATCATCCGTTTATTGTTTTTGCGTACTGTGGGACGAACGATCACGATCTTTGTACCTCTCTAGAATGCTGTGATAGTGATATGATATGTTCCTGATAGTCCCCTGTAGCTTCCCTTCAAGTTTCGTGCGATTCTGATATGATTTTCATGGTGAACGGGCGTGATGACTGTAGAGTTGTGTAGAAGGACATAGGCAGATTACTTGGATTTAGTGTGATTGATTTGCTTGTAGAGTTAGTAGTTGCATCTCTTCAAGTTCACTTCATTAGGGTTGACATCCTAGTGAGTTTCCATGCCTCATCCGAGTCGCTTCCCTTGTATCGATAATTTTATGTTGATGCTTGAGAGCTATGCTATGGACATCCGTCGTGGCGACCCGCGAACATTGGCGCCGTTGCCGGGGAATGAATCTTAGGTGATGAGTGACCGAATGCGTATTCAGAGTTTTCTTATTGTTCCAAAAGATAATTTCCATTCCATTTACATTTCGGTGAAGCATCTAGACAGGCGTTTAGTGCTTAGTGGAGTCTAGGGTCGGTGGACTAGCTAGATCTACTCTTGATAGATATAGGGAGTTGTGAGTGAGGTTGCTTTAAGCATTTTTTCTCTTAAAATTTCTTTGTATTGATTGAGTACTGATCCATCATCCGTTTTTAATCATGTTTGTTTTGTTTGATTCATTTTCTTATGTTCTTTCATTTCTGTACTTAGAAGTAGGATAAGTAAATCACATTCTAGTCAGATTTGGGGCAAAAGATAGAGTCAAAAACACCAGAAAACCATAACTTTGGCAAAAGGGCCATAAGAGTCTAAAATTAGAAAATCTGACCAAACAGAGCTGAAATTGATTCAAATCACAAAGTGGTAGCACCAAACACTGAGAAATACTTGTCAGAGAGAGCTTTGTAAAATTTCATTAGATTTGGCTCTGGTACTACGATCGCGATCGGTGTACCTCAGTGTCAGAATTATACAAGATTTGACATGTGCCTTCCTAATAAGATTCTAAACAAGTTTGTCTAAAGCAACCACACCCAAAAACATCAAAAATCAAGGAAATCAGGACACTTGGGTAAAACTAGCCTGACAGACCCAGAAACTGTAAAATCTTTACTTTTGGTGATCCAAATGGAAAAAGACTTGGGGGATAGCCTTAAAACATCAGTGTCTACAAGCATGCCAAATTTGGTCTAATTTGGGCTCAGAGCTACGATCACGATCAGTGTACCTAAGTGCCAGATTTTGACCAAATTTCATATGGGGGATCCTCAAGGGTATACAAACATAAAAGTCTAAAGGATCTAGGGTCAAAAACCACAAAAAACAGGTCAAAACCACTGAATACAGAACCAAGTCAAAAACTGCTAAACTCGCATAGAAATTGACTTTCAGTAGACCAAAACACATCAAAACTGGGAAGAAACCATGCAGAGGGATAGCCTATGCATAGGACAAGCCTAGGTATCTCTCAAATCCCAAATCAAACATCAAAATCAATCAAACCTGATAAAATTGAAAAATCAGGCACTTCAGACCAAGAAACTATAAAATCTTGACTTTTTTGAATCCAAATTCAAAAGTGTTTGGCAGGTAGTCTTACAATAGCCTAGTGAACAAGCTGGTGAAGTTTCATCCAATTTGGGTTCCAAACTATGATCGCGATCGGTGTACCTCAGTCCCAGATTTTGACCAGACTTTACCCACACATACACCTAGGTTATATAAGATACCATGAGTTTTCAAAATTTTAAAAAGTGACCAAAATAGCCAAAAATAGCAGACAGTCAGAAAACCACTGCAGTAGACCAAGATCTGGTGGAAACTTGACTTTTTCTTGTCCAAATTCAAAAAGATTTGGGGAGTAGACTGTACACATCATTGTCTACCATATCCACAAGTTTCATCTGAAAAGGAGCTGGTACTACGATCGCGATCGGTGTACCATAGTGACATTTTGAGTTGAGACTTGGTGAGTAGGTAGTTGATAACTAGACAAACAACTTTCTCAAAAGAACCAGGGTCAAAAAACCAAAAGACAGTTGGTCAAATAGGGCAAACACTGATCACTGATCCTTCATACCAAAATTTTGAGAAAATTCAAGTTTTTGTGATCCAAATGCAAAGTGGGTTTGGGAATAGACTATTCATACCCTTGTCTATCAACTCCTAAAATTTCATGCAAAAAGGAGCTAGAACTACGATCGCGATCGGTGTACCTCAGTGACATTTTGGATTGAAAATTTATGAGTAGGTAGCTGACATCTAGTGTAACATATTTTCCAAAAGGAGCAAGGTCAAAAAAGCAAAAGAAAGTGGTCAAAAGTGTCAGTTACACAATCAGGCCAATAACCGCAAAACCACCTAGGATTGGGGTTTTCATTGGCCAAAACATCTCCAAATTCAAAAATACAAAGACACTTCGTATCAATACATCAAGGGCTAGCTACTGTGCAAAAATCTTCCAAATCTGTGACATAGGGTCAACGATCGCGATCGGTGTACCTCTACATAGTGAGGGTATTTGACTTCATAAGTTTGTAGAGCTACTTGCGTACATCCCAAATCTCAAGTTTGAGTGAAAAATACCCTCTGGAAGCCAAGATACAAGCACACAATCTCTTTGTGTCTTGGTCCTGAGACTGTTTTGAGTGTTGTTTCAGGTGCAATTCACCAAAAGTGCTCTAACTTTTGATAGACAACTCCAAATTGAGTCAGGTATAGCTAGGAAGAAATCTTGCGGGCAATAGCACACACCTAGGGTTTTGGTTTTAGAGCTGAATTTTTCTAGGTTTCCTAAATCCAAACTTTTAGGGTACCCAGAACCAATTTCCAGAGACAAAAAAAAGTCACAAATTTCTGACTTTTTAGAGACTTGACCATGGGAAAAAAGGGATTGTGTGCACTAAGCCAAGGTGTTATTATCAAGGACCATCTTGAGAGTATTCAGTGAGGCTTAAACATGACAACTCATCCATCATTAGGGTTTCCCACTCAACTCAGAGCTATGCCACCTACACAAACAACCAGAAATATTGTAACACCTATAACAAGAGGGTTGAGACAAGACCATGAGTCTTATCAATCATATCAAGCCAAACCTCAAGGCATGGCTCATGGATATTTGTCAAGTGATCATGTAGCTCACTGGAAGCCAAACCAATCAACAAAAATGCGGGAGTTTGGAAGAACAAAAGTGGAAATTGCTGGAGACTTAGAGGAGAAGCATCCTCTAATCAACAAACCCAACGTGAGGTTCATCAAAACCAATGAAGCCACAAGAGTTCTAATGGATTACACTTATGATGGCCTTTATAGGCTACCTATTGGGGATCAAAAAAACTTCTATAGATGTTTAAATTCCATCATTGAAGAGTTGACAGACTACAAGAACCTCTATGCCTTCACGTACACAGATGACCAGGGAGTGCAAGTTCTAATGGTAGATAAGTATGGACGAGAGTACAAACTTATCAGCTCAGTTGAGCTAGAAAGATATACATACATGAGTACTCCAATCTCTTCTTACTACTTTCAACCGAGTGTAAGCGTACCAGGTTTTTTTGAGACTGATTTGCAAGAAGCTAACATTGAAACTATGGGATCAAATGGACCTCAAACATCCAAAATAGCCATTCACGGGAGTGTAGCTCCTACCTCATTGAGTGGAACCAAGAGACCACCAATTAGACTTACAAATCCATCAACATTTCCAAAACATGTCTCAAAGGGGATTCCACCAAGATTTTCTCCAAGACGAGAATAAGGAACGAGGGATGTCTTTGTGAGAGACCCCAACACGCTGAGATACATGGTTGAACAAGAACCAATGAGACCATATCAATTGGCCACATTTGTCAAGAAGAAGTATGATGGATTAAGGGATCCATACGTACATGCATCCTTGTTCAAACAAGTGTTAAGAGCCGAACAAGTGTTTTATTTTCATACACAGTATGAGGGATTTGGCTTAACCTTAGAAGGGATAGCATTGGATTGGTTCCAACCGTTGGACAAAAATGCCTTCTCAAACATTGAATAACTATTGAAAGAATTTTTTGTGGAGTTCTCTAAAAGGGGAATCAACCATAACACAGTGTCCCAAATCTATGCATTCAAGCAAAAATAAGATGAGAGAGTGAAGGAAGCATCACTACGTTTCAAACAATATATAGAGAGATGTCCGGAACGCGAGTTACCACAGGATGAAAGATTATCAATTCTCTTCATAGAGGGTTTGAAGAGAAATGAAACTCTCAAGAAATATTTGCACTTAAAAGGATGTACTTCCTTTGAACAAGTCACGAGAGAAGTGGTATACCTAGTTGACTATTGTAAAGCCTATGGCGAGGAAATTGGTGATACAAAGATCACTATGGATAATGCTCCTTTAGCGTCTAGTGAAACCAACACAAGGAAAGTGGTTAGGTCTCAATTAATGACCAATCTAGACCTAGATGAGCTAGCAGTGCAAGTAGCACAACAAATAAAATGGTGTGCCATTGAGAAAAAATGGACCAATCATGAGATGAGTGAGTGCTACTATAATCAAACCTACACGAGGGGGATACTATTTGGACATCAAATAGAAAAACAAATTCCATTAGCAAATCATCCATTATTTAAAAATAGGGTTGTATCAAGGGCTTTACTAAGAGCTGAGGTTTCACAACCTAGACTAGGGCAAGAACCTATGAGAAAACTCTATTCATTGAATGAGGACACTCTGATGTTCATAGCCAATCAAGAGTGTAGACCAGAGACCATTCTAGCTAAGCAAGAACAACCATCAATTGTGCCACCAGTGACTCAACAAGATGGACCATGCTACAAGTGTGGACGTAATCATTGGGCCAAGAATTGTTCTCGTGTAGAGATAATTGGATATTGTTTGGAGTGTGCCATTACACACGTTCCAAATTGTCCAAAACACCCAAACAAATAGGGGAAAACAACAATGAATGTTGTGGGAGTGTTACCTTTTCCAAGTGAATCAGAGGTAGAACCCAAAATTCCTGTGAAGGTAGGGACTAGAGCCCAGTGACTAGAGCCCAAGCAAAAGAAAATGCTAAGGACCAAGCTAATGAGGAGAAAGATCAACAACCCAAACAAGGGGAAACAACTAGTGTGTCAGTGAGGACTGGGAGAAAATCCTAAAAAGCCAAAAGAGATAGAATTAAAGCAAAAACAATTACAAATCAAACTGCACTACAAACAGAATTACAAGAGACAAAGAAGCAGTTAAAACAAGAATGCGAAAACAAAACAGTGGTGAACGATAAGAAACCAAGGAAGGCGTCTTCCAGAGGATCTGTGTTGGTAGACAAAGTCCTAGAGCCATTAGATGTTGCACTAGAAGCATATGAGGCTAGATTGAAACCCAACCAAACCCTAGAGCAACGAGGGATGAAATATCCTCATGCTGAGGTAGAGACTGAGAGGTTGAAAATGTGTAAGGAATTGATAAAAACTGCACAGGTAATGATGGAGCCTGAAGCACCAATTCCACCTCCAGAAACAAAACCAAAAAGTGTTGGATTTGAAATGCCTAAGGCAAAGGTTGTTGAAACATTAACTCAAAGAAACATTGAGCTAGAATCACAAAAGGATGTGCAAGCGAAAACTGCAGCACAAGAAACCAACAACCTAGAAATTCAACTAGATGATCAAGTAGTGGCCAAAACCACTAATGATGCAAGGTCAAGATCACAATTTATGGCACATATCCTAGAGATAGATGAGCCATGGCCAAATGAATTGTGGGAAGCAATTAGAAGTGCAAAAGATGGAAGTGCGACTTTCCAATCTGCACCCATAACTGAGGTCAATACAGGGCATGAAGTCTATCAGGGAGACATTCAATCTCTAAATGGAGATGCAGGGACGGAAGTTTCAATTGAAAGCAAACCAGAGTCCTTGAAGACCTTACCCTCATACATAGGAGAATATGAGTTAGACTCAGAGGCTAGAGTGGTGCCATCTCAGAGGAAAGCCATATCCAAGATGATGGATACAAAGAGTATGCAAGAGTTGATGTCAGCTCCAATACAGTGCACCATTACTCTATCTGAACTGCTTAAGATTAGACCACATGTATGGGATGAAGTAGGTAACAATTTGAGGAAGATGGGATTAAAGATACCTCTTCAAGATCTACCCTCAAATGAACAATCAAAAAAAACTCAACAAGAAAGTGCAAACGCTAAACCTGTGCCAATAAATAAGGTGGGGGAATATTGCGAAGGAGAAGAAGGAAACACCACCTTACCTGTGGAATAAAAAGGAGTTAAAACATTATCTATACTTGATAGTGGGGCGGGAGTAGCCATAGCCATAAAAGACATTTGGGAAAAATGGGGTAGACCAGCGCTTAGGAAAACTAGAATGAAGCTGCAACTTGTAGATGGATACACGAAAAAAACTCTGGGTATCCTAGAGCAAATTATTGTGACTTCTTGTGGAATTGAATATGAACATACATTTGTAATAGTAGATTTTGGAAAAGGAAACAATTTTGATAGCATTTTAGGAAGACCTTTCATGCGTCAACTTAAGATGGTTCAAGATTGGGGCTATGACTATATCTACTTGAGACATAAAAAGATCACCACAAAAATAAGCATAAAATTCCATAGCGATAGAGATGTGAATAGAAATCCTTTAGAAGAAATTGACTCTACTATAGTCAATGGGAAAGAGATACCTGCGTGGCTACAAACCAAAGAAGAACTTTGGATGTGTGGTGCTTCGAAGTGTGGAAGCTCAGTGAAGAAGGATTGCATCCTAGAAAGATCAATGGACGATGAAGCTTACATACTGGAACCATTTCCAGGGGAGTTATTTGAGCCATTTGGATGGACTCAAATATTGACAACCTTGGATGTGTGTGTAAATGAGCTAACTCCAACCAAGTTTTGTAATGAAGAAGGCTACGACCTAGTTTCATGTTTTATGTTGAAAGTGTTGAAGGAAGCTAATGAAGTTTGTGAGTGTGAAAGAAGAAAAATTGAGATAGATAGCTATATCCTGGAGCATGAGGCAAAATTGAAAACAAAGGAAGCAGAGCAACCACAAGAATATGTCATTATTGACATACCTGAAGAAACAACAAAAGCTGTTTCAAAGAAGCCGACTCCAGAAAAAGTGCAAATGAAAGTACACGAAGGAGAAAAGATTCCAAGTTCAATGGAAAATCTTCAACAAACACAAGATCAAAAGAAGAACAGGGACAAGGAAGAAGATGGACTATATCCGACTATAATCAAATTCAGCATATGCGGAAAAACAGGACTCAAAATAACATGTTCAACTGTGATAGATCCAGAATCAACAAAGAATCTAATGACTTATGGAACGAGGATCATGATGAGAAAGCCACCAATCAATGAGCTAGAAGAAACAATTTACACAAGTTCAAAAATGCCGATTCCTAGCTTTGGAGTGGCAGAAGCTGTACTCAAATTGAGTACCGGGGAGTATAAAGATACTTTCCACATAATCAACTCCCATCATATCAAAGAGAGTCTGGTCCTGACAGAAAGCTGGAGGAACATCTTCTTTCGACAACAATCAAAAGCTTCAACAACAATAACAGTAAGACTCCATGAAGCTTCTCAAATCCATGCAGAGAAGAAATCGCCAACCATCGCGGAAAAAGGTAAAGCAAAGGTAAACATTGAAGTATATCAACCTCGCCAGACGACTTTACCTTCAATGAGCTTCCATCAAATTTCCCACGAAGCCTCTACATCAAGAGCCACACCATCAACAATGCAATGGAAACCAAAGCAAAAAGTCTATCAACCAAAGTTTCCATCACAAAAAAAGCATCCAGAAGAAGCCGAAGAATGTCAACCAAGTGTTGGTATCCAAAGAGCACATCCAAGTCAAAGACCCAGTTTGGATACATGAAACACGGGTTCAACCACAACAACAAAAGGTGACAGGGTGGATAGCATCAAATGAGTCAATCACTGCTCAAGGCTACTTCTAAGGAAACACTAATGTTTGGGCCAAAAAGCCTAAAGTAACAGCCTAGACCTACCCACCTCAACCAACGAGTTCTACAAGGAACAAGACGCGCTATCAACGGAATACAAAATACTCAGGCAAGTGAAAGAACACCAACAAAAGGCAAACAAAAAGACCTTCCAAGCGGGCAACGCGAAAAGTTTGGGTACCGAAATCAGACTTCAACGAAGATACCCAACACAAATAGGTGAATCAGCGTATGATTCCCGTCAAGATACTTGAATCACAAGGATTCTATGAAGGTAACACCCAAATATGGTTACCCAAAGTAGTTGCTCAACCTAGAGCCACTAAGACCAACCAAGTAGCAAAGGACCCCACATAAAGACAATCAACAACAACAAAGAGCCAATGGAAACTATAAGCAGAGCCAAGGGAGAAACAACCTCAAAATGGATCCCTCGTCTTATACTACAAAAGCAAGGCTTTTACAATGGTAATAGCCAAGTATGGGTACAAAAGCCTAGTGTCCATCAAGTCAAGGGAGCAACTTATGGAGCAAGAACAAAGTGGGTCCCAAAACCACTGTTGAAAACTCAGGCTCCTCGCAAAGAAGAAAAAGTAAAGGTACAACAGTGCGGCCTCCTTACGAAACATCCCATGCAACAAAAGAAGCTAGAGGAGTCAAAGTATGCCAACTTACTTGAAAAGATGGCGGCATCCAGGGACCAAAGAAATGATAGAGGCCTTAATCTCAAGAACTTATGGCATTGGGTTTTAGGCCATGAACAAGTAAGTCCAAGTCGCCATTAAAAATACATGGCATAAAAGTCAAGAGTCGGGTAGCTGAGCCACTAAATGAGCAAGGCATTAGTCCCAAAGCTTCAAGTAATATTCTCTGTGGTCTAAGAGTCTTATCTATTCTAGGTACTGCTCAAGGTGGAGGAGTTGAGCATATTTATGTTGTGTCGCTCATGCTGGTATAGGTGAGCATAAGAGTCCAAATCTATGTATTTTAAGTTTGGTAAAGTGAAGAAGAGAGTCTAAAAGACACTCACGCACTATGCATAGTGAGTAATGAGTGGAGAAGCTTCAATATCAAAAACCCTTCTTGGAAATGTGGAAGCTATGCTCCAGGTATGTTCTCACAAGGAGGGACACTCCTCGGTGTGTCATGAAAGTCTAATACGACGACGCAGCACTGCGCTCCGAGTGCGATGGAAGATAAGGGACTATTGCGTTATGCACAGAGAACTACCTCTTTGCTCCAACTTGTAATCATCACTTTTGTGGCTACGGTAATCCAAATTCAGTTTTGTTTCTTGCATTGTGTTCCTCTTACTCTGCTCTTTCATCTAAGTGTAAGCATTCAAGATTCGGTGAAGGTTTTGAATGCATCATTTTAGGCCTTAAATCACTGTTTTGAGTGTTTATATGCGTATTTTATGTTGTTTTGACCCTAGGAGAGACTTTAGGGACCCAAAAACGACCCTTTAAGATCATCCGTTTACTGTTTTTGCGTATTGTGGGATGAACGATCGCGATCTCTGTACCTCTCTAGAATGCTGTGACAGTGATAGGATATGTTCTTGATAGTCCCCTATAGCTTCCCTTCAAGTTTCGTGCGATTCCGATATGATTTGCATGGGGAACGGGCGTGATGACTGTAGAGTTGTGTAGAAGGACATAGGCAGATTACTTGGCTTTAGTGTGATTGATTTGCTTGTAGAGTTAGTAGTTGCATCTCTTCGAGTTCACTTCATTACGGTTGACATCCTAGTGAGTTTCCATGCCTCATCCGAGTCGCTTCCCCTGTATCGATAATTTTACGTTGATGCTTGAGAGCTATGCTATGGACGTCCGTCGCGGCGACCCGCAAACATTCTCTCTCTCTCTCTCTCTCTCTCTCTCTCTCTCTATCTATCTATCTATCTATTTATCTATCTATCTACACAAGAATCCCTCTCCCTATCATCTATATAGTATAGACTATAACTCGTCCATGTTTTCTTCTCCATTCAATATTAAGATTAAATGTTCGTGTGTTTAATTCAGGTATGGATGATGATGAGTTTCTTTCCTCTTTGTCACCCCAACAGAGGAGGTGGTACGAGGATCGTCATCGCTCTGGAGCACCAGAGAGAGACACCTCGCATCCGTACCCCCATCAAGACGCCGCTAGGGACCCCTACCAAGACACCCAGGTTCACACGTCAGAAGCGAGAGGGCTTGCTGTACTTCGTCGACATCAGTGGCGGCATCATCTTGGATGATGAAGGCAAGAAGCTAATCTCGCGCATGCACGGCCTTTGCTCTCAAGTGTTTAGATACTACATACTAAACATCTGGAGTGAAGTGCCAAGTGAATTAAAAGACAGAGTCATCAGCATGATGCATGATGAGATTCCCATGTCAAGTGGGGATGAGCGCTTCAATGAAGACCTGATGAAGGTTCGAATGTGCAAATAATGCAAGCACAAGTGTTCTGAAGTACAAAAATCAATAAAGCATGGGTGGAACAGACCAGATTGGATGGCCAAAGAAGATTGGAAGAATGCGAAGCGAGCAACACGCAAGAATCCTGACAAGTGGAAGCAACAAAAGGAGGCAGCCAAAGCGCGAGTAGAGGCAGGGAGCTCGCACTACTTGGGGAGCGGCAGGTGGGCATCATTTGAGGCCGATTTTATAAGTTTTTTTGCAATGCTCTTTAGGTTTGGTAGTTACGTCTATTTGTACTTTTAGATTCTAACATAATGGATTCTTTGTATGTTTTGAACAGTGGTCAATGACAGGACGTGATCCCACACCGTACAAGCGTGAGTACACAGGGAGAAAGGGCTTAAACGCCCTGATGGACGTTCTGAGTTCTCGCGGTGGCATGGTTAGTATTAGGGTTTACACTTTTCTATTTGTTGTATTGTTTTGTAAATTATATGTTTATACTTACAGAAAGTCTTATTGTTTTTTTTCAAAATCCAACAGATACGCCGCTTGGGCGCAATGAGACATCTGATTAGACGACGTCAGTGTAGCCGTAGCTAGATAGCAATAGTTTCCTTTTGTCATAGCATGTATAATGAGATGATGTGTATACGTCTTTTTGTAATTATTGGAAAACCATGTATACTTTCTCAATAATGACAATGGTGTTGTAACTATCACATTTGCAAAGCTTAACAATCAAGTGATTTTGCCTATGATGTGTACAATTGTCATTGATTTACTTTCATCAAATTACTTTTGTCAATTTTGTATCTTTATTCTGCAAACAATACTATGGATGATGGAGTTAATGGTTATATTGTCTTGTGGGTGACTACTTTGGATCTATACCTTGCACTTTCTTTCAAAGGTGAATCTTGGCTTATCTTGGATTCATTAGGTTTACTCTACTACTGAAACAGTCAATATGGTTGATGGGTGGCAGGGTGTTCAATGCCTTGCCGCCCAGTGAATGCCTTGCCACCCAAAAAATTTTACTCTCGAGCATCGCTATATAAGGTCTACAATGTTGCGATGAACGTCTCTATAGGGAGCATGCAACTGTCGCTACCTGCATCGCTATCAGCATCACTATATAGCAACGCCTATAGCGATGCATATAGCGACGTTCTCGTAGCGACGCTATTAGCAACGGTCTTAATGACGTCAAGGAGTATAAAAAACCAATGTATTTCCGTAGCTAAAAATGTCACAAGTGCACACAACCTCTTGTAGTGTTCAAGCCTTTGAAAAAAACGATTGTTATCTACAAGCTTGCATATGTAGTTTTTTGGAATTCTAATGCCCTTCAGGTCGTATACAATCTATCACAAGTACTTTAGCCGTAACAATTTGAATTTTCATGCATTTATCACAAAAGAGATAATGATCTCTTTTTTGCCAAACTTTGAAAAGCTGGTTTTGACTTACTAATGAGTTTCCACAGCTTTTTCAAGACCAATTTTGACTAAAAATACAATTTGGTAATCTTTCAAGCTTACCTTATGATTTTGGAACTTGAAAACACTGAAATTTTGTAAAGCATCTCATTGATGACAATTTAGAGGATGAGATAGGTTGGAAATCACCTCTATCCTACTCCTAGCCAAATCGACAAGAAGATAGTGGAAAGTGTCCACAAACACTAGTTTTTTTATATTTTTTCTTATGAAATAAGTGTCAACTCTTAGACTCTGACATAGCCTCACTCATCAACCATTCAAAAATGACTTAGTCTTTGCCTAAAATATCCTCGCCAAGTACAATTACTCCTCAGACATCTCTACACACTTGAAGTTGATACATCTTAGCCTTGTGGTTTCTAAAAACTGGTTTTTTTCTTTAGAGGAACCTAGAGAAAGTGTCAAACAATAATCTCTAAGCATTGAGATTTTATCTAGCATTGAGGTTTTTTTCTTTAGAGGAACCTAGAGAAAGTGTCAAACAATAATCTCTAAGCATTGAGATTTTATCTAGTCTAGATCACCTCCTCTCAGAAATGGTGCCAAATGTAGGCTCTGGGGATTTTCAAGCCTTGCTCTATCTTATTGTAATGATAGTGAGAACCATGTACATAAATGTCATACCGTGGGACAAAGTCAACACGACTAGTGCATGGAGGCTACAAAATGTTTTCTAGCTCTTAGAAAACACGCTTAATATTTATCTACTCAAAGCTACACCCAGCTACATGTCAAGCAACAAAAACTAACCAAAACATTTGGAAGCAAACTTCAACAATACTCCAAGAAAATGAAGCTCAAATGCTACCAAACTTATGGATCTAGTAAACAGATCCTAAACACATATGATTTGAGTCTCTTTGATTACTTTTATTAAAAAAACGCTTACTATCTACATGGCTTTTTTAACCTAGTCCATTTCAGGCTGGAATACATTCTGTAGTTTGACAATCTTGTCCTAATATCTCATCTATTCATAAAATGCAATTTTGATGCATAAAACTTGAGTTATGATCAGATCAAGAAGAGAATTAGTTGTAACAAATTCATAGAAACGTTGTTGGAAACTTAAAATGTCACGTAGAACTTTCACATGCAAATACAATGGAATAGACAATGCTCCAAACATACTATCCACACAAGGGAGCTACGAGCAAGAGAATATTGTAGGAGAGTACACAAAACTCACAGACTGTAAATGTGCTTATTAGATCCAAAAACTTCATTCAAGGTTTTTTACAAAGTTTGGCTTTTATACCTTAGCCAAAAATTTTAAATTGTCAAAATAGATTCAAATCTAGGTAGGATATTGCTAGAGATAAGATATGAGTAATTAAAAACTGGAAGCTCTTGGCCCTAGCTACCAACTTTACATTTTTGTAAAAATAAATGAGATTACATCTTGGACATGACGAGATTTTTTTATAAAAAATGACTAGAAGTACAAAGTTAGACTTAAAAAAAGGTTGTTTGTTAGCCTGTTGCTAACACTCCTACACCAAATGAAAAGGTGTAACCTATACTCAATTATCATGAATCCAATCTCCATCCCAACCAGAATCACTCCATCCTTGAATAATAATATCAGATTTTGTACCTCCAGCAGCATACTATGCCAAATGACTTTGACGACTACAACTATTGCAAGATCCAAAGACCCTGCTAAAGATTTGGTTGAGCGGAATTTTTCATAAAGAAAATAAGAAATCTCACCAAAAATTGATGTCAAAAGAAGTGTTCAAGAACCAAATAAGAGAGCCAACTAGTTTTTGATACTTTGTAGCATCAACTAAATATAAGAAGTGATACAAAGATAGTTTTTGGTTGGGAACAATCCAAGTTCAATAGGCTTGCAATCCATCATCTACACATCCTCTAAATTGCCACTGTACAAAACCAATTTGACTTGGCTATGTGTGATAACACAATCATTCACATAGAGGAGAGAAAGTGTCACTATAATCCTCCCTTTCTCAAAAGATATAACTCAAGATTTGTAGAAAAATGATGAGAGGAATTTTGATGGATAAAAGAATGGTTTTTCTAGTACCCACTCAAGGAGCCATGTGTTGCTTCAAGACATAAAGAACCTTCCACAACCTGTAAACCTTGTCATTGAATTTTGGAACTGAAAAACCTAGAGATTTCTCCACTTACTCCTCCTCCTCTAAATTGCCGTTGAGAAAATCCCACTTGCAAACACAAGCCATTGATGATGGACTGCTAGACAAAAAATTGTTTGAATAATCACCATATCAAGTTGAAAGAATTCCTTGGTGGTACAAAAAAAGGATGTCTTTTGAATCTACCTATTTGGTGCTTCAACACTATTTCAATGGGCTATTTGAACAAAATTTTGTAAAAAATAAATCTATTGATGAGTTAGTTTTGAGATGAAAAGTTCACTTCCACTCAGGTGAAAGAAGACAAGAGTAGGGTGGCTATCATGATTGATAATGGAGAGATCTTGAACTACAATAGATCCACGTAGTTGTGGATGGACTGCAATTTAGTGCATGTGAGAAGAGGAATTACCATTTTCTTTCTCCATACTTGCATTTTCTTTGCTAATCTTTCTTCTTCATGTGCCATTTGTTGTGGGAGGGCTGTTGATATGGGGACTCCTACAAGGAAGGCTACCTCTAAGACTAGCTCTAAAATGAAGATCAAGACAAAGGAAACACCTTCAACCCCCCTCTCCCCCCCCCAACACGGAGACAAAATCTCCTCGTAGCATCAATAAACAAGAGGGTAATCCAAAGGAAGAAAGAAGCTCCCCAAAGATGACATCAAGCAAGAGCACCAAGGTTGTCAATCATTCACAAAGGTCTTTTGTTGAGTATGAACATAGGTCCACCACAAAACAAAGCCGAGTTTTGCGCCTTCATTGCAGCATGGATTGTTTGTGCCTTGGCCTTTGTGTATGCATGGAATGTTTCTTTTATTTTCATTACATACATGCAAAGTATGTCATGTAACTTCATTTTGCATTGCATGCAAGAAATATCTATACTCTATCTTGAGAGATTTACAAAATTTCAATTCATCAACAACTGTTGTGCATAGGTCCATGCCCAAGAAAAATGAACAAACAATAGCTATAAAAGCCTAAACTATGAACATAGATGTGTGCAACACCAAATTTAGTACTATAAAGCACCAAATTTGGTATCATAAAACTTCAAGTTCCGCATTGTAAAGCACCAAATTTGATAGTGCCCTATAATAATAAACTCTAAAACTAGGCACTAAATATGCAATGTCTACATTAAATTTGAGATTTTCCAGCTTTTTGTGCAGCAAAAAATCATGAAGTAAGATGTCTAAGTGCTTTTCCTATTTCACATTGAAGGAAAGAACAAAATGGAGTAATATCCTCTACTTACTAGGTTCTATTATATAGCTAAGGAGCTATTGGGGTAAGCCTAAATTATTCTCCTAGTATGGAGACTCTCCCTAAGTCCACATGCATGATTACACATCCCAAATGATGCCTTTATATGTATACATGACCGATAAACCTTTTAGCTCCTCTACACATGGATAGGGGCACCTTTGGTAGGTCAAAAACATCCCTAAAAAGGTGCATATGGAATATCCCTTAGAATATCTCCCAAGCACGTGAATCCTAAATGCTACCACACCTCATAGATGATGTCACTCAACCTATCACTCCTTCCCCTATATATTGATCTCATTTTTATGCTCACATGTAATGTAACTTCATGCCGTAATGAGAACTTCACCACTTTCCATAATCTTGTGTCCTTAAGAATTATTATACACCACTTGGGATTAGTGTTATCTAATCATGAATGGGACAATAAATTGTCCTCTTTAACCACACTATTGATGACAAAGACCTCCCTGATGACCAACGGCTAACAATGTCTAAACAATGGCACAAGTAGGGGGTCAAGGTATACATGAACCATGTGCATCCACAATTGGTCAAAGATTGCAAGATGTTATTTCACAAGGTGTACCAAGCCCTGCCATCTTGTGGGAAATCACCACAAAGTTTGTGTGCGGCTATACTTTCAAGAAATGCCATGCAGTGATACCAAAATGTTGACACCTCATAAGGTGGTGTGGGTGAGGTTTGGAAAGACCGTATTGATTGTTGGGATATAAAGCCCAATGTGGTCGCCTAGGTAAGTGGGCGGGCCGCCAGGTATGTACACATATTCTTTTGTAAAAACCTAATAAGAACTCACTATGCTCTACACATTACAGTAGAGCGAGTTCACCATATCGTCGTGCTCTTCTTCTCGCACTCTCTCTCACGTCGCACTTCCGCTCGTACTCCTTCAACTGGTATCAGAGCTCAGATCGAGGCTCGGGGCAGCACTGCAGGAGGCTAGAGTCACCAGCTCAAATTGGAGTGAAATTCGACAAGCGAAGACACGGCCCCAAATCTCGTGGGAGAGCCTGTAGGGCTTGGTGTGCTCAGAATTTCATTTTGAGGTCATCTCGGTCACCGTTCGGCTTCGACAAAGGTCTGCGCAGGCCATTTTCGACTACGTGGTCTCGGCGGGTGCAGATCCGACTCTGCAAATTTGGGGTTTTCGGCCTACGACTGCAGGTGCTGAGGATATCGACACTCCAAGAGTGTTGATTTGTGGTTGTCTACACATCGAAGGACGGCTCACAGTTCTTGGAGGTGTGTCACATACGACACGGGCGCAACTACACACAGACTGTAGGCAACATCCACTAGTTCATCATTTAGCTTGTGTTTGCTGCTTGATATTTCAGATTTCATCCTGACATTGCAGGTACTTCCACATGGGATGTATTGTCAGAGATGATGTATGCCTGTTGAGGGTTTGCTGGCTGTGAGTCACGCAGAAAACAACCGCCGCAGCGGTTACAGCATATAGTGGGAAATTTGTGGATGTATGACTTTGTGGGAAGTCTATGTACTGTCAGATTTACTGCAGCCTTTTTTGAGGGTCGAGTGAGGTTTTATTGAGTTGGGGGATTCTCGAATGTTGAGATTCTTTCGGTGATACAGGTCTTGGAGCGATCCCTCGAGCACCCTTAGATAGGCAGCTAGGATGTATTGAATGTGAGTTAGACAATTGGGATTGCATCTTTGCTTTACTGTCGTTGAGGCATTGTCCTAGTCTATGCTTACAGGACAGTGACAGGACAGTCAGAGACAGTACAGGTGCAGGACAGGTTTACCCACAGCTTACAGTGTTAGAGAGACAGTGTTTTTTGAGCTGTTTTTTGGTCTGTATTTTGAGTTCACCAGAGCCATTTTACAAAGGAGACTCTGCCAAAATTTATGCACAATCTGAAGCTTTCTTGGTTCATTTGACAGGTTGATATTGGTTCAGAGGGCAGTTTACAGGGGAAACTCTGCCGAATTTTTCCTAGGAAAGTAAACTACTGTGAAGCGTAGCTATGGCTGAATCACAAGACACTGCTCTTTACAATATCAAGAAGCTGGATGGAACCAATTTCCCATTGTGGAAGAAGTAGATTTGGCACGTGTTGGTACAAAAGAAGCAGATAAAACCTATAAAGCTCAAGGGGATAAAACCAGAAGATATGGACGAAGATGAATGGAGCGAAATGGATGAATTGGCACTTTCTACCATTATGCTGACTTTGGCAGAAAGCGTTTACTTCAATGTAGTAGACGAGATGTCGGCTTATCAAGCATGGTTAAAGCCGAGTGATCTTTATGAGAAGCAGAGTGCAGCTTCACAGGTATACTGGCTTAAGAAGCTTGTTGGCTTGAAGATGAAAGAAGGGACACCTATGTCCAATCATTTGAATGAATTCAACACAATCTACAGTCAATTGTCAGCTCAAGGTGTCAAGTTTGATGAACCTGTTAGAGCTATGTTCCTGTTGATCACATTGCCGGAAAGTTGGGACACTTTTCGCACAGCTTTGAGTAATTCCGCACCTCCAGATGGTTTGAACATAGCAGGTGTAGAAGGAAGTCTGCTTACTGAAGAAACCAATAGAAAGACAATGGACAAAGGCAAAGGAACAGCCTTAGTTGTCAGGGGAAGGACCAATGAAAAGTACAAAGGTGGAAAGAGGAATCAGTCTCGTAGCAAGTCCCGCAGTGCTAAAGGCAAGAGTGACATAGAATTCTACCATTGTGGCAAGAAGGGTCACATGAAAAGAGACTGCAGAGAATGGAAAGCAGAAAAAGGCAAAGAGAAAGCTGAAGACCATAGTGAGAAGAACAAGTCCTCAGTGAAGATTCAAGAAATAAATGTGACAAACGCTGTTGCAGAGGATGACAATCTAGTGTCAGAAGACATCTACTTCTTGAAGAATACAATGGACTCAGCTCTTCTTACAGCATCTGATGGAAATGCACTGAGTGACTAGATTATAGACTCAGGGGCATCACTTCATGTGTCTCCAAACAAGGAGTGGTTTACCTCTTATGTGACCACTAAAGATCATGTTCGGCTAGGCAATGGGCAGACATGTGAGATCTTAGGTGTTGGAGATGTTCAATTGAAGTTTCAGAATGGCTCTTCTTTCATGCTGAAGAATGTGAGACATGTTCCTGCAATTACAAAGAGCTTGATCAGCACAGGTTTACTTGATGATGCTGGGCTACGTCACCACTTTTGGACAAAACATGTGGAAGATATCCAAGGGTTCTATGACAGTAGCACATGGAGTAAAGTCTGGAGGACTTTACATGATTTATGTATCAAATGTCTCTAAAAATGTAATCAATGTAACCGAGCAGCCGAACGTTTCTTTCTGGCATAGCCGGTTAGGACATATGTCCAAGAAGGGAATGGAAATCTTGTCTCGTTCTAGTTATTTGCCTGGCTTTTCATTTAATGATTTTGAATTCTGTGAACATTGTCTGTATGGTAAGCAAACACAACAACCACATAAGCATAGAAGCAGTAGAAGAGATACACAGTTGGCACTTGTTCATAGTGATTTGTGTGGACCTATGCCTAACCTATCTCTAGGGGGAGCTTCTTACTTTATGCCATTTATAGATGATTACTCGAGGAAATTATGGGTTTACTTTCTCAAGCACAAGGATGAAGCGTTTAGTGTTTTCGAAACGTTTGTGACACTTGTGGAGAATCAGAGTGGCAAGAACCTTAAATGCTTACGCACTGACAATGGTGGAGAGTACGTTTCAAAGGCCTTTCAGGACTTTTGTGAGTCAAAAGGTATAAAACATGAACTTACTGCTCCTTACAATCCTCCTCAAAATGGTGTTGCTGAGAGGATGAATAGGACCATACAAGAGAAGGTCAGAAGTATGTTGTCTAATGCACAGCTGCCAAATGGGTTTTGGGCTGAAGTTGTCTCAACAGCTGTTCATCTTGTAAATAGATCTCCTAGAAAGGTTTTGCAGAAGGATTCAGTGCCAGAGATGGTATGGTCAGGCAAGGTGCCCTCATACAAGCATCTCAAAGCCTTTGGCTGTGAGGCATATACTCACGTTCCAAAGGAATTTAGGAACAAACTTGAGCCAAAGAGTAGAAAGTGCATCTTTCTAGGCTATGGTAATTCTGGTGAGATGGGGTACAGACTTTGGGATCCCGAATCCAGAAAGGTTGTCCGCAGCAATGATGTTCACTTTAATGAATCCAAATATCATACTAAACCAGAGAGGGTTGAGGAGATTAGAAGAGTTGTCTTCCAAGAAGATGGACCTACACGTGCAAGACAAAATGTCAGGGCTCAAGAGGAGCAAGGACAGGATAGATTGGAACCACAGGTTGTGGTTGAGCCTGAGCCACCTATTGTGCGTAGATCTGGGCGTGTCACGTGACCTCCTGATAGGTTTGTTCCATCTATGAACTATGTCATGTTGACTGATTGCAATGAGCCTTCATGTTACAAGGAAGCAGTGCAAATGAAGGACTCCGGGAATTGGCAATTGGCCATGCAGTCAGAGATGGCAGCTCTGCATAAAAACCAAACTTGGAAGCTAGTTAAATTACCGTGGGGCAAAAAGGCTCTACCTTGTAAATGGGTTTACAGGTATAAGATCACCGCTCATGATAGTCAGCCAAAGTACAAAGCAAGGCTTGTTGCCAAGGGCTTTAAGCAAGAACAAGGCATTGACTTTGATGAAGTCTTCTCTCCGGTGGTCAAGATGACTACATTGAGATGCTTTCTTGCATTGGTTGCCATATTAGATTTGGTGTTGCACCAAATGGATGTCAAGACAGCGTTCTTGCATGGTGATTTAGATGTGGAAATTTACATGCAGCAGCCAGAAGGGTTTGTTGAGAAAGGCAAGGAAGATTGGGTATGCCAGTTGTTAAAGAGTCTTTATGGCTTAAAACAATCACCGAGGGCATGGTACCATAAATTCCACAAGTTTATGCTTTCTCAAGGCTACAAACGTAGTGAGTTTGATCACTGTCTATATACAAAGAAGGCTAAGCATGGCAGTTGGCTGATCCTTATTTTGTATGTGGATGACATGTTGATTGCTGGCAAGCACTTGGAATAAATTTCAGCTTTGAAGTCAAAGGTGGCAAAATCGTTTGATATGAAAGACATGGGTGAGGCAAGTCATATACTTGGTATGCGCATTGAGAGAGACAGATCAAAGAAGTTGATTTGGTTATCTCAAACGGAGTATATTGACAAGGTTTTGCAACGTTTCAATATGGAGAAGGGAAAGGCATTGAGTGTTCCATTGCCACCATATGTGAAACTTAGCAAACAAGATTGTCCTGTGTCTAAGGAAGAACAGGCTGAAATGGATAAGATTCCATATGCGTCTGCAGTGGGTAGTTTGATGTATGCAATGATTGCTACTCGCCCAGACATTGCATTTGCAGTGGGAGTAGTAAGTCGATACATGTCAAACCCAGGCAAGAAACATTGGGAGGCAGTGAAAGGAATATTGAGATACCTGAAAGCTACAAAGAGTATGCGTATATGCTATGGGAGTCAGGAGCTAAGTGTAAAGGGTTTTACAGACTCAGATTATGCAGGTGACTTAGACAACCGAAGGTCTACGTAAGGGTATGTCTTTACATTGGCGGGTGGAGCAGTATCATGGCGTTCTAGATTACAAGATTGTGTTACTCAATCTACTACAAAGGCTGAATATGTTGCAGCATCAAAGGCATGCAAAGAATTGATTTGGCTTAATCGACTAGTAACAGATTTGGGAATCAAAGAAGAGATGCATGTGTTATATTGTGATAGTCAGAGTGCTATACAATTGGCTCGCAATCCAGTTTATCACTCAAAGACAAAGCATGTGGATGTGAAGTATCATTTCATAGTAGCTTCTCTCACACTTAGAGTACCACATTGGACTTTAAGTGGGAGGTTGTTGGGGTATAAAGCCCAATGTGGTCGCCCAGGTAAGTAGGCGGGCCGCCAGGTATGTACACATATTCTTTTGTAAAAACCTAATAAGAACTCACTATGCTCTACACATTACAGTAGAGCGAGTTCACCATATCGTCGTGCTCTTCTTCTCGCACTCTCTCTCGCATCGCACTTCCGCTCGTACTCCTTCATTGATTATGTGTAGAAGCGAGCAAGGAGAGCTAGAGAACAAGGTTGAAATTTGGCAATGGGCCAATGGTGCATTCAATGGAAGCATGACATCATCTATTAAGAAGCCCCGTCGGGGACACATAGGTAGACCCTCTACCATGTACAGTTCAAATAGTAGATTATGTTATAGATCTAGGGAGTATTATTGTGAGAATGCCTCGAATGTGTTAGAGCATTTTAGATAGGATGAAAGAGTTGTAAGCTTCTCTCAAGCTCAAGAATGAGACACTAATGTGATACAAGGGTCCGAATGCTATAGCAAAGTGAGTGAAAGATGACATTGAAGTGTTTGAGGAGCAACTAGCCCATTTAAAGTAGAAAACGCCTTGCAACCATGATGATGAGTTTAGGGAGGTGGAGGTAGATTTCGGAGCAAGTAGACGCATATTGTGGCAACTCAGAGTTAATGAAGACATGGATAAGTTTTCAAAAGGAGATTGAGCTACAACAGGTATCATGTTTTTATAGGTCTACTCTTTTCTATTTTTGGTGGTTGTGGTTTTTTGCTAGTTTTCTGGTCTGTAAGTTTATTGTTTTTTGTAGATTTTGGTACAATTTTTTAGATGTTGGTGGTTTTGATTGTTTTTAATTTTGTTGGTTTTGCTGCTTTGGTAGTTTTGATGTTTTTTCACTATTATTGTTTCATCATATTTTGATATAGTTTTTATAGTTTTGTTGGTTTTAAAAGTTTTGATTGTGCTCTTTTGCTAGTTTTGTGGCTTGTAACTTTATTATTTTTTTAAATTTTTGGTACAATGTTTGAGCTCTTTGTGGTTTTGGTACTTTTTAATTTTTCTATTTTGTTGGTGTTGCTATTTTGCTAGTTTTTGAGCTTTACTATTTTAGCAGATTTTGGTAAAGCTTTTGGCATTTTGCTAGTTTTGGAGGCTTTGGTATTACTATCTGTTTTTGGTAATTGGGATTCTTTGCTAGTTTTGTGGTTTGTTTTGGTGGTTAGGTTCTTTTCTAGTTTTGGTAAAGCTTTTAGAGTTTTATTGATTTTGGAGGTTTGGTATTATCTCTGTTGGATCCCAACAGTTGTATAAAGCCCCTTTGTAATGACTATCAAATTCCCTTTGTAATTCCAATGATGTCTACCATCTTTATCCAATTGTCTGGATTATGTATAGATTTATTAGTTAGCTGGGACGCAATGCGTATCCACTTTGTAAGATGAGTAGAACTCAATTAAAACCCCATGTACATTTTGAGCTAAGGTCACTAAAGTATAAAGGTCACCTTAGAACCATTTCTGAATAACATTTTGAATCATTAATTCTGTGTCATACGAGTCTGAGAGAGAGAGAGAGAGAGAGAGAGAGAGAGAGAGAGAGAGAGAGAGAGAGAGAGAGAGAGAGAGAGAGAGAGTGATCTTATCCTCTTCACTACGCGCATCTCCCTCACCGGATTCATGAAGCGATCACACCATCACGGTAGCCTCTTCAAGAGCTATGCGCCCACACCACGCATTTGCATCTTCGAGTTGTTCCCGAGCGATCTTCCCACGAGCTTGTTTTGCTTGTAAATAGCACAAACGGTGTCTGTTTTCAACAATCAAGTACTTTATGGAACGAGGGCGAGATATTAGCTATGCATAGATATTCATAGACTTAGGTTTCACACACTTTTAGGTTATGACATGTGAGTCTATCGCGACTGTATCTGAGGTAGCTCGGGTTATAATCTGGTGAGATTGGACTTATAGGTAAGTGTATCCTAGTGAGGGGATGGTGCCTAGCAAGTTTGAAGCGATTCCAAGTTCATTTCATATGTAAACGATGTTATGAGCGTTAGGGATAGAGTGGGTTGCAGTTAACAAGGATTAGTGATTGATGCATCATAGAAGTGTGTATGTGTAGGTTGGTCTCAGCCTGACAAGCTAACGAGATTGCCTCCGTGCACCTATGGGTTAGTCATGTAACCGGATGACAAGTATGTTGTCTGTGTCATGCTTGTGAGCATGAACAGGGGATTAGTTTGCTCTAAAACATTGGCGCCGCTGCCGGGGACACAAGACCTTAAGTAGGGAGATCTACCTTACTCGTGTGATGGTTAGCTTACTTTAGTTTCGACTAGAGAGAGCTTAAATTTTAAGAGAAGATCCAGGAGAGGGTATCCTGAGATCTAGTGGATAGCCAGGAAGCCTGTGACTTGCCGGGGGTCTACGACTAGTTAGAGTTAGTTAGGTAGGATAAGGTGGAGTTAGGATTTATGGTTCTGAGTTATAAGTGATGTTTGTGTGCGAATAGTGTAGAAAAAACGCTGTAAAAACGCAAAACAAACAAAGAGAAGAAACAACGAGGCTGTTTGCTTGCCTGGAAAGCAAAACCCACACCATACACTCTTTAAGGGTGTGAATAGAGTATACATTTGGATTTATGATCCAGCTTTTGAGAAAACGTTAAAATTGCAACCAAAACCAACAAAAAGAAACAAGGGATTGCCATAGGTAAACACTAAGTGAACCTAAAGAGGCCAAAAAGAGATATAACCACTAGCCTTGGGTAAACTGATTGTGCCATGATGTACAACTGATATTCACAAGCTAAAGTTTGAATTGTCATCAAATTTGCATCACTTCAAGTGCATCTGAGCTGTGAATTTGCCATAGAAAAGTAAAAGTGCTTGAGTCCAAGGTCAAAAGGAGTCCAAATTGAATGAAATTTGAGGGATAGACTTCTAAGGGCACAGGAAACCAAATTGTCCAAAAACAGTAAAAAAAATCACATCCCAGTTGCCCTCTGTTGAGTCTATTGCGATAGACTACTACTTGGGGATAGACTAACATTCAGGCAAAACCCCTTGGACCACTAGCTCAATACATCAAAATAAGAGTGCTCACAAAATTTGAGGATATTTGGACATCGGCTTGACCACCAAACCCCAAGTCTGGTGTTATGAGTCTAAACTCAGAGATATATTGGCAAAAAAGCCTTGACCTATTGTCCAAACACTGCACAAATTTTTAAATACACCATACAGAGGGTGGGGATTCCAACTGTGGAGAGAACTTTGGAAAAAGACCAAGTTTGGAGCAGATTATGAGTGTATCACGATAGACTAAGGAAGTTGGGTTGTAGACCTTATTTTACAAAACCCTCCTAGGGTTAGCTTAAACAAGACCTAAAAAGCTCACATACCAAGTTTCAAGGTGTTTGGATCACTAGAAGTGAGTCTAAGGTCCAGTTAGAGATTCAATGTCTCACAAAAACACTAGATTTGGCCTAAAACACAAACCAAGAGTCCAAATTGTATGAAATTCAAGGGATAGACTCTAGAGAGTAAGGGGAACCCAAAGGTGAAGTCACAATTCTAAATTGACTTGTACTAATGTATCTGCCTACTCTATAGCGGTAGACCAAGGAATTCATGAGTCAGACATTTTTTGCAAATTGTGACTACACAGCAGGGATAAGCTCTTCACCTAGATCCCAACCTTCATTTCAAATCTGAAACTTGACTACCAGAAGACCCTGAGACATTCAGTGGGGAGAAAATGCAAAATTGCTCAGAGTGACCAGTGTCATAGAAAATTGATATTTGTTGTAAATAATTGAAAACATTTATTCAACGGTTCAAAGACAACCCTTATGAACATACTAACCATACATGTGTAGATTCCAAAAGGAGATCATCACATAGTTGCACAGGCAGGAGAAGTCCATGTAAGCTTTAAGTTTGCAATACAGCTTTGAGTCTTATGTATTTAAGGTCAGGAGCCTTTTTTAAGTCAGGAGCTAAAAGTGTCAAAAGTCAAGTAAGCACCACGCCCACTGAGGAGAGTGTAACTCAGAAAAGGCTAGACCCATTAGCACCGGTCATTGAGGAGGGTAGTTATACTGACACTTCATCAGATAAGTCCTTCTTCATGATGGGGAGTCAACAGCCAGGAGGTTTCTCCGGTGAAGGACCAATGCTAGGAGGAAGTGCCTCCCAGAACCCTTTGAACGATGCCAAGTTCACTATAAACTTCTTAGAAGGAACAAACTCTAGGGGAGCCCTAGTTTATTCTGACTATTGGGGACGCAAGTGTATTTGTATCAAAGAAAGACCGTCTCAGAGACTAGAGATAATTCAAGTCTATGATGATGGAGATAGATTCCGAGATGAAAAGGGGAACCACTATCTGATAGTTAGCAACCCTGAGGATTACAACAGATATGGAGATGATGTGGCAAAAGGAAAAATGGTCTCAGAAACTCAAGAACCGCCTCCAAAAATTGATCGACCTGGAGCTCTTTTTTATATATGATAAAAAAACAACCAGGGTCTCTACCTATACTGAGAATGTGGGAATTTACAAGCATGAGAGCAAGGGAGTAGTCTCTTATTTTTGACACAAAGAACCCTACCCAAATGAATTAAGCAAAGACAAGGTTCTTTACTTATTCTCTTATGAAATTTCTATGGGGAAGGATATCATTTTGGTTGACAGGTATGGGCGAGAATACAAATGAATCCTCCCAGAGGAGGTAGAAAAGGCAACAGGTTAGAAACATCAACATATGCCCCCGAAGAAGTACCAAGGTCCACCTATACCCCTAGCAAGTCAACAAATCCATTTTCAGAAGAGTACGAGACAACGTCATATTCTAACCCCGACAACAAACGTTCAACTACCAGAACCAACAAGCAACCCAACCATCATTGCAGGCATGGCTTCAACAAAGTGAGACATTAGAACAAAACCGAAACAGACATGGTTATCCAGCTGCAAGAGGGCTAAGAGATTTACAAGAACCACCACTCTATTCACAATATCAAGGTGAGAGTAAGCCAAAAACTCAAGAGTTGGCACAGCCTAGAAGACAACCCATAGAACGAGTTCGAAGAGATGAACCACCTCTTACAAAAACCATCAGAAATTATGGCTTAGGGGCACCTCTGGGAGAGGAACCCTCCCACTACCGAAGGCCAGAGGAGGTATATCGAGTAGGACGAGGAGAAGAAATGATGAGATTTGTAGACCATCGTAGAATTAGACCTTCGCGGGTGCAAAAATGGGTAAACAAGAAATACACGAGAAATAGAGATCCTAGGGATCATGTAGCAGCCTTTGTGCGTGTAATTAGAGCTGAAGAAGTGTTGGACTTCCCTACTCAATTTGCAGGGTTTGGGCTTACTCTAGAAGAGGATGCCGCCACTTGGTTTGACTTTGTGGAGCGTAGAGATTTCGAGTCTATAGAGGAGGTTTTTGACGAATTTATAGAGGAATTCTCACAAAGGGGGATAGTTGATAATATAGTCTCACAAATCCATAAATTCAAACAAAAAGAAGGGAAATCTGTGCGAAAAGCAACCCTACGACTAAAAAGATATGTGAAGTTCTGCCCTATGGAAGAACTACCAAATCAATCCAGACTTATGCTTATATTTATTCAAGGACTAAGGAACACAGATCTCCAGAAGGACTTACATATGAAGAGGAGCACGACGTTAAATGAGTTAACTAAAGAAGCTCTCTACCTTGTAGACAATTGTGCGGTCTACAAGGAGGGTGAATTCAAGGATCTTGATGACGATTCATCCTCACAACAAAGTGGAAACAAGTCCGCTAAGACAGCACCAAAAGGAGAAGTAGCTGTAAGCCAGGAGTAGCTTGTAGAGGAAGTGCTAAAAAAAATTAATATGTATACCAAGCCTTAGGCTAAACAGCCGAAGTGGTGTGCTATTGAACAAAAATGGACAAACCATGTGACAGAGGAATGTTATTATAACAAGGGATATGTGAGACAGCGACCATATGCTCCCCAAGTTCAGGCAGCATCTCCTCAACTTCCACCGATGCCTAGGTATCAAGCAGGCAACCTACTTGGACATGTAGGTGTTGAAAGACCACAACCAATATAGGGGCAACAACCACCCCTACCAAGAGTAAGACCGGTAGGCATAAGATACACACCAACAGTAAACGAACCAGAAGAGAAGGCTTTGGAACCTATGCATGCATATTACGATGATTCCAATGGATATGCAGAAAATCCTGTCTATTATACACCAGAATAACCCCCAATGCCAGAACCTTGGAGCATGATTGGAAGTACAGGACCACCAACAGTTGCACAGGTAGCAGGAGAAGGAAGATACAGCTTGGATGAACGAACACTGTTGTTCATAGCCAACGGAGGCATGGGCGGGAAGAGGCATGCATACCAACAAAGAGGAGCTCAAGGAGCACCTCAACAGCCTAAGGGACCCTGCTACAAGTGTGGTGGAGACCATTGGCTAAGAGACTGTCCTCATGATGAAATCATTAGGGTCAACGCATATTGCACCGAGTGTGGAATTACTCACTTAATTCATGATTGCCCTAAGAACCCGAGCAAAGGATCAAATACTACTTTGAACGTGCTGGAAGCAGTGCCTTCCAGTGGAGGGTCAGAAAACGAAACAACGATTCCTGTTAAGGTCTTGACGAGAGCCCAAAGAAGGGAAGATGACAATCAGTCCAAGAGTAATGATGAAAATCAATAGGAAATCAAGACTGACAAGTCCAGCATCGGTCGTGATAATCCTTGGAAAGAACGAAGAGTGAAAATGAAAGCTAGACGTGAACGAAAACAGAAGGCTATAGAAGTTGAGCTAGCAATGGCTCGAGAGCAACTGAAACAGCAAAGGGAGTCTGACTCTCTAAAATCAACAGAGGGACCTAGGAGTGCAAGCTCAGGAGGGTCTGTATCGGTAGATAAAGTCAATGAACCCTTGGATGCAATCTTGCAAGCCTATGAAGCAAGATTGAAAAACAGACGGACTCTAGAGCAAAGGTGGATTACATATCCATATTCAGAGTTAGAAAAACAGAGACTAGAGATGTGCAAGAAGTTGATTGAAACTACACAAGCCTTACTAGAGCCTCCACCTGTGGAAGTGAGGGATAGAATAATCAAACCACCAAACAATGAAACACCTATCAAAACTAAACAAAGGGTACCTGACAAGGTAGAAAAAGTTAAATCCTTGCCTAATGTAGAGGATGCAAGAGTCGTCCTAATAGCACTGATGAATCACTAAAGGGTTTTCCACCATATGCATCCATTGTGGAAGAAAATTGGCTTGAAGTGATATGGGAAAGAGTGAGAAAAGCTCAAGAAAAATATGAGACAAAAACAGTCAAGTCAGCGCCTTTCTCGGAGTTGAACTTGAATAAATCACCATGGGATTTAGATGCTAAATCATTTCAAGGGGATGATGGTTCAGTTGCATCAGAAGATAGCAGACCAGCATCACTTAGAACTTTGCCACCATACATGGAGGACTACGAGGAAAAGTCAGAAATTCGAAGGGTACCTTCTCAAAGAATAGGAGGGTCAAATCAATTGGACACTAAAATTTTGATAGACTTGTTGTCTACTCCGATCAAGTGTACAATCACATTGGCAGAATTGTTAAAAATTAGGCCAAGCATGTGGACGGAAGTGGGCAAATGTCTTGAAAAAATTGTTATAAGGATGCCTCTTAAGTTCTTCGAAACTGATCTTAATGGCACAGAACCGAACAGAGTCAACACTAGACCAGTGCCTCTCAACAAGGTTGGAGAGTATTTTGAGGATGAAGATGGCAACACTACTCAACCAGTCGAGTATAACGGCATAGAGACTAAGGCCATACTTGATAGTGGAGCTGCCATTGCCATTGCTACCAAATTGCTATGGGAAAAATGAGAAAAACCGGCAATACGAACAACTAGAATGAAATTGCAACTAGCCGATGGGTACGTAGAAAGACCTATAGGATTGCTTGAGGCAATTGTGGTATCTTCATGTGGCATAGAGTATGAACATACATTTGCCATAGTAGATTTCGGCAAAAAAACAATTATGAAATTATCCTTGGTAGGCCGTTCATGAGGCAACTCAAGATGGTGCAGGACTGGGGGTATGATTATTTGTATCTAAGACATGCTAAAACCACTACACGTGTAAATATGAGGAATCATAGCTACCATGATGTCACGAGAACACCTGTTGAAGATTTTGACTCAGCCACCATTAGTGGATCAGAAGTCCCAGCGTGGTTCTGTAAGAAAAAGGAGATATGGATGTGCGGAGCATCTCAATGTAGTGAATTCGACCACAATGAAAGAACACTAGAGAGGGTATTGGAAGACGATTCCTATATACGAGAGCCCTTCCCTGAAGAGAAGTTCGAACCCCTAGAATGGTCTCAAATTATGGCTACTTTGGATGTGTGCGTCAATGAAGTCACTCCCACAAAATTTTGTGACGAGAATGGCTACGATATCGTACCATATGATATGTTGAGAAAATTTTTTGAGGAAGACGAGAACGAAGGAGACACCGAGAATGCGAGGGTCAATCAAACGGAAACGAAACTTGATATTAAGATAGTGGGTTATGTGGACATCCCCACTAAAAACATTGAGCAGGATGGAGAAGAATTTTATGATTCTTCTGATCGATGTGAAAACGAAGATAATGCGGATGACGAGAAGTCAAAAAATACAGAAGAAGACGACCATCAGGATCAAGACAATGACGTCTTTTACAACTTCCCAAACCAAAGTGTGAGACGCCAAAAAAGATACAAGAGTAGGCGACACCATAAAAGTATACCAACTAGGTTTAGACCTATGCCTGAGTTCAGGAGTAAGACACATTTTGTTATGAACATCCATGCTGTTGATTGTGCTAAGGATAAAGTGTCAGGAAGGTTTCTTAAGTTTGCTGAAGAGCCAGGTTTCAAGGCAAGACTATTGAAATTTAAGAAAACCAGCAAGGCAAAAAAGTGAGTTGCGAAGGAAATATTGGATGTCTTTGGAGATCCAATTATAACAAAATTTGAGCGGAAAAAGAAATACAATGATTTGAAACAAAAGCTGAAAAATGTATGGACAACTGAGATGGAAAGTAGCGATGGATTGAACGCTAGTGATGGGAGTAAAGAGATAGATGTACCTCCTCACTATTGTAAGTACACCATTCAGGAGAGAAAATTGGTGGTCCTGCAACCGATGAGACAGCCTAAACCCAATGAGTCTTATGATGGGCTAGAGAACGCCAAGAGAATAGACCTAGCAGAGCCAGGAGAAAGTCCTTGACCTGCGTACATTGCCACTCATCTAAGCCAGGAAGAAGAGGACGTACTGATCAAAATGCTTAAAGAATTTCGTGATGTATTTGCCTGGTCATACAAAGATCTGAAGGGGTTGGATCCTAATATTTGTGAACATTTGATCCCTCTGAAGTCGGATGCAAAGCCAAGAAAACAACATTCGTACACGTACAATGAGACATTCGCCAAAAGGATCAAGGATGAGATAGACAAAATTATGGATGTTGAATTTATTTATGAGATAGAGCACACTCACTGGGTGTCGCCAATTGTGGTGGTACCTAAGAAAAATGGGAAATTACGGGTGTGTGTGAATCTCAAGAAGGTAAATGCAGCAACAATAAGGGACAAATATCCTCTTCCTATCACAGAACACATCCTAGAATGAGTAGCAGGCAAGCAAGCCTATAGCTTAATGGACGGATTCTCTGGTTATAACCAATTGGGGGTTAAACTAGAAGATCAGTACAAAACAGCGTTTGCTGCTGAATGGGGCATATATGCGTTTAGGGTAATGCCATTTGGCTTGACCAATGCTCCAGCCACATTTCAGAGATTAATGACACATGCTTTCAAAGAATACTTGCGAATATTTTTGGATATTTACATGGATGACTTGTGTGTCTATCCTCTATTGAGAGAAGACCATATAGATCATATTAGAAAGGTATTCGAAAAATGCAGAACGTATAGGATTTGCCTCAACCCAAAAAAAATGTGTATTCATGGTACGGCAAGGCAAGATCCTAGGCCACATAGTATTGCTAATGGAATTACCACTGATGTTGAAGATAAGGTAAAGGTGATCATAGAATTGCCAAGACCAAACACTATACGAGAGGTACAATCATTTATGGGACATTGTGGATACTACCGACGTTTTATCTACATGTATGCTGTAATAGCAAAACCCTTGTATAGTTTGATCACGACCTTCATATGGACCGATGAATGTGAGGAGTCATTCCAGAAATTAAAAGATGCACTGGTATATGCACCAATTCTAAAAGCATTGGATTGGTCAAAGATTTTCCATGTACATGTAGATGCTTCGGCATTTGCAATAGGTTGTATATTAGCACAATCAGGAGAGGGTAGTACAGATTTTCCCATCAGTTATGCTAGTAGTAGACAACTCAACACTGCAGAGAAGAATTATACCACCAGTGAAAGAGAAGGATTAGGTATGATATACGCGGTAAAGAAATTTCATCATTATTTGCTTGTTGCAAACAAATTCACATTTTTTGTGGATCATCAGGCACTTTTGTACTTAGTAAACAAACCTTGTAACACGGGACGAATTGTAAGATGGTTCATTGTGTTGCTGGAGTTTGATTTTATGGTAGTAGTAAAGAAAGGAAAAACTCATCAAAGAGCAGACCACCTTTCTCGATTACTAAATGGCGAAAAGGCTACTGGTGTAGATGATGATCTCCCAGACGCATACCTATTTAATATAGAGGTTGTACCGAAGTGGTCAGAGCAGATTATTCCGTTGTTGACATATGGAATGAATCTTAACGAAAGACACACGGTGGAAGACGTTAGACAAGCACAAAATTACACTATGCTTACAGGAAGAATGTATCATCATGGTAACGATGGGATTCTAAGGTTGTGTATAGGCCCAGAGGAGTACGACGTGTTGGGGTATAAGCCCAATGTGGTCACCCAGGTAAGTGGGCGGGCCGCCAGGTATGTACACATATCCTTTTGTAAAAACCTAATAAGAACTCACTATGCTCTACACATTACAGTAGAGCGAGTTCACAATATCGTCGTGCTCTTCTTCTCGCACTCTCTCTCACGTCGCACTTTTGCTCGTACTCCTTCAACTTGTATCAGAGCTCAGATCGAGGCTCGGGGCAGCATTTGCAGGTAGCCAGAGTCACCTTCTCAGATTGGAGTGAGATTTGACAGGCAAAGACACGGCCCCAAATCCTGTTCTTAGAATTTCATTCTGAGGTCATCTCGGCCACCGTTCGGCTTCGACAAAGTTCTGCGCAGGCCATTTTCGACTACGTGGTCTCGGCAGGTGCAAATCCGACTCTGCAAATTTGAGTTTTCGGCCTACGACTGCAAGTGCTGAGGATATCTACACTTCCAGAGTGCTGATTTGTGGCTGTCTACACAACAAAGGACGGCTCACAGTTCTTGGAGGCGTGTCACATACGACACGGGTGCACCTACACACAGACTGTAGGCGACATCCACTAGTTCATCAGGTAGCTTGTGTTTCCTGCTTGATATTCCAGATTTCATCCTGACATTGCAGGTACTTCCACATGGGATGTATTGTCAGAGATGATGTATGTCTGTTGACGGTTTGCTGGCTGTGAGTCACGCTGCAAACAACCGCCGCAGCGGTTACAGCATATAGTGGGAAATTTGTGGATGTATGACTTTGTGGGAAGTCTATGTCTTGTCAGATTTATTGCAGCCTTTGTTGAGGGTCGAGTGAGGTTTTATTGAGCTGGGGGATTCTCGAATGTTGAGATCCTTTTGGTGATACAGGTCTTGGAGCGATCCCTCGAGCACCCTTAGATAGGCAGCTAGGATGTATTGAATGTGAGTTAGATAGTTGGGATTGCATCTTTGCTTTACTGCCGTTGAGGCATTGTCCTAGTCTATGCTTACAAGACAGTGACAGGACAGTGAGAGAAAGTATAGGTGCAGGACAGGTTTACCCACAGCTTACAGTGTTAGAGAGATAGTGGTTTTTTGAGCTGTTTTTGGTCTGTTTTTTTAGTACACCATAGCCATTTTACAAAGGAGACTCTGCCAAAATTTCTGCAGAATCTGAAGCTTTCTTGGTTTATTTGATAGGTTGATATTGGTTCAGAGGTTAGTTTGCAGGGGAAACTCTGCCGAATCTTTCCCAGGAAAGTAAACTACTGTGAAGTGTAGCTATGGCTGGATCACAGGACACAGATCTTTACAATATCAAGAATCTGGATGGAACCAATTTTCCATTGTGGAAGAAGCAAATTTGGCAAGTAAAGAAGCAGATAAAACCTATAAAGCTCAAGGGGATAAAACCAGAAGATATAGACGAAGATGAATGGAGCGAAATGAATGAATTGGCACTTTCTACCATTATGCTGACTTTGGCAGAAAGCCTTTACTTCAATGTAGCAGATGAGATGTCGACTTATGAAGCATGGACAAAGCTGAGTGATCTTTATGAGAAGCAGAGTGCAGCTTCACAGGTATACTGGCTTAAGAAGCTTGTTGACTTGAAGATGAAAGAAGGGACACCTATGTCCAATCATCTGAATGAATTCAACACCATCTACAGTTAGTTGTCAGCTCAAGGTGTTAAGTTTGATGAACCTGTTAGAGCTATGTTCCTGTTGATCACATTGTCGGAAAGTTGGGACACTTTTCGCACAGCTTTGAGTAATTCTGCACCTCCAGATGGCTTCACCATAGCAGGTGTAGAAGGCAGTCTGCTTACTGAAGAAACCAACAGAAAGACAATGGACAAAGGCAAAGGAACAGCCTTAGTTGTCAGGGGAAGGACCAAAGAAAAGTACAAAGCTGGAAAGAATAATCAGTCTCATAGCAAGTCCCACAGTGCTAAAGGCAAGAGTGACATAGAATGCTACCATTGTGGCACGAAGGGTCACATGAAAAGAGCTTCTTACTTTATGACATTTATAGATGATTACTCGAGGAAAGTATGGGTTTACTTTCTCAAGCACAAGGATGAAGTGTTTAGTGTTTTCAAAACGCTTGTGACACTTGTGGAGAATCAGAGTGGCAAGAAGCTTAAATGCTTACGCATTTACAATGGTGGAGAGTATGTTTCAAAGGCCTTTCAGGAGTTTTGTGAGTCAAAAGGTATAAAACATGAACTTACTGCTCCTTACAATCCTCCTCAAAATGGTGTTGTTGAGAGGATGAATAGGACCATACAAGAGAAGGTCAGAAGTATGTTGTCTAATGCACAACTGCCAAATGGGTTTTGGGCTGAAGCTGTATTAACAGTTGTTCATCTTATAAATAGATCTCCTAGCAAGGTTTTGCAGAAGGCTTCAGTGCCAGAGATGGTATGGTCAGGCAAAATGCCCTCATACAAGCATCTCAGAGTCTTTGGCTGTGAGGCATATACTCATGTTCCAAAGGAATTTAGGAACAAACTTGAGCCAAAGAGTAGAAAGTGCATCTTTCTAGGCTATGGTAATTCTGGTGAGATGGGGTACAAACTTTGGGATCCCAAATCCAGAAAGGTTATCCGCAGCAATGATGTTCACTTTAATGAAGCCAAATATCATTCTAAACCAGAGAGGGTTGAGGAGATTAGAAGAGTTGTCTTCCAAGAAGATGGACCTGCACGTGCAAGAAAAAATGTCAGGGCTCAAGAGGAGCAAGGACAGGATTGTTAGGAAATAAGACGTAGCTAAATAGATAATTGAGTAGATTACTTAATGGAGAGAGACAGATTTATATACACGAGATTATAGAGTAGAGAGAGAGAGAGAGAGTACACACGATATACGTGGTTCACCCAATGTGGGCTACGTCCACAGGAAAGCAGCCACTCAATGGCTTTAGTACTTCAAAACAAGAAGTAGTTTACAAAGGGATTATACCCTTAATGGAGCTCCCGCCTTGCTTCACTCTCACCACCTCACACTCACCTTGTTGCATCAACTTCACACTATGAAATGTGTGTAGAAATGGCCTCCTTTTATAGGCCAAAAGGGCTGCCCTCTCTTATGAGAGACAGCCATGTGTAGCCGCCCTTGTGCGAATAAGTCCAAATCGGACCCTCCAATCTGCCCATGTGTGGCCACCCTTGAGAAGACAAGTCCGCTTTTGAATTCGGCCACCGGCCATCGGCCATTGACTACCGGCCACCGGCCAACCGACCGGTTGTTTTACGACCACTTTCCGACCGCCGTCCGGCCATAATATTCCGGCGAAAAAGAATATTCCGGCCTTTAAAGTTGCCCTTGATTCTTGTCCGTGAAAATTTTGGTTTCCGGTGAGTGATTTTTCTTCACGCACGATGGCTTCTCCTCATTTTGGGGGCCTTACAAATGTGCGCTTTTACCACAGAAAATTACAAGGGTAAATCAGGCTCCATACTTAACAATCTCCCACTTGGAGACTGATCTCCAAACCAAACCTATGACTGCTTTCCATTCTGGCTTCTTATCCTTGAATGCCGATTGAAGATGAGCAAAAGCTCAACTTCTCCTTGTTGACCACCTTTGTAAACATGTCTACAGGATTTTCACTTGTATGCACATTTCCTAGCTTTAGCTGCCCCTCTTCCAAAAGAGTGCGTATGAAGTGATATCTCACCTCAATGTGCATTGTCCTTGAATGAAAGGCTGAGTTCTTTGCAAGATGGATAGCGCTTTGGCTATCACTGTACATGACACAATTGTCTTGTTTGAATCCAAGCTCTTCTAAGAATCTGTGAAGCCACAGAATTTCTTTGCTTGCCTCCGTCATTGCTACATACTCTGCTTCCGTGGTAAAAAGTGAAACCACTTTCTGCAGCTTTGAAGCCCAGCTTACTGCTGTGCCTCCAACCGTGAACACATAGCCAGTAGTGCTCCTTCGAGTATCTTTGTCACCTGCCATATCTGCATCAGCATACCCTTCTAGAAAAATACCAGTTCCTCCAAAATACAAAGCATTTATTGTTGTCCCTTTTAGATACCTAAGTATCCACTTCACAGCTTGCCAATGCTCTTTACTTGGGTTGTCCATGAACCTACTTACAACTCCCACTGCATGTGCAATGTTTGGTCTTGTCCAGACCATAGCATACATTAGAGAACCTACCGCTGCAGCATATGGAACTTTAGACATATAGGCTATCTCCTCTTGTGTCTTTGGACACATATCCTTCGTTAGTTTAAAATGACCAGCCAAAGGTGTAGAAACTGGTTTTTCATTTTGCATTGCAAACCTTTCTATTACCTTCTTGATGTAATCTTCTTGAGATAGCTTTATTGTCTTCTTCGTCCTGTCCCTTGATATTTTCATACCAAGTATCCTCTTTGCAGCACCTAAATCTTTCATTGAAAAAGATTTAGACAGCTCCTCTTTTAGGTCTTTGATGTCCTGCATGTTAGCACTTGCAATCAGCATGTCATCAACATACAACATTAGGATGATGAATTTCCCATCTCCCAAATTCTCCGTGTAGACGCAGTGATCCGAGTTGCATCTTGTGAATCCATGATCCAACATCCATCGATCAAACTTCAAGTACCATTGTCTTGATGCTTGCTTTAAACCATACAAGCTCTTCTTTAATCTGCAAACCATTTTCTCCTTACCTTTTACTTCATACCCCTTTGGTTGAAGCATGTAGATTTCCTCCTCTAAGTCACCGTGAGGGAATTCCGTATTTACATCCATTTGCTCGAGATTTAGATCATGAGCAGCCACAAGGCTTAAGACAAGCCTAATTGAGTTCATTTTTACAACAAGAGAAAATATTTCATTGAAGTCAATACCTTTCTTTTGAGAAAAACCTTTTACCACAAGCCTAGACATGTACCTTTTCTTCCCTCCTTCTTCTTCCTTTAGCTTGTACACCCATTTGTTTTGAAGTGCACGCTTAACTTTAGGCAACTCAACCAACTCCCATGTTTGGTTGCGATGTAGTGAGTCCATCTCCACTTGCATGCTCTTCGTCCATTCTTCTCTGGATTCATGTTGCATAGCTTCTTCATATGATTCCGGCTCTCAAGAATCTGAGATCAAGAGATGGTTGAAGGAAGGAACAAACCTTTCTGGAGGTCTACTTGCTCTTGTAGATCTTCGGGGAATAGGTTGAGGCTCCTCATTTGGTTGCACATTGTCACCGTTTCCAGTCCTTGAGTCTTCACCGTCCTCAAGCTCCATGTACTCATCACGTGTTTCTTTTGTTTGTTTTCTTTCCAAGTAATCTTTGTACATATTTTGTTCGTTAAAAATTACATCCCTACTCCTTAAGATTTTACCATCTTCAGGATTCCATAGGCGATACCCAAAGTCTCCTTCTCCATAGCCAATGAAGAAACACTTTTTGGACTTTGCATCTAACTTTGATCTTAGGCTTCTATCTATGTGCATGAAAGCCTCACACCCAAACACTTTGAGAAATGCATAATTCACCGGTTTACCTGTCCATGCCTCTTCTGGAACTCCCCCATCCAATGCCGTTGAGGGTGACCGATTGATTAAGTACACAGAGGTACTTACAGCTTCCGCCCAAAGCTCAAGCGGTAGGCCTGCATGTAGCCGCATGCTTCATGTTCATTCCATGATCGTCCTGTTCATCCTTTCCGAAATCCCATTTTGTTGAGGTGTCCTTGGGGTTGTGCTTTGCCTCCGAATGCCATTGCTAGAACAAAAGCTTTCAAAAGCTTGGCTGCAATATTCGCCTCCATTGTCGGATCTGAGGCATTTAACCTTGGTACCTGTTTCATTCTCCACAAAGGCTTTCCACCTTTGAAATATGGAAAATACATCGGATTTATTCTTCATGACATAAACCCATGTTTTTCTAGTCGCATCGTCTATGAATGTTACATAGTACAATGAGCCACCAAATGATGGTGTACTTGCAGGACCCCAAACATCAGAATGAACCAACTCAAGTTTTTTATTTTTTCTTTCATTTCCTGATTTTTGAAATTTTACCCTCTTTTGTTTACCATCAACACAATCTTCACAGAACTCTAAGTCCACTTCTTTCAAACCTGGACAAGCTGAAGGTTGCGTGCTAACAGTACACAAGTAAAGTGTACCGACTTTTTCACCCTTGGCAACCACCAAAGATCCCTTTGAGATCTTCCACGGTTTGTTTCCAAATGCAATGTTGTGACCTTCATCGTCCAATTGTCCTGTAGAGATCAAATTTTTGCGAAGAGAAGGAACATGCCTAACATCTTTAAGCTTCCATTCATTTCCGTTAGCAGTTTTGACAGAAACTGTACCTTTGCCGACAATCTCACAAGCTTCGTCATCTCCCAAGTATACATACCCAAAATTACCTTTGGTGTAGTCTTGAAAATGTTGCTTGTGTGGTGTCGCATGGAATGAATCCCCGGAATCTACTATCCAGGAATTAGACACATTGTCTAATGAGAGAATTATAGCATCTTGCTCTACTTTACCTGCCACATTGGCCTCCGATGTTGTCTTGTTGTCTTGAGACTCTGTCTCCTTCTTCTTCTTGGACCAGCAATCCTTCTTGACGTGGCCCTTCTTGCCGCAGTTCCAACATTCAAGAACTGACTTTGTGCGTGACTTGCTCCGCCTTGAGCGATCACGACCCTTTTGGTTTTTGAACCTCTCCTTAAGCCTTCCTCTTGTTTCCACTGATATCGCAGCACTTGATGATTCTCCTGTGCTTCTCCTTCGCATTTCCTCGCTTAGGAGAACACCCACAACATCATCAAACTTAAGAGTATTTGTGCCAGAGATAGAATTACTTACAGCCATCACAAGGCTGTCCCAACTATCCGGTAGAGATGATAGTATAAGGAGAGCTCGCACTTCGTCATCGAAATTGATTTTCACTGATCGAAGTTGACTTATGTTCATTTAGGTGTTCTGCAACTGAACCATTCTCTGCCATCTTTAGATTGAACAAGCGCTTCATAAGAAATACCTTATTGTATGCCGATGGTTTCTCGTAGAAGTTGTCAAGTGACTTCATCAAGTCCTCCGTGGTCTTCATCTCCGAAACATTGAAGGCCACCGTTGACGCCAAGCTTAACCGGATTGTACCCAGTGCATTTCGATCAAGGACAATCCATGCTTCATCTGCCATTGTTGCGGGCTTCTTCGCAAGACCGCCTAGTGGCAAATAGAGGTCCTTCTGGTAGAGATAGTCTTCAATCTGCATCTTCCAATGTTGGTAGTTTTTGCCGTTGAACTTATCAATCTTGAGCTTCCCTTCCTCCGCCATAACTCCCACTCAATTCAAGGAATCCTTTCCTTGAGATAATTTAGCTACGAGTAAACCTTGCTCTGATACCAATTGTTAGGAAATAAGACGTAGCTAAATAGATAATTGAGTAGATTACTTAATGGAGAGAGACAGATTTATATACATGAGATTATAGAGTAGAGAGAGAGAGAGAGAGTACACACGATATACGTGGTTCACCCAATGTGGGCTACGTCCACAGGAAAGCAGCCACTCAATGGCTTTAGTACTTCAAAACAAGAAGTAGTTTACAAAGGGATTATACCCTTAATGGAGCTCCCGCCTTGCTTCACTCTCACCACCTCACACTCACCTTGTTGCATCAACTTCACACTATGAAATGTGTGTAGAAATGGCCTCCTTTTATAGGCCAAAAGGGCTGCCCTCTCTTATGAGAGACAGCCATGTGTAGCCACCCTTGTGCGAATAAGTCCAAATTGGACCCTCCAATCCGCCCATGTGTGGCCGCCCTTGAGAAGACAAGTCCGCTTTTGAATTCGGCCACCGGCCATTGAATTCGGCCACCGGCCACCGGCCATTGACTTCCGACCACCGGCCACCGGCCATTGACTTCCGACCACAGGCCATCGGCCATTGACTACCGGCCACCGGCCAACCGACCGGTTGTTTTCCGACCACTTTCCGGCCGCCGGCCGGCCATCATATTCCGGCGAAAAAGAATATTCTGGCGAAAAAAGAATATTCCGGCCTTTAAAGTTGCCCCTGATTCTTGTCCGTGAAAATTTTGGTTTCCGGTAAGTGATTTTCCTTCACGCACGATGGCTTCTCCTCATAGTGGGGGCCTTACAAATGTGCGCTTTTACTACAGAAAATTACAAGGGTAAATCAAGCTCCATACGTAACAAGGATAGAGTGGAACCACAGGTTGTGGCTGAGCTTGAGCCACCTATTGTGCGTAGATCTGGACGTATCACGCGACCTCCTGATAGGTTTGTTCCATCTATGAACTATGTCATGTTGACTGATTGCAATGAGCCTTCATGTTACAAGGAAGCAGTGCAAATGAAGGACTCCGGGAATTGGCAATTCGCCATGCAGTCAGAGATGACAGCTTTGCATAAAAACCAGACATGGAAGCTAATTAAATTACCAAAGGGCAAAAAGGCTCTACCTTGTAAATGGGTTTACAGGTATAAGATCACCGCTCATGATAGTTAGCCAAAGTACAAAGCAAGGCTTGTTGCCAAGGGCTTTAAGCAAGAACAAGGCATTGACTTTGATGAAGTCTTCTCTCCGGTGGTCAAGATGCCTACATTGAGATGCTTTCTTGCATTGGTTTCCGTATTAGATTTGGTGTTGCACCAAATGGATGTCAAGACAGCGTTCTTGCATGGTGATTTAGATGTGGAAATTTACATGCAACAGCCACAAGGGTTTGTTGAGAAAGGCAAGGAAGATTTGGTATGCCTGTTAAAGAGTCTTTATGGCTTAAAACAATCACCGAGGTCATGGTACCATAAGTTCCACAAGTTTATGCTTTCTCAAGGCTACATACGTAGTGCGTTCGATCACTGTCTATATACAAAGAAGGCTAAGGATGGCAGTTGGCTGATCCTTATTTTGTATGTGGATGAAATGTTGATTGCTGGCAAGCACCTGGAAGAAATTTCAGCTTTGAAGTCAAAGATGGAAAAATCATTTGACATGAAAGACATGGGTGAGGCAAGTCATATACTTGGTATGCGCATTGAGAGAGACAGATCAAAGAAGTTGATTTGGTTATCTCAAACAGAGTATATTGACAAGGTTTTGCAACGTTTCAATATGGAGAAGGGAAAGGCATTGAGTGTTCCATTACCACCATATGTGAAACTTAGCAAACAAGATTGTTATGTGTCTGAGGAGGAACAGGCTGAAATGGATAAGATTCCATATGCTTCTGCAGTGGGTAGTTTGATGTATGCAATGATCGCTACTCGCCCAAACATTGCATTTGCAGTGGGAGTAGTAAGTCAATACATGTCAAACCCAGGCAAGAAACATTAGGAGGCAGTGAAAGGAATATTGAGATACCTGAAAGCTACAAAGAGTATGCGCATATGCTATGGGATTCATGAACTAAGTGTAAAGGGTTTTACAGACTCAGATTATGCAAGTGACTTAGACAACCGAAGGTCTACGTCAGGGTATGTCTTTACATTGGCGGGTGGAGCAGTATCATGGCATTCTAGATTACAAGATCGTGTTACTCAGTCTACTACAGAGGCTGAATATGTTGCAGCATTAGAGGCATGCAAAGAATTGATTTGGCTTAATCGACTAGTAACAGATTTGGGAATCAAAGAAGAGATGCATGTGTTATATTGTGATAGTCAGAGTGCTATACAATTGGCTCGCAATCCAGTTTATCACTCAAATACAAAGCATGTGGATGTGAAGTATCATTTCATCATGGAAATGCTCGAGGATAAGCAAATTCAGCTTGTCAAAGTTCACACCATAGAAAATCCTGTTGATCTACTTACAAAGGGACTTCCCTCAGAGAGCTTTGCGCATTTTCGCAAGCAATAAGGTGTAGGGTAGTACATCACTTCTCTACATCTCTTGTATATTAGCTTGTATAGTAGCTTCGCTCACACTTAAAGTACCACATTGGACTTTAAGTGGGAGGTTGTTGGGGTATAAAGCCCAATGTGGTCGCCTAGGTAAGTAGGCGGGCCTCCAGGTATGTACACATATCCTTTTGTAAAAACCTAATAAGAACTCACTATGCTCTACACATTACAGTAGAGCGAGTTCACCATATCGTCGTGCTCTTCTTCTCGCACTCTCTCTCGCGTCGCACTTCCGCTCGTACTCCTTCACGACGCGTATCTAGAGGAGGCACATACACAGACAGGGGGTTTCCAACAAGGAATTCAAAAAACCTATGAACGATTACAAAGACTTGGAGTGTATTTTTGGCCTGGAATGGCAGGCGATGTAGCTAATTACATCAAGAAATGCAACTTTTGCACAACCAATACCACTGTGAATTATGCCACATTATACCAAGTAAAGATAGCACCCGCATGGAGTCATGCTATTGTGGAATATTTGACTAATAGGGAGTTTCCAGGAGATTGTTCTAAAGCCACACAAAAAGCCTTTACAAATCGAAGCGAATAGGTGTACCATCATTAGTGACCAATTGTATAAAAGAGGACCCGATGACCAGTTGAGGATAATTCCAATTGAAAATGACTACTTTCCATTATTGGAGCAAGCCCATGCAGGCATAGCAGGGGGTCATTTTTCAGTGGACAGAACTGTAAAAATCATTATGATTGTAGGAATATGGTGGCCCACCATGATTCAAGATGTAGCAGAATTTGTGAAAAGGTGTGATGAATGTCAACGCAGTAAGGTGCCAGTTAAGAGAGACGACATGCCTTTAAGACCATGATGAGTGCTCGAGCATTCACTAAATGGGGATTGGACTTTGTCGGTCCTATTACTCCACCAGCTTATCGTTCACAAGCACAATACATCATAGTGGCCACTGATTATATGACCAAATGGGTGGAAGCAAAAGCCACAACAAAGGCAGATGCAAGAACCGCGGCACAATTCTTATATAAATATGTGTTTACACGATATGGCCTACCAATCGAGCTGGTGACTGATAGAGGGACGCACTTTGTAAATGAAGTTATCAAACATCTCTTGAATGAGTTTATGGTAATTCATCGCAAATCTGCACCCTACCATCCACAAGCCAATGGCCAAGCAGAAGCGACCAACAAAATATTGTGCACAGTTTTTACGAAACTGGTCAGTGAAACAAGGACGGACTGGGATCAAATGCTATATTTAGCATTGTGGGCTTATCGAGTTGCATATAAAACAACACTCAAAGCTACACCGTTTCATATGGTATATGGGTTAAATTCAATGCTGCCTATTGAATTTTTGATTCCAACGCTAAGGGTAGCTAAACGGTTGGACTGGACGGGCCATGAGATTTCAGAACTGTTAGATGACCTGGAAAAACTAAACGAGTTATGACTCAATGCGGTAGCAACCATTTTTGCCAAGAAAAGACAACAAAAAGAGTTTTTTGACAAACATGTCAAAAACAAGGACTTTAAAACGGGGGACTATGTCTTGGTATACACCCTTAAACAGCATGCCAAGAAACTAAAGAAAAGAGGAATGGGACCTTATTTGATCCAAGATATCTCGTCTAGAGGAGCAGTAAAACTGTCAACACTAGATGGAAAAGAAATGCCGAATTGGATTAGTGGGTGTCGTTTGAAAAAGTATCATCTACCTCTAACTCCTAGGATGTTGTTTCAATTGCATTATGGCAAAGCCTATAGATAGGAACAGCAACGAGTTCATGACCAGGCACAGCAAGAAGCCAAGGAACGCATTGCTAAGCGAAAGCAGTTTCTGAGGACAATAAACATGGTCACACCGATGAATGACTGAAGAATATCCTCTTCCAACAATCCAAAAAATCGAAGCGGATATACAAAGCAAAGAACTAGCAAGGACAATCACAGACCTTATGGCTCAGGACGAGAACACCATTGAAACTTTAGAAAATACGTGGTGTAGTCCTTACATAAAAGCATATACAGGCACAGAACAAGTAGAAACCTTTATATTGCTTGACACTGGGGTGAAATTGAGTGTCATTAGCTTTGAGCTCTTTCAAAAACTTGGACCAATGACAAAATTCCCAGATACACACAAGTTGAAAGTAGCATCGGGTGATGAGGTGACCACGTTGTGGTCTATTATGTTACCAATCACAGTGCAGGGGCACACGTACACTCATAAGTTCCATGTGTTGCCACCAAATAGATCAGCAACGCCGTGTATCTTAGCAGTGTCGTGGATGAAAGTTAACAGAGTATTCATTATTGGGATGCTAATGAAGCACTGTTTAGAAATGAAAAATTTTCAGAAGCCTTCTTGTCCTATGATAAATATGTGTCAATGTGGAGACAGGAGTCCGTACATCCGCAACGCCCTAATCAACAACAATCAAAGTTTGGATGGCAAGAAATGTATTATCAAAAGCCAACAATCATGCAGGGAACTAGGAAAGTGTGGGTGCAAGGTACAGATCTATCCAAGGCGCAATTTCATCAAGGGCGGAAATATCAATTTTGGCTCAAGCAAGACAGCTTAATTCCTGTAAGGGAGTTGACAGAAGAAAAGACAAAACACCCTACGCCAGCAAAGCTTTGAAGAACAATTATTAACAAGAAGAATCTGCAACAAACTATATTGGTATGGCATCCAAAAGTACCAATTCAGAACAAGCCAACAACAGAGGTATGGATGCTGAAGCAGACCAATGAACAGTTGTCTACAACTGCCAATGACAAACTAGACCATACATCCATCACGCCGAAACAAGTAGCGTCAACGAAAACAAACACAAATATCTGTGCAAACAAAGTCAACAAAAAGATATGGAAACGAAAGGAAGCTCAACCAGAACATGCAACCATATCGACTTCAGCGGAGGCACAAACAAAATTTCAAAAACCTTGGAAGACCATCAAACAACGAGCGGCAGAATTACAACTTCTTATCGCCAAGAAAATCTGTCAGCCAACTAACATTACCACAGAAAACCTCACCGAAGAATGCCAATAAGCGTATCGCTTATACCTTCCTCTTACACCGCATAAATGTTTTCTAAATGCATTGATTGTGCATGCATATAGGGCTACCTTACAAGGACTACATTAGCACGTGTTAACACCCATGCATAGCACATACCCTTGACGATACCTTGTCGTCCGGGAGGACTCGGACCAAGAGGGGGGGAGGCATTCCAAATGCGCGGACTCACGTCATATATTAGAGGGCAATGTTTGTGATTGATTTTTTAACCAATTTTGCGTTTTATTGTGTGATTTTTGGGAAAAGAATATTCCCTCATAATTAATCAAAATTGGGGACCAAATGATCATATATGAGCCCCTAGGGATGTGTATATAATGTAAAGAGAGTCAAAACTGGCCAAAAACCGTGGAAAAAACAGCAAAAAATAGGCCAAGGTTGACGATTGAGAGCGAGAATGTACATAGACAAGAGAAGAGTAAGCTACATAGTGTTAGTATATTTATTGGTATTTTTCTAGGTTAGAGTTGCTATTTTTGGGTTGATTTGGGATTTATTTGCTCAATTTGAGCTATTTTTTTAGCAAAAATAAAGAAAAAAATCCATAATTCAGATGGAAACACAACAGAAGAGACGCCTGATCAGAGCAAGGTAAAGAAGACACAGAAAAAATATGGAGTGCGAAGATGACAGAACCAAATTGGCCACTGTAATGACGGGACCTCCAAAAGGAGAAATCTACAAAAATTGTAGAACTGGAGCAAACGAGGTCCAAATCAGAAAATTTGCGAGCCTAAACCGCATCTCGCAAAAAGTTATGGCCACAGGTAAAAGATGGGAAAATTTCATCTCGGAGCCCCGATCACATATAGGGAAGATAGGCTAGAAAACTCTCATTTGTGTCATTTCACCTTCCAAGAGAGAGAGCTTCCTACAGCATCCGAGACTTCTAGGAGCTCATCCATTGTGCACGGTCACCAGATCGACATCAGATATGAGAGGTATGCTCGTCAACACTACATCTAGAAGTTGAATACTTCATGTTGTCGCAAAACCTCACCAGCACCACCATCACAACCTGTGCACACATATTGTAGACCGGTTGTTAGGAAGACTTAGAGGCCACCAAATGGAACCAAAATTGAAAGGCACAATGCCTATAGCTTAGGGATCAAGCCTATGACCTCGAGAAGCGCGAAGGAAGCCTCCCAGAAAACCTTAATTTCACAGGGCTTGCAGAAGGGCAGTTGACCCAAAGTGATCGGAAATGAGCCAAAACTCATAGGCAGCAACTCGGAGAATGCCTTCTCTGATATGTTAGCATTTGATTGTGATATCATTATTGGGACACTTCCCAAAAGAGAAGCTTTGGCTCCATCCACTTTTGCGGATCAAGCCTCAGGCTATCCAATAATCTATTGCAAGTGGTTAAACATCATATAAGCCATTGCATCCGGGTCCTTAATCTCCTTTCCTTCCCCATAGGACAAGTGACCCGATGCCCCCATTTCTGTTGACTTTGAGGGTCGTGAAGAAGTGAGATTGATTAGCCTCCTCTAGTTGGACGAAAGTCTCTCTGGATAGAATTATGGTCTTCTTCACCTCCTTGAGTTGTTGTTCAATCAAGTCGCATTTAGCTTCAAGCCATACTTATCAAACAATGCATCATATGCCTCTCTCTCTTGACTAGTCAGTCACCTACAAGCATATCCATTAATTCAGCTTTTGGTACATTCGGCTCATGATCAGCCCCATTGTCATTTTTTGATTTCATAGCATCCCATTTATCACAATTTTCATCATATACATGTACCCCACAAAGATCTACATCAAGATCAAGAAGACTTTGATCATAAACCTCATCATTAGTACAAGTAGAGGATGCACTAGAAGAACTGTCACACGTGGATGGTGATAAATCTTGATGCATAGTTGGTTCCCATCAATTTCTAGCACCTTACATGTTTTCATATGTAGTCCTCTTGTCTTTAAGCCTATCCACAAAGAGGTCAATACATCCCATGTACCAGTCCTGTCGTGACCTCATAGCAATCAACCAAGGTCTACCCAATATAACTAGATATGCCCCAAGCTTTGCAAAAATCACATGAACTTCCATAACAGCCCTTTGACCCAAAACATTGAGCTCCAAGTCATGAATGAATCCCAAGCATTTCACTCTACTACTTTTTGCCATCTTCGAACTAAACAAGGACTTACCTTTGAGCTATAATCCCAACTGTTGCATTGTTTTCTCTGTCATAACGCACTCTTGGGCTCCACCATCCATGTAATCCTTATTCACCCTCCTTCCATGTATCCAAGCATCAACCACATGCAAAACACCAGTAACTTTATGAAATCGCACTACATCTGCCTCACACATATTTACCTTCACCCTTCTAACACTATTTATGCAAGTGCCTTCTCATACTTGAGCTCAAATGCAAGGTTGCCCATATGATATGTTGGCCCTCTTGCTCTTCAAGTCTTCTAAGAATTTGTATGTTGATTGACCTTTCCCAAGCTAAAAATCATCCATGCCTATCTTCCTTATCCTTGCTCTTACCTTTGATTGCTTACTACTTTCAGCCTCTTCCATAGGTGCCTTGCCTTTCTCTACATCTCTCCTTGGCATTGTCCTTGCTCTTTCCTCTTTGAAAAGGCCTTCACTCTTTGATTTTTTTGCCCTTGTTCTCTTATTTGCAAAGACATCAACCTCATCATCTTCATCTCCCTCATCAATTGCCTCCAAAATTTGTACATTACACTGTGGAGGTTCTTGAGCTTGATTTTTTCCCTATTGGCACACCAGGATCTCGCAAGGCAAGAGGGGCACCCCTACATCAAAACCCCCACCCTTCACCGCAGGCTGTAACAACATAGGCTTCCTTCTTTAGAGCTGAAAACTCCCACTCACTCACGACCTCAAGTTGATAAAAGTTCAGTTTTTTTCATATTTTTAAAGAAATTACTCGCTCTTTAAGGTCTCAAACTTCTATGTACAAAAACAACAAAACTATGTACCCCTCACAACTGGCTCGCATGCGTAGAGATTGTTGGCACACATCGCCTTTGTACACTTCGTACAAGCATGCTTTATTTACTTCTAATGGGTCCAAAAGCATCATAAAACATCTCTCAAAGACTTTGGGATGGCCCACACCATTCAGCCAAAACACGTCACAACGTCTAAGCGAGTGAGTCCTCGGCTCAAATGCACGGCTAGATTAGGCATTGTTGGCAATGAATAGAGTGACAGATGTGGAGGTCTCCTAGTGAGAGAAAATAAAAATAGTAGAAGGGCCAATTATGTACAATGGGTAGAAGAATGTGTTTGTGAACAATAGAATTTCAAAATTTGAATGCATTCTTTGCAAGTGCCAACGAAGTTTGATAAGGATTTAATTGGGATCTTAGGGGGCAAAGACGGGATATTAGGGAGTCCAAACGAGTCCAAAACCAATCCGAAAGCCTTTTGAAAGTGAGAAGGATAATCAAAAGGTGGGAATGGAAGCCAAGATTTTATTATCCACACTTGCCAACTTAAAGCTATGTGGAGATAAGGGATGTGGTCCGCAAGCCTCCCATACAAAACAGAAGGTGAGAGGAGTAGCTCTAAAACTAGAAAACTATTTTTTCAGGACCGCGGGTGAGTATTTCTGAAATAACTCAAAAAATAAGGCGTTTCTCTAAAAATGGTTTGGCAAGGATAATGGATATTGTGAGATGAAAAACTTTGTAATTCAAAGTTTTTTTCATTTGTGGACTGCAAGAGAGAGTTTTCTTTGTTTTTTTGCAGGTTTGTAGGTTGGAGAGAGTAGGAAAATTTCTATCTTCCTGACTCTTGAAGCTTTAGGCAACAATCCTTAGCCAAAACAAATCTCTCCATGCTCTTCTCAAGGCCCATCATCTTCTCTCTCTCTCTCTCTCTCTCTCTCTCACACACACACACACACACACACACACAAGTTTCTATAGCTATGGCTACTCAAGCTCATAAGTTACTACTTCTTAATGCTTACATATCTTCTTTCCAACCTGATTCTTGCTTAATCCCCATAGATCCTATCACCTGCAAGGTCTTTAGGGCCTTGGGATTGATTTCAATGAGGTGTTTTAAGCGAAACGTCCAATTGCAATCTCCATCAAATTTTAGAGCTTTTCTATCATCCACAAGGTGTTTAGGGCCTTGGGATTGAGTCCAATGAGGTGTTTTAAGTGATATGTCTAATCGCAATATCTACCCAATTTTAGAACTTTCATCTCTTCAATTTGTGTAGTTAAAAGTGTTATTAGCCAATTGTATTGATTAGAAGCTCTCCTAAAGAAGAAGTAATTATAACTACAAAGTCCTTATGAAGGAGGGGTTAGCTCCAAAAAGTCCGGCACTCAAATGGTGTCAAAAAAATTTCTTTCTCTATTTCTTGCAATTTCATTATATGTGTGTGATGTGTGGTTGAATCTAAGTTAATGTATGCTCTACAATTTCCATGCTTGAATATGCTCAATGTTACACAATTTATTGATTATCACTCTACTTAGTCTATAATTTTTATTGCACTTTAATCCCAATTCTTAGACACCAAAGTTGGTTGGTCAAAAGTATCTCTCTCTCTCTCTCTCTCTCTCTCTCTCTCTCTCTCTCTCGTTCATCACTTTCACATGGTCAACTTTGACATGGTGTGGGTGGAGTTTGCAAACCTCCATCTATGGCTTAGGGATAATCTAAAAGACTAGGCGGCCTCCTTGGGAATCCCATTGTTCATACCATCCAGCAGGAAAGTAGATACCATCGCAAATAAGGTGTGCATATGTAGGGATATCAAAAATCCCCAGCCCAAAAATGTAGTGGTAAATGTTGGGGCTATCTTGAAGGTAATTCCACTAAAGTTTGGCACATATTTCGGTGCTTGTTTTAAATGAAATGGATTTGAGCATTTCTCAAGAGTTTGCCTAGATGTTCCAAGTATGGCATGAAAACCATATTAAAAAATTATCCAACAATTATGGAAGTTGTAAAACTAGCACAAAAGGAAAGTGTGCAGCCAAAGGGGGGTGGCCAGGTCAATAGCAACCAAGCGGCCCCACATGGCATGAAACACAAGAGCAACCAAGGTGGAAGCATGTTAATGTGTCATGCTTTTTCTGCAACAAGCCCATCTTGTAAGCATAAGGGCAATGATGCCTTTCAAGTGTGTGGGCCTCCATCATGAACTATGTAAAGTGTATAAACCATTTTTAAAAATTGGACCAAAGTGTATTGTGCTTTCAAATTATCTTGAAAATTTATGCTGAGACGTTTCTTTGAGGGTGTGGTGCAATCATGATGCATGAAGGGAAGCATGGTGCAAGGGCCACACGTAGGAGAGGGGAGGGGAGACAATTGCAATTTGCAAGCAGTCTCTTTGTTGCAGCTCACCAGGCTGCCCAAGTGGAGAATAGCTCAGTACACGAGCCAGCCACCTGTGACGAGTCTCTTGACACTACACCAAGAAGGAAGTTGAGGGCAAAAGTTTTTGTTGCTTCTCCTCCACCCCGCAATAGGGTAAAGTTGTCTAAATCCCGAGGATCCCTAATGCCAAAGAACATGCATGCAAGGAAGGGGAAGAACGACTCGAGTGCTCTCTCTCTCTCTCTCTCTCTCTCTCTCTCTCTCTCTCTCTCTCTCTCTCTCTCTCTCTCTCTCTCTCTCTCTCTCTCTCTCTCTCGTGTACAACAATGAGACACTTGAAGTTGTTGACAACTGTAAGTACCTTGGTCTTGAGGTTCCGTCCAATCATAAGTGGCATGAATGTGCTATGCGTCATTTGGAAGCGAGAAAGAGATCATATTATGCATCTAAGAATATGTGTAATGCGGTAAACATCAAGTGTTGGGTTCTCAGGGAGTACCTTTTTGATGCATTGGTGACACCGGTTCTTCTTTATGGAGTTGAAGTCTGGGGTGGTAGCATCTCAAAATCTACTTGGAAAGAGTTTGAGAATGTCCAAAAGCATTTTCTTACAAACTTTCTCCAAGTTGAGATACAAACACCCTATATGCTCCTACTTCTTGAGTTGGGATCTCTTCCAATAGAGGTTATGGGCATGGAAAGGGTTGTGGAGTACATGATAAAGATGCGTCAAAACCCCTCACATCGACTTCCTACAATTGCATGGGAAGCAAGCAAGAAATTTCAAAAGAGGCATAAAAGCAAGATCTTGAGCACGGGATGGATGCAATGCATAAAGAAGTGGTTTGGGAGATGGGATGCATTACACTTGCTACATGATGCTTCAATTGACTCCCAAATGAATGAAGCTTTTCAACAACGCCAATGTATTACAGCTTGGGAGAATCCGATGGGTCACACTTCATACATTACACCACCCATATTGCTCCCAACTACAAAACCATGTTCTTCGCTAAAAGAAGGAACCGTACTCACACTTACATGCTTGAGCCTATCCCCTTGTTGGGGCTACACACTATCACAGCCATTTGGCTTAGCTCCCATTCCCTTCGATGCGAGACAGGGCATTGGGGCAATGGAGAAGAGTCAAATAGATTGTGCACATTATGCTCACTGCAAGTTTGAGAGTCTAAGCACCACATACTACTAGAGTGCTCAGCTTTTGGTCACATCCAAACTTCTCTCACATTTTCAGCCATGACTGAGACCTACACACTTTCCTCTCCTAGTCACAGTGTGGGCTCTCCATTGCGACTCTCATCACCACAATTTTGGAGCATCAAGAGTCACTCATCAGCCATGCACATACTATTTCACATGTAACTTTGTTCTCAAAGGTCATATTTGACCTCCAAGGATGATAATAAAATCTCTCTCTCTCTCTCTCTCTCTCTCTCTCTCTCTCTCTCTCTCTCTCTCTCTCTCTCTCTCTCTCTCTCTCTCTCTCTCTCTCTCCCCCCCCCCCCCCCCCCCAGCCTTTGTCATCACCTTTGACTTCTCTACTTCCTTGGTCTCCCCCAGGGAAAGGGGAGGCGTTATAGCCCACCCCTTGCCATGCCTTAGCCTACGCCTGCCCAGACTCCTGCTCTGTGAATTGGCTTCAGTTGCTGCTCATTTTGCCCTTATTCTGCAATCTAGTTTGCCTACCAAAAACCAAGTTTTTGCTTTGTGTTTTGCTAGCCGATTTGCCTAGCTTCAACTCTTGGTCTTCCTCGCTTTGCCCTAGATAGCTCCTCGATTCAATCCGCTAGTTCTTTTAAGGCTCTCAAAGGTTAAAGTACTTTCTTCAAGGTCATCAAAGGCCATGATGAAAGGTTTCTATTAGTTAGTTCAAGGCTTTGATCAAGTTTCAAGGCTACAATCAACCAAATATCTCTGCAAGCTCCACAAGAATGAACACCCCAAAGATTCTCACAAGGACTCAGTCAAGCTTTGTTGTAGTTGTAGCAGCACCAAGTAAGCTCGATCGGATCAGACAACTCTAAGCAGCCTTGGATCACATTATGGAGGAAACTGTGAGCTTAAATCTCACCTTAGCATGCTCAAGGCACATTTTGACTCCATGACTGGTCTAGCCACCAATAAGGTAAAGGAAGCCAAAGCTAAGATCACCCAAGTTCACTCAACAACCATTGCTAGGGTGAAAACTTGTGTGACAATGGAGTTCCATGAGCAACGATCCCAAGAAGAGAATGCGCTCAAGGTCCACATTGGTGGGCTTGCTCACCATGGTGCACCACTAAGGACATTATCAAAGAAGCACTAACTAAGCTCAACGACATCCTTAACCGGTCAACATAAAGATGGATGTTGTCTCTTCGGTCAATGACACACATAGATGCATTCTATATGAGCACTTCATACTTACTTTCAAGAATAAGGAAGAGCAGCTCAAATTGCCACGCCAATCACATCTCCTCAAGGGAAAAAAGTTCTGAGTCACTAAGGAGATTACTCCAAATCAATTCAAGGTTAAAAGAAGTAAACTCAAGAAGATGTGTGAAGCCCGCAAGCAAGGTAAATGGGCAATCTACCATGGAGACAGCCATCATTCAAGAGTTTTGAGGAGGCTTCCCCTCCCACTTGACTCCCATTAGGTTTTCTTTTCTTTACTTTACTTTGCCTACGGACCCTCAGTCCTTAGCTGATATGTATCTCATTGCCTTCACTTGGAAAAAACTGTTGTATTGCTTTTGTATCGGGTCCCATGGGTCATATCTGACCTCCATGGAAAATAATCTAATCTCTCTCTCTCTCTCTCTCTCTCTCTCTCTCTCTCTCTCTCTCTCTCTCTCTCTCTCTCTCTCTCTCTCTCTCTCTCTCTCTCTCTCTCATGTGTACACACGCGCGCACGCGCACGTGTGTGCCATTGAATGACACCGACTACCACTCATGTTACACCGGGCCTCTGTGTGTGTGTGTGTGTGTGTGTGTGTGTGTGTGTGTGTGTGTGTGTGTGTGTGTGTGTGTGTGTGTGTGTGTGTGTGTGTGTGTGTGTTGGAGTATTAATCAATATACTTTATTCACAATTTGAACAATATATTCAAAAAGAGATATGACAAAGATTAGTAAGAATCCGCCTTCAGGCAGTGTATTTGTAGAGTTGAGAAACCAGGTGAATGAAAAATTAAAGAGGTAATACATACAACCTTTAAACCAATCAATCTGAGGATATAATAACTGTGTGTATGTATCCCAATTAGTTAATCAAGTCAAAACCTAATAATCTAATTTTTATGTATCTTTGCCATACTCCTGGTCATAACTTGACAAAGCAATTTATGTCGTTGTGCCTGTGTGTGTGTGTGTGTGTGTGTGTGTGTGTGTGTGTGTTGGAGTATTAATCATATACTTTATTCACAATTTGAACAATATATTCAAAAAGAGATATGACAAAGATTAGTAAAAGTGATTACATACATATTTTTCACCCAAAAAAAAACATGTACATTTAAAAAGAAGTTTTGATGCTTTATAACATCTAAGAAATTAAAATGAATTAGCAGCAGTAGAAGAGGTAACCCTGCTAAAAAAATTTTGAATAGCACTTGAATTCACCGATAAAAGAAGTCAAAAAAAAACATGTACATTTAAAAAGAAGTTTTGATGCTTTATAACATCTAAGAAATTAAAATGAATTAGCAGCAGTAGAAGAGGTAACCCTGCTAAAAAAAATTTGAATAGCACTTGAATTCACCGATAAAAGAAGTCAAAATCCTTACCTGTAATCATCATGCAAACAAAGAAATTGTTAGCATTTTGTTTTAGGGATGGAATGCAGGTATAGAATGGACCCGACAGTTGTTATCCATGTCCCTCTTATCCATGCATTCAAAACTAATCGAAGAAGATAGTAACTTCTTATCTAGAACCAAACGAGCCAATGCTTACAAAAGCCGTTTTGAAAGGCAACATGATATTTTAATGTGCCAACTAAGAGATGTTGCAGCAATACTCTGTGTGTGTGTGTGTGTGTGTGTGTGTGTGTGTGTGTGTGTGTGTGTGTGTGTGTGTGTGTGTGTGTGTGTGTGTGTGTGTGTGTGTGTGTGTTGGTGGTAATAATACATGTAATGACCCCTTCTATAAAAGGCGGTTGATATTCCAACCTCGGCATGTTCAGTATCGCCAGCCTGTGAAATTTCTAGGTGTGTGTGTGTTTGTGTGTGTGTGTGTGTGTGTGTGTGTGTGTGTGTGTGTGTGTGTGTGTGTGTGTGTGTGTGTGTGTGTGTAGCAATTTTAAATCTAAATACATATACGCAAACGAACACAAGCTATTCACAGACCATGAATTCTAGAAAAGTACAGTGGTATTGCACAATAATTTATTTGCAGTTGAAAATAAATTTTGTACAAGGTAATGAAGATAACAAGATATAGTTCAAGAATCCATAAACCCAAAGTCTGGGAAAATTTGCGTCACATTAAGATATCATCCATTTGTTAAGAACTCGACAATTTAATCAAGGAAGGTAGCCCTCACCTGCACCCATAGCCACAAGAAAACAGTTCGTTAGCACGTGACTATACGCAGGTGATGCAGGGCATCCCAGTTGTTATCCATGTCACCTTAAAAAAACATATTGTTCTTAACAAGTATTTTGTTTAGTTTTGAAATAAACCATTCTTTGGCAAATTTTGCCAATCTGATAAAGGAAATTGCACACCATAAAGTAGCAATGTACCTGTTCATTCCTCAATTTAATATACATATATCTCTCTTTTTTTCAAACCATCTTTTTCTAAATCTTTTGATATATATATATTTTTTAAAAACTACATTTCTCAAGAAATATTAATGCTTATCAAGTCATGTCTTGTTATATTGTATCACTAGCCAAAAATAGACAGTTGTTTTAATTAAAAAAATATAAGGCACTAGGTGAGTCAGTCCTTCAATCAGACTCGGACCTGGTCTGAGACAGATACGACATATAAAAAACCAGAACAGATCCGTATAAAAGGGAGTTTATACGACTTTCCATAAAACCGAGGATTTTATAACCTATTCCTAGAAGCACTATTGTATATACTGCAAGATGCTTAGGTTAGAGTCAGCTTCTATATTTTTGAGTGTTTCTTTTTAATCCAGCAAATGAAGACCAACAAATTTTATATAATAGCCGAGGTTCCATATAACTCAATTCCCCAGTTGAAGTAAAGGTAATTTACCGAACAATATCAAAGGAAACATCATCTTATGTGAAAAAAACCAGAATCTTGGAACCAGTTTTAATAAATCCAGTATGTGCTGCAATGCTTTACCTCAATATACAAACCGAGTATGTATTGCCACTCATATTCAATAACGGATGTGTAGCAACTCTTAGCTTTATCATGAATAAGAGAACAAGCACTAAGAGAAGTCAGGACGCCTTTACAGAAACCAGTATAAAGTGCCCTCAAACAAGTGTACCGCAGATCTAATGCAATAGGAACCTTACCAAGAGATTTAAATTTATCAAGTGACTGTAATTTTATACACAGGACAGCAGTAAATTAGTGAAGCCGTAATCCAAAATATCAAATCCACATTATATGATCATTACAGCTCATTTTATTTGTGAGTTTTTGGGTTTTTTTTAATTTTTACACGAGTTAATTTAATCTATTGAGCAGATTTTTAACCGAATCTTAACATCTTCACACCAATATACAACTCCATTCTAAAAAGTACATACAATACTCTTTCCTTAGTAGCAAAAACGGCCTCCTACCAGGCAGTTTCCCCCAATTTTTTTTAAACAAACAGAATTTTCCTCATAGACCAGTTTTACGGCACTTTAAACGGCAACCATGCATACAACTCCCATCATTCACAAAAATCCAGGCAATACTTAGTTTAACCGAGCCTTTCACTCAGTTTCCAGAACCAGGTTGCAACTTAATTATTTGTTTATTTTACGACATCGACCATCATTAGTCAAAGAAATATATAATTTCCAAACTGTCACACAGAAGCAAAAGAGTACCTACACATTCATTAATCTCCAAAAGACCGATAAAAAGTATCCGGAACAAGTTTCCAAATTTTCAAATCATTTCATCAACAAAGCTGGAACAATCTGCAAACATATCATAAGTTAGAATTCCAACTTCTAGGACGAGGAGTCTAGACCTGAGGAACAAATGCACCCAGTTACATCTTTTTTATTTTTACAGCCCTATGAAGATAGGGCCTAGCCCTATAAGAGACACAAGGGAAGTTTTTTTCTTTATTTTTAGCTAGACGAAGTTTTTCTGAAATCAAAGCTCTTTTTTCAGGGTCAGAACAGACTTTCATTCTTGCAGTGAGCTTTCCCACAACCTGGTAAACAGAAGTAATAAATAAAGTAAAGGATAATATCTAACAAGAGTGAAAAAAATAAATAAATAAATAAATAAAAAGTGGTATGGTAGTTCTAGCAACCTTATCGCCAGTCAGGTTTAAAAAAACACAGGGACTGTGTGATAGCACCCCAGCCTATAAGAGTATAATCATTATACTATCATAGGCGAAAGATTCTAGAAACATAGTCTGAGAGAGACCAACCAACCAGTCAATCCCCTTTTGCGTTTATTGTGTGTGTAGCAGTTTTAAATCTAAATACATATACGCAAACGAACACGAGCTATTCACAGACCATGAATTCTAGAAAAGTACAGTGGTATTGCACAATAATTTATTTGCAGTTGAAAATTTATTTGCAGTTGAAATTAAATTTTGTACAAGGTAATGAAGATAACAAGATATAGTTCAAGAATCCATAAACCCAAAGTCTGGGAAAATTTGCATCACATTAAGATATCATCCATTTGTTAAGAACTCGACAATTTAATCAAGGAAGGTAGCCCTCACCTGCACCCATAGCCACAAGAAAACAGTTCGTTAGCACGTGACTGTACGCAGGTGATGCAGGGCATCCCAGTTGTTATCCATGTCACCTTAAAAAAACATATTGTTCTTAACAAGTATTTTGTTTAGTTTTGAAATAAACCATTCTTTGGCAAATTTTGCCAATCTGATAAAGGAAATTGCACACCATAAAGTAGCAATGTACCTGTTCATTCCTCAATTTAATATACATATATCTCTCTTTTTTTCAAACCATCTTTTTCTAAATCTTTTGATATATATATATTTTTTAAAAACTACATTTCTCAAGAAATATTAATGCTTATCAAGTCATGTCTTGTTATATTGTATCACTAGCCAAAAATAGACAGTTGTTTTAATTAAAAAAATATAAGGCACTAGGTGAGTCAGTCCTTCAATCAGACTCGGACCTGGTCTGAGACAGATACGACATATAAAAAACCAGAACAGATCCGTATAAAAGGGAGTTTATACGAATTTCCATAAAACCGAGGATTTTATAACCTATTCCTAGAAGCACTATTGTATATACTACAAGATGCGTAGGTTAGAGTCAGCTTCTATATTTTTGAGTGTTTCTTTTTAATCCAGCAAATGAAGACCAACAAATTTTATATAATAGCCGACGTTCCAACCCAGCCAAGCCATATATAACTCAATTCCCCAGTTGAAGTAAAGGTAATTTACCGAACAGTATCAAAGGAAACATCATCTTATGTGAAAAAAACCAGAATCTTGGAACCAGTTTTAATAAATCCAGTATGTGCTGCAATACTTTAGCTCAATATACAAGCCGAGTATGTATTGCCACTCATATTCAATAACGGATGTGTAGCAACTCTTAGCTTTATCATGAATAAGAGAACAAGCACTAAGAGAAGTCAGGACGCCTTTACAGAAACCAGTATAAAGTGCCCTCAAACAAGTGTACCGCAGATCTAATGCAATAGGAACCTTACCAAGAGATTTAAATTTATCAAGTGACTGTAATTTTATACACAAGACAGCAGTAAATTAGTGAAGCTGTAATCCAAAATATCAAATCCACATTATATGATCATTACAGCTCATTTTATTTGTGAGATTCTGGGTTTTTTTAATTTTCACACGAGTTAATTTAATCTATTGAGCAGATTTTTAACCGAATATTAACATCTTCGCACCAATATACAATTCCATTCTAAAAAGTACATACAATACTCTTTCCTTAGTAGCAAAAACGGCCTCCTACCAGGCAGTTTCCCCCAATTTTTTTTAAACAAACAGAATTTTCCTCATAAACCAGTTTTACGGCACTTTAAACGGCAACCATGCATACAACTCCCATCATTCACAAAAATCCAGGCAATACTTAGTTTAACCAAGCCTTTCACTCAGTTTCCAGAACCAGGTTGCAACTTAATTATTTGTTTATTTTACGACATCGACCATCATTAGTCAAAGAAATATATAATTTCCAAACTGTCACACAGCAGCAAAAGAGTACCTACACATTCATTAATCTCCAAAAGACCGATAAAAAGTATCCGGAACAAGTTTTCAAATTTTCAAATCATTTCATCAACAAAGCTTCAGAGTGACATATTAGCTTTAGGTTAAATATACGGTAACAGACTACCTGGTTTTTTTTAAAGAATTTCAAAAAACCAGTTACAGCGAAGCTACAGAGATTCCAAATGTAAGACAAGGAATTTTATAAAACCTGTAGATTAGGAGACGACGAAGCGTCCACAGTATCCTTCACGTTCTTTTTCGGCATGATTGAGCACCCAGTAGGAAGTATCCACTCACCCACACAGTATAGAATGCACACAAGTGAATACAGTACGATGCCAAGTGAGTAGGAGTACTCACAATTTTAGGGGGCTTTTATACATTGCTGAAGCGAATCGAGAGCAGATCCGCCACTGTCACAGTCCTGCTACAAAGTTAGACGCCACCCATACGGGCCAGATACTCAGGGATAGTCCCCGCTGAAGATCCGGTCTGACCTTACATCAGTATATGAGACTATACTCACAAGCCACCTCAACCCTAGCGCAGGCACAAGACGTGTTGCAGGCAGCCCGACACAACAGAGAGGTAAAAATACGCTACAGAGTGTAAATGGAGAGAGAGAGAGATGTGCTATTTACCTTAAATCAAGGTCACATCATAAAATATCTAGTCTTATAATGTATACCTACTGGACACACCAAAGCCGTCGATACCCGGTTCAATTCGACCATCGAGATTTTTTTTACCTGGCTTAGGTTTAGCCACACATCCCAATATAAAATACACACACCATAATCCTCGGCATATGTCATGCATCCAGCAACTGGGTACAGTATATAGAGATGTTTATTTACCTTAAAGCAAGTCACATCAAATAAATATCTAGTCACATACAGAATACCAACTAGAAACCCCAATGCAGTCGATACCCGGTTTGAATCGACTATCGAGCTTTTTTTAAAAACAAACAGGCTCAGTTTTATCCCACACATCCTAGCTATCCACAAACCAATATACTCGGCTTAAGTCAAGTATCCAATAACTGGGGTATAGTATCCAGCAAGGAACTAAACAGTGTACGATATGCTGCATATTAACAACACATTTTTTTTATTAATTCATACTTGCAATTTTGATTCAAAGTCAGAAAGTGAGTCTATAAAAGCCAGAAGACACTAATATATAAACCAATCAAAGGTAGCAGTAAGGAGTAATTGTACAAGGGTAATATACATATCTGCATGTTTGCATATCAGGAGTGCTAAAAAAATGGCCTACAATAAAGAACTGGTTTTTTCCATAGCAAAAGCACACCTTTATCAATCAGGTGACTCTATACGGAGAACAACATTACTCCGTTATGAACTATATCTATTCCCACACTTAGGAACCTCTGTTTCCCAGACTAAATGGTGGTCATACAAAGATCGAGTGACTCGTGTAACACTTTGGGGTCGTGAGCATTTGAGGAACAATATCAGATTTTCTATGGTTACAGAAGCTCTGGGCCTAGGGCCACAGTATTATTACGTAGAACATTCAATGAAGCCACGTTTTTCAGAGCGGTTATACCTGCTAGCCCAATTCCTTCCATCTCAAAAGATCTATTTGTATCGAAGTTATGGTCATCAACTAAGAGGTTATTTTAACAGTACTCCACGCACACGGGAGTATGGGTTGGTCTTGGCAACTCGTATTTTGCCCTTAACAGAGCGCCCAAACACCTGCTATTACTGCGATAGCTGTTTGTGTGATCACGTAATGGGTGGTTTAATAGAGATGTAGATGAGGAGCCACAAAAATACTTATCGGCCCTGCTTCTTTTTGTCCCTTGTGAGTCAGAAAAAAGAACTCAAGCTATTTTGTGTGTGTGTGTGTGTGTGTGTGTGTGTGTGTGTGTGTGTGTGTGTGTGTGTGTGTGTGTGTGTGTGTGTGTAGCTGTATAAATATTACTTAATAAGACATAATTGAACTTTTACATTCAAAAGAGAACTGGCCAAGGAACAATGCACTGATTTGTACAAAAATAACTCAGTATCAGAACTATCTAAGTACAATGATTGTAAGAAAGAGGTCCTCTTTCAGTGGGGTTGGTAGTAAAAAAACTTCCCCGTTCTTCAGTGGATATTTCATAACAGTAATGTTGCTTGCCAAAGAAAAGAAACCCTCCAAGATAAGATAGAGTCCTTACCTGCATCCATCCAAACAAGACAACAATTCAGTTAGCCTTGGATGTGTTTTACAGGTATTAATGGACCATATCAGTTGTTATCCATGTCCATCTTATCGGTTTTAGTTACTTTAGACAAGCTAGGTTATTTAGAACTGGTATTTTTAGCAATCTTTTCTTATTCTTTCACAAAATGAGTGTTTATAATGTACTTTCTTACATGGTGAAGTCCATTAAGAGTCAAAACTATTTCGAGAGCCATAGCTCAGTAACCATATACTTACCTTCAGAATTAAAACAAATGGTATCAAAGGTACTCCTTTAGCTAAGGAGATGTGAAATCTGACTTACTTTTTGTCTACCAATGGTACCAAATGAGGGTGATACCTACCTCACTTTTTTTTAAACAAACTACCAATAAGATGCTAGCATAACCAGTTAGCAAGACTGCTAGGTATACTCTTTTTCGAGCTTTTGTAGAAGGCAAAAAACTTCCATATACTTACCTTCACCAACCGTTTGAACAGAGAACCATTTCATAAACCATAAGCAAACCCAAAACGTTGGGTTATATCCAACTTTATTTTCAAATATAGATGATGATCCTTTCCTCAGAATGTGAGCAAGCACCGTGATCAAGAGTACTTAGTGCCTCAGTTTTGCTATAAAATCTAGGAGTCACCTCATTTTTTAAAAAAAAACCAGTTATGCCGATACTAGGAAATGTGAGAACCCACAGTAAAGAAAATTTAAACAGCGCCTTAGTTATTAGAACCCCATTTTTCTGAGAAAAAAACCAATCATGCCGAAATTAGGTACAGCATGCAGATGGTGATTGTTGACCGCCGTTGGGTCAACAACACAACATAACTCAAGTTTCGTACCAAAGTCTTATCTTTTGCGAGTTATGAAATGCTGCGGATTATGGCTATAAACGTCATTTGTAATGAGTAGTTATTCTAGTTTCCGAAGCCGTGGTGCAATGGCACTTCCAGATTGTAAATACAAAGCCATTTGACCCTTTCAACCCCATTTTTGGTTAAACCTAAGGTAGCCTTAGTATATAAGGTACCTAGGTCATTTTGTAAAAGAAGACTTTAATCATAATCAAAACTTTAGCGGCGTTGCCGTCTACTGTGTGTGACAGAGAAAGAGAGTGAGCATGAGCTTTATCCTCTTGCTACGCACGGCTCGCTCAACACATTGGAGATCTGACTACACAATTGCTATAGGCTCGAGGAGAGCTACACGACAACGCCAAGCATTCCACACGAGACGAAGCGCACACGCCGACGCATCTACGAGCTATTTGTGGCCGTAAGTGTATCAAACGATGTCTGTTTTCTGCGTGCTAGTAGTCTATAGAATCACGGCGACATAAGCTATGCATAGGTACTCATAAATTTCAGTTTTGGGCACTTTCAAAATTCTGCTCTGTCATACGCGTTTTCCGCAGATGGGTTTAGAGTGAGGTTTTTGAGTGTAGAAGCTTAGGGACAGGTGTATCCTAGTGAGGGGATGGTGTTTCTTAAGTTTTGTACGAATCTGGCATGATTAGGTGAGTTACCTTTCGTATGTGTGTATGTGGCTAGGTGGTGTAGTTGAGAGCAGTGAGGTTCTTGCTTGTGGTATAGTTGGCCTTCCAGAGTGTTGTATGTGTAGGATGGTCTCAGCCTCACAAGCTACAGAGATTTCCTTCGTGTGCCTATCGTGTCATCTGTGTCCTCGATTATATGTTGATCTAGGTAGTGTTTTCATGCACTTCATGGGTGTGTGAGTCGCTCCTCCAACATTGGCACCATTGTCGGGGACACAATGACCTAAGTAGGTTTCCTACTAACACTCGTGTGATGGTTGCTTGATTTAGTTTCGGCTAAAGAAAGCGTTTTTCTTAAGTGGATCCGAAAGAGGATATTCCACGATCAAGTGGATAGCCAGGAAGCGTGTGTCTTGCCGAGGGTCTACGACGACTAGATAGGTTTAGTTAGGATATGTGGATTAGAGTATTTGTTGGTGGTCGAGTGATTTGTGAGGTGATAAAAGCGTTTAGTAGTCCGTGTGTGGCAGTGAAGCGTTTTTTCTACTCATAGATGCAAAATCCCATATGATTTGTAGGAGTAGATTTAGGTAAGTGATCCGATTCTGATCTAGAGCTATTCAGCATTGAATTATTTGCTAAAGTGCTTGATTGCATTTGAAATCACGAAAAAGTGTGCTTTTGAGGGTAAAAATGCATTAAACAAGCTTTTGTGGATATTTTTTGTATGACTGACTGATGCTATGCATATAAAAGAGCATTTGCAAGGGTTCTGTGAAGAAAACCTGCAATTATGTAAACATAGACATCCTACGTGTAGGATGTCTATGGGGGGTTTTGGAGACCAAATTTGCAAATTCTGACTGCACCAGTGGGTTCAGAGGGTAGGTTTTACCCTAGTAACATATTGACTTGGGTGTTTTTCCCTATTTTTGTTGACCAAAAGCCAAAAGGCGGAGTCAGAAAACGTAAAATTTCAGCAAAGGCTTAATTGAGTGATTTTTGCATGTTTTTGCAATTGTAAAGCATACTCGCACTTGCCGAGAGCATAAGGAAGCATCAGGGACACTTCAGTCTCAAAAAATTAGCAGAGACATCCTACGCGTAGGATGTCTACAGGGTGATCTGGGCATTTTTTTGAAAATCTGAGGTTACCAGTGTGTTTAGAATGTAGGTTTTACCCTATTTTCACCTGGAAAGTGAAAATTTGACCAAATTTTGACAGATCAAAGCCAAAAGACGAGAATTGCCAGACATCCTATCCAAATTGTGTCCAAGGCCTAATTCTGAGACCAAACCATAGGATGACTCCATAGGCATGTTCTAAATGTTGTATTGAGTGCATGTGATAAATTTCATCTCATTTGAGTCAGTGAAAGTGAAGATTGAACAGACTTTAGCATTTTTGAATGAAAAAGGCAAGAATAGCTAGTTTTGGGGTCTTTTGAAGCTGTGGCTCAAGTTTGGGGCAATTCTAAGCACTTAGACATCCTACGCGTAGGATGTCTTCACCATGATTTAGCACTCCAAATCAACCTCTGAGCATACCACAGTGATCAGCATCTTAAGGAGAGTCAGTGGCTCAAATTTGGGGCAATTCTCAGTAGTTAGACATCCTACGCGTAGGATGTCTAAGGCATGATTTAGAGGCCAAATTCAAACTGTGGACATAGCAGGGTGTTGTATAGCCTTAGGCAAGCCTCCTAGTCAATTTTGGCCCAATTTGGAGTTGATTTGACTTGGGAATTCATCAGAACAGACATCAGGCTTCTGAAGTAGATTATTGATCATTTGACCAACCTATAGGTGTCAGAATCAAAAAGTAAAAATAGTTGTGAGTTTAGCACATCAAGGGGAAGCTACAGTGCAAGTTTGAGCTAAAACAGAGCAAAAGGACATCCTACGCGTAGGATGTCTCCAGGGTCATAAAGTGGTCAAAATTCTATTGTAGCCATATAGGGAGGTTCTAAGTGTCTCAAGGATTCCAGAACTTTTTTCAAAAGTGAATTTGGACCTTGTTTGACCTATTTACCAAGCAAAGACAAGAATTGTCAGACATCCTACTCTTGGAGAGCACTAGAAGCTCTTGCAGCCTAAATCTTGACCTATTGGCATCCAAATTCAATTTTGAGCATACCATTGGGTTTCTGAGAACTAGGAGAATCTTGGGATCAAGTTTGGACAAAATCTGAGCAGTTAGACATCCTACGCGTAGGATGTCTCCAGCTTGATTTAGGACTCCAAACCAACCTATGAGCACACCACTGTGATCAGCACATCAAGGAGAAGCTGGGGTGAAAATTTCAAGTCATTCTAAGCAAAAAGACATCCTACGTGTAGGATGTCTCAAGGCCATTTTTTAGTCCAAATCAACCTCTGAGCATACCATTGTGTTGCTGGACTTAAGGGGAGTCTCTGGACCAAATTTTGTTAAATTCTAAGTATATAGACATCCTACGTGTAGGATGTTTCTAGGCCAGTTTTAGGGTCCAACTGTACTTTTGACCATACATAAGTGTTCACAGTGTCACAGAGATCCCAAATATTCTTTTAAAATTGAATTTGGACTCATTTTGACCATTCTAAACTGCATTTCACTGTTTTGGCCATAACTTTCACAAACGGTATCGGATCGGAAAAGTTTTTATATCAAAACGTAGCGTGAGAGCAGCTCTACAGATCTTAGAGCAAAACTTGAACTAAATGCATGCCACGGCAACCATTTAGTTCAACTTTGAAAAAAAAACGTCGTTTGAGGTCTCAAAATACATCCGCAAGTTAGGGGTGTCTGAAAGCGACAATTTGCGAGAATTGTGACGAAACGGTTGCGGTTTTGGACATAGTTTCGACTTTCCCCTAACCAAAGCACTTGAACACAGTGGACTAAGTCTACTTGAACCAAGCAAAATCTCTTAAGCCCAGAAATCATGTCTACCCTAGATTCAAACGCAGCTTACACAAGCTTGGAGATCCCGACGATAGAGGAATATCCTCCCACAATGGATCTTCCAAACTTGCCAATTGATAAAGATCCATCTTGTTGAGAGAGTTTGGATGATTGGTTATGAGAGTGAAGGACTATATAGATACATTGACGACAATGAGGTCAATCTTTATAGGTGCTCAGATCCATACCTAGAAGAGATAACGGATTACAAGCTCTTATATGTCTACACATACGGAGTCGACTGTCAATGGAGATCTATAGTTGTCGACAACTATGGACGAGAATATAGAGTTGTAGAAAGCACAAATCCACACACTGTACTAGAAAGAGGTGGATATTTGGTCAATGAAGGACCACAAATGCCTCCACCAAACACGAGAATTCCTATAGGAATTCCAAGAAGAGAGCCACCAGGATTCCCTTCAAGAGCGATAACGAGAGAAGGATTGGGAGAGTCTCTGGTTAGACTTGTAGACAATCAACGAGTTAGACCATCCCAAGTCCAGAAATGGGTAAACAGAAAATACTCCAGAGATAAAGATCCGAGAGATCACGTAACCGCTTTTAGAAGAGTGATTAGAGCAGAGGAAGTTTCAGATTTTGCGACACAGTTTGCGGGATTTGGATTGACTCTAGAAGATGATGCAGCTACATGGTTTGACTCGGTGGAAAAATGGGATTTTGAGACCCTAGATGAGCTGTTTGAGGAGTTTATTGAAGAATTCTCGCCAAAAGGCATTGCTCACAACACGGTCTCGTAAATCCATAGATTCAAATAGAAAGAGAATGAATCAGTACGCAAAGCATCATTACGGCTCAAGAGATATGTTAAGCTCTATCCGAGAGCGGAATTACCTATGCAAGCACGACTCATGCTGATCTTTATCCAGGGAATGAGACATGCGGGCCTTCAGAAGGATCTGCATATGATAAGGAGGATGACGCTAAACGAGTTGATCAAAGAAGCTCTTTATCTAGTGGATAATTGTGAGTCATACAAAGAAAAGGACTTAAAGAGTCAAGGAGATGACACATCCTCTCAGCACAGTGTTTCACAGATAAATGAGTCCATTGCCAAGCCAACGGCACCTATTGATCAAGAAAAGCTTATCGACGACTTGGTCAAGAGGTTGATTCCTCTTGTAAGGTCTGATTTGGGAGAGCCAAAGTGGTGTGAAATTGAGAGAAAATGGATGAACCATACGGAGGAAGAGTGCTATTATAGCATGGAAAATGCTAGGGAGAGGTATGTACAACCTGTTCCAGAAGCACCTACTCCACTTAGATACATTACGGGGAATGCGCCAAGACCAGTAGGAGTTTTAAGGCCACAGGTTGTTGTCTTAGGACAACAACCTCCACTGCCAGGTGCTAGAATGCCAGTAGACATGAGATACATGCCAATGATGGAAGCATCAAATAAACCAACGCCATACCAGCTACAATGTGGTATAGCAACCAAAGTGAGTACTACCCTTCGGAGCAACAAAATGTGAGAGAAACACATGGAGTTGTGAGGACGGTACAACCTCCACCTCCTGGGTTTTAGTCTAAAGAAAGAAGGTATGAAATGGACGAAAGGACATTGCAATTCATTGCAAGTAGCGGCTTATCTAGGTCAAAGCTAGCTTATAGCCAAGAGGAAATGCTAAAAGAATCTCCTCAACCAGAGATAGATTGTCACAAAAGTCGTGACAACCACTTGGTCAAACAATGTCCTCATACGGAGATCACTGAAGTAAATTCCTATTGTCTTAAGTCTGGCATCACTCACTTGATCCCCGATTGCCTGAAAAAACCAAACCAAATCAGGAAAATCACGACAAATGTATTACTCAGAAAATGAAAATGTTGTACCAGTTCAAGTAGTTACGAGAGCACAAGCTCAAAAGAAAGCTGATGAGAATCCACAGACAAAGAACACGAAAAGTGACATGAGTCCAAAAACAGATGATGGACCAAAGACAGACGCACCTAGTCAAAAAACCAAGAGCAAACGAAATAGTTGGAAAGCTAGAAAGACTAGGATGAAAGCACGCAGGGAACGAGAGCAAAAATCCCTAGCTGAGAAGCTTACCAAAGCTGAGGAGAAGATAAAACAACATGAGGAAAAGGAGGCACCTTCTCTTACAGAGATGGTTAAACCTCTAGAAGAACCATCCACGGATGAGAAACCGAGACGTGCTAGTTCAGGAGGATCTGTGTTGGCAGAGAAGGTTAATGAGACATTAGATGCCCTCTTGAAAGCCTATGATGTGAGGCTCAAAAACAACCAAACCCAAGAACACAGGTGGATGACATATCCCTATGCGGAACTAGAAAAGCAAAGGTTTGAAATGTGTCAAAAAATGATTCAAACATCCCAAGCTTTACTAGAACCACCAGTTGCAAAACCTGAGGATTTGATCCATGTCATGCCTACACAAGTAATCCCACCAAATCAGGAACAAAAGAGCCAGATTCTAGTCATGAGCACAGACCAAACTTCAAAGACCCAACATTAGAACCAAGGAGAGTACTGAACCGGATAAATCTTCTGAGGGATTTCACCAAGCTATACCTGAGGATTGTAAATAGATAGATGGTCTTGAAGAATTGTGGAAACAAGTCAGAGAGGCCAATGAAGCCGATGACCTAAGAAGACGAGTAGACAAGACTCGTGATGAACTAGGAGTGTTTCTACCACCAATAGAGGAATTTGAGGTTGGATCTCAAATGAATCTAAACGTGCGATCGTATTGGGGCGACAAAGGATCTGTACAATCTATGGATAGTCAACCCCATTCGCTAAGAACACTACCGTCCTACATGGGAGAGTACGAGACCAAGTCAGATGTGGTTGCAGTCCCATCACAGAGACTGTCTCCCAACAACGCCATCGATTCAAAGGGGCTAGTAGATATTCTATCTACCCCAGTCACCTATACAATAATGTTAGCCGAGTTGCTCAGAATAAGACCAAACATGTGGGCTAATGTGGGTAAATGTCTAGAGATAAATTTGGTGTAAAAACCCCAATGACTCAAATCGAGGAAGGCATCAAAGAACTTGAAATGCCTCAACTAAATACTAGGCCAGTGCCATTAAACAAGGTAGGCGAGTATTACGAGGGAGAAGATGGAAACACCACCCTTCCTGTGGAATTCAATAATGTAAAATCCATGGCAATCCTTGACAGTGGAGCTGGTGTGGCCATTGCAACCAAAGAGGTTTGGAAAAAATGGGGAAAACCTGCCTTGATATCCACACGAATGACCCTGCAGCTTGCAGACAGACACAAGGAAAAGCCCCTAGGACTGCTAGAAAAAGTACTTGTTACTTCTTGTGGCATTGAATATGAACACACTTTTGCTGTTGTTGACTTTGGAAACAACTATGACATCATTCTGGGAAGACTATTTATGCGACAATTGAAAATGGTCCAAGATTGGGGTTATGACCATATATACATGAGACATATGGAAACCATAACAAAGATAAACTTGAGGGACCATAGCTATAGGGATGTGACGAGAACACCGGTTGAGGAGTTTGATTCCACCACAGTAGCAGGATCAGAACTTCCAGCTTGGTTAGGTAAGTCTAAAGAACTGTGGATGTGTGGAGCTTCAACATGTGGTAGCTTGAAACGTGAGGAATGTATCCTAGAGCGGGTTATAAAGGATATGGACTATATCCCAGAACCATTTCCTGAAGAAGAGTTAGAGCCTTTTGAATGGGAACACATCTTGGCTACTCTGGACGTGTGCGCTGTGGAGGATGCTCCCACAACAAAGTTTTGTGATGAAAATGGCTATGATGTCGTTCCTTATTTTGCAGTGAGTGTAATCCAGGAAAACGAAGAGATCCAGACATCAACAAGCTCTCGAAATAAGAAGCAAACAAAGAAATGGAGAACCCAAAGATGAAGAAGGCGACGAGTTCTATGACTCTGTAGAACACTTCGAGCTTCAAGAAGATCAATGACCCGGGAATCAATGTCATCGCTATACAAATAACGTGCATCAAAATTGGATTCCAAAGTCCTCGGTGAAGACACAGCCACCACAAGCATCCTCATACATGGCTCCTAATAAGGATGCAAAGACTCAGTTAGGAGGAATATGACCAGAGCAGCGAGCTAACAATGCTCTAATCAATGAGCTAGAAAATTCCTCCAAGAAACTACCACCAACGAGGAAACAGAAAGTAACTTTCCACTACCAGCCAAAAAATCAAGGGAAAGTACAAGAAGTCAACCTTGCTGAGGATAGTAGCGATAGTGATGAATCTTACGACATCCCCTATCATCAACTCATGCCATCACTATCACCAACCCCTTCAGCAACAACCATGACAGGTCAAAAGAACAGGACAACAAGTCAAAGCCAAAAAGCTCGACAAATCTGGATACCAAAAAGCCAGATCGGCCAAAAACAGATATAGATCAAGAAGACAAAGATCTCTAATGACAAATCACAAGATCCAACACCAAAACAAAAACAAGGAAAGCATGCACGAACGGGTAAGAATATCACAAATTCGCAAGCTTTCACAACTCAGGTTTGGGCTCCAAAGAAGTTGATTCAAGCACAAAAAAGTCAAGAATTCATTTGGATTCCAAAACAACCACAGTATCAACTTTCAAAGCCTGAATCTCGTCCCCAACCAAGCGTACAAGGGCTGAAGCAAAGACCACTGTTGACTCACACAACAAAAAGGTGGATCCCAAAGAAGTCTCTTCAAACACAAACGAAGAATAGGCAAGTATGGGTTCCCAAACGAGCGTCAGCAACAAAACAGCCAATAATCGCAAAGAAATGGGTCCCAAAGAAGAACAATAAAACTGTTGTCAGTGCATCGCCGCTTGAATTCTTACAATTCTTCCTACGATTACAGTACAGTTAGAAGAGAGCAAGTCGCTTCAATCAAGCAACGATACAGGAGCTTCAAAGACCATTACATTGCTTAGAATAGGAAGCCTTGCCAACAAATTCCAATAAGCAAATTGCTTATACCCACATCTTGCACAACATATATCTTTTCCATGCATTCACTGTGTATGCATAATAGGGCTACATTACAAGGCATGCATAGGCACAACTTTTAATTGCCCAAGCACAACACATACCCTTTGCGACACCCTGTCGTAAAGGATGACTCCAAATAGGAAGGGGGGAGGCATTCTGATTGCGGACCTAACATTATGACTTTTAGAGGGCAATGTTTTGTGAGATGCATTGAATTTTTGAGTTTTATTGTGATAATTTTTTGACGAAATTTAGAGTCTATGCCCTCATAGTAGTGTTACAGAGGAGTATGGGGACAAAATCCATATATGAGCCCCTAGGGACATGTGTATAGTGTACATAGCATTTAGATTTATATTTGAATGATTTTTCTTTTGTGAAGTTTTTTTAAGATTTTCTTTGTTTATTATTAAGAAAAAAAGTTTTTAAAAATCCATAATCCACATGAAGAAAAGACTGACGAGAGGCCTGAGCACCGCAAAGAGAAGAAGATACAGGAAAATGATGAAACTTCACGAAGTATGTCTCAGCCACAACAACAGCCGAAGAACTTGTCACAAAGCAGTGTCAACATGCAACCGACAAGTCATACAAGTAAGAGTCGAGTAGCTAAGCCACAAAATGAGTGAGGTGTTAGTCTCAAAGCTTCGAGTAATATTCTCTGTGGTCTAAGCGTCTTAGCTATTCTAGGTACTACTCAAGCTGGAAGAGTTGAGCATATTTACGTTGTGTCGCTCATGCTGGTATAGGTGAGCAAAAGAGTCGAAGTCTAAGTACTTAAGTCTGGTGAACTGAAGGAGAAGGTCCAAAAGACACTCACGTACTGAGCACAGTGAGATACGAGTGGAGAAACTTCTACATTGACAACCCTTCTTGGAAAGGTGGAAGCTATTGAGACATATTTGATGTCACATGTGCTACATTTATTCCTCAAAACACCCATCATCTCCTTCTTTCACATTGCATGCTTTTGTTGACAAATTTCTCATATGCATATAGAGTGTCCCATAATTGGCAATGGCATCAGGCACTCTTTCCGTGTTTCACCCAAGCACTCACCTTTCATGAACATTTACTTCGCGTTCAACTGCTCAACTTCAATAAGAGCGTATACCAAAGGCATTTTTTTTCCCACCGGGTTTTTTCCCTTTGGTCATCCAGGTTTTAGACCCTAATCTAAAGACACCTATCACCATCCTCTTGTACATATTCCTTCTACATCAACAATAAGGAAATGCGACTCAAATCAATTGACAAATGAATTGGAGCACCAATTTCAAATCATAGCATACTTCTCCTCAATGGCAAGTCGAAGAATGGCCTACAATGACAAAGCTGTAGACAACACTAACAACATGATTGCACAGGAACAAAGAAGTCCCCAATGAAGAAAAGAAGACATAAAAGGAATCAGAGGATCTCAAAAGATGAATGGTTATGATGATAGATGTCCGCTCTAATGGATCATAGTTCTTGTTGTGGTTCGACAAAGTTACAAGCAGTGCAATAGATCAAGCCAAAACAACAGCAAAGACCACATCGCCATCGACAATAAGGTCATGTCGGGGACGACATGAACGCGGAAGGGGGGAGTGTTGACCGCTGGGTCAACAACACAACATAACTCAAGTTTCGTACCAAAGTCTTATCTTTTGCGAGTTATGAAATGCTGCAGATTATGGCTATAAACGTCATTTGTAATGAGTAGTTATTCTAGTTTCAAAAGCCGTGGTGCAATGGCACTTCCAGATTGTAAATACAAAGCCATTTGACCCTTTCAACCCCATTTTTGGTTAAACCTAAGGTAGCCTTAGTATATAAGGTACCTAGGTCATTTTGTAAAAGAAGACTTTAATCATAATCAAAACTTTAGCGCTGCCGTCTACTGTGTGTGACAGAGAAAGAGAGTGAGCGTGAGCTTTATCCTCTTGCTACGCCCGGCTCGCTCAACACATTGGAGATCCAACTACACCATTGATGTAGGCTCGAGGAGAGCTATGCAACAACGCCAAGCATTCCACGCGAGACGAAGCGCCCACACTGACGCATCTACGAGCTATTTGTGGCCGTAAGTGTATCAAACGATGTCTGTTTTCTGCGTGCTAGTAGTCTATAGAATCATGGCGACATAAGCTACGCATAGGTACTCATAAATTTCAGTTTTGGACACTTTCAAAATTCTGCTCTGTCATCCTACGCGTTTTCCGCAGATGGGTTTAGAGTGAGGGTTTTGAATGTAGAAGCTTAGGGACATGTGTATCCTAGTGAGGGGATGGTGTTCCTTAAGTTTCGTATGAATCTGGCATGATTAGGTGAGTTACCTTCCGTATGTGTGTATGTGGCTAGGTGGTGTAGTTGAGAGCAGTGAGGTTCTTGATTGTGGTATAGTTGGCCTTCCAGAGTGTTGTATGTGTAGGATGGTCTCATCCTGACAAGCTACAGAGATTTCCTCTGTGTGCCTATCGTGTCATCTGTGTCCTCGATTGACATTATGTTGATCTAGGTAGTGTTTGCATGCACTTCATGGGTGTGTGAGTCGCTCCTCCAACAGTGATGCCCTACAGTGGTCTCAAATGAAACCCATCGATAATATCATATCGCAGCTTTTCAGCCCTGCTGCACATAGTTCCTTTCCAATAGCAGAAAAAGCCTATCTACCAATGTATGCCAAATCATTCCATCCAATTCCTCTTTTACTAGCCTAAGAGGTGCCAACTATACATAGTATGAAGAGCCGATAGGCCCCGACAGTTTACCAAATTACTCAGCATCACTGTTTTACCAAAAAAATACATAGTAGAGAGATGTATGTGTTGCATGCAGTCTCTTTCTAGAAAACCAGTAGGCAGAAACCCCTCGACTGTAATCCAACAGTGGATATCAACTACTTTTAGCAACCAACTCCTATGCAAATATCTTGATGTAGCTGATGTTTAAGAACAACCAATAAGCCAAACCACCCATCATGATTCCATCCACATACCCCTATACACACATACATCCGGCCTCATGTAAACACCTATTCATTTAAGCATAGGTGAAGTACTTCGGCTGCTTTTTATAGAGCCATTTTCAAAAAAGCCTGTGGCAAGACCCGGCTATTATGCAGAAAAAACAGTGCGGAAAAAACATGTATATGGTATTCTCCTGCACATGGATTAACAAAAACATCCTTTCCTATGATCATATGTAGTTAATGAGTTCGACAGTTCCTAGTTACTTTCCACACAAAGCAGTAGAACAACCATTAATCACCAATATATGCCATGGTATTACCTCTATTCCTTTTCATTGCCTAGCTCAAGAGCAGCCAGTCAATCCCATTATGTGAAGACAGTCAGTCTCTGACAGTAAATCATAAAGGAAGCAACCGAGAGTTTAGGTAGACTACAGTACCTGAGGAGTTTGAGCTGCAAGCTCCATAGCTTTAGGAAGTTCAAGTAGTAACGACACAGAGCGGGATAACCACAACCAGAAACTAAATCTCAAGCTAAGTGAGGGCTAAGGAGTGCCCTCACCTTAGTATTTATAGTTTGGTTTGCACGCCTCCTGAGCGCCCGAAGTGAAGGAGCAGAGCCGCCCCTTGCTGTGAGAGCCCCTCAGGCGTCAGAAGATATTATTGCCTAGGGAGAGAGCGCCAGTACATGGTCCGAGGGTGGAAGGAGCCGCCTTCCCTTTGTGATGATAGCTGAGGATTTTCTCTTGCTCTTTTACAAAAGAGTCCTTATATATTTTGTCCCATATCAAAAAAAAAGTCTGTGGCACAGTGAAATAATGAGGGCCCTATTTTGCCACTAAGGGGGGGGGGGGGGGGAAGGGAGGCTTTTTATGGAAAAAACCCTATAGGAGGAGGACAAAATTAACTCCATAGTATTACCACTGTGTGTGTGTGTGTGTGTGTGTGTGTGTGTGTGTGTGTGTGTGTGTGTGTGCGTGTGTGCGTGTGTGCGTGTGTGTGTGTGTGTGTGTGTGTGTGTGTGTGTGTGTGTGTGTGTGTGTGTGTGTGAGAGAGAGAGAGAGAGAGAGAGAGAGACGAGGCCACATAGAGGGGCTCCGAGGTGAGTTCCAACCCTTGCAAAAGGGCAAGAGTCTGCAAAAAAAATTTGAGGTCAGGTAAACTATTTCTTGCCATAGTATGTGATACATGTTTTGGCTTTCCTAACAAGGAAAGGTCTAGTTCTAGCAACTATGGTATCTTTTGGTGCATGGTCTTTAATGAAGAGCTTGATCTGGTCAAGGATCTTTGCGTGATTCTTAGGGTTGTGACTTGTACTCATGCGAGTTGTCAATCTATATTTTGAGCAGTCCTGAAACACAGTTGATATAAAGATTAGAAAAGTGTCTTCGAGGTAAAGTCTTTTTGGTCCTGCAAACCTTAAACCGGGGCCGAGTCAGAGACTATGGTAGCCGTGAGTAGGGGACCAGAAGAGATTCTAACAAAGGGGCCACCTATCACCAATCTACCAATGAAGGATTTAACGATTGTGGGTCCCAATTTAGAGCTCTATTCTACCGAAAAATTTCCTAGGCCAGCATCCCGGTTTCCCCAGAGGGGAGACCCTATGTATAGGATGTGTGTGTAGCTGTATTAAATCTTACTTAATAAGACATAATTGAACTTTTACATTCAAAAGACAACTGGCCAAGGATCAATGAACTGATTTGTACAAAAATAACTCAGTATCAGAATTATCTAAGTACAATGATTGTAAGAAAGAGATCCTCTTTCCATGTGGTTGGTAGTAAAAAAACTTCCCCGTTTTTCAATGGATATTTCATAACAGTAATGTTGCTTGCCAAAGAAAATAAACTCTCCAAGATAAGATAGCGTCCTTACCTGCATCCATCCAAACAAGACAACAATTCAGTTAGCCTTGGATGTGTTTTACAGGTATTAATGGACCATATCAGTTGTTATCCATGTCCATCTTACAGAATTTAATCACTTTAGACAAGCAGGTTTATTCATTATTTTTTGTTATGTTTAGCAGTTTTTTATATCACTTTATAGTCTATGGTGAATTCCATCAGTAGTAATACTACGAGCCATAGCTTAGTAGCTATGTATAAAAGTAACCATATACTTACCTTCAAGATCAATAGTACCCATGTTCTAAAAGGGTATTTTTTGACAGAGAGATGTGAAATCCGACTACTTTTTGTTATCCAACAAAGTCACAGATGAGGGTGGTGACAACCTTCATGTTTAAAACCAACATGACAACCATGTGACCAATCAAGAATAGTACGGCCTCCCCCTTTTTTTTTAAAATCTCAGAAAAAGTTTTGGGAGCTATACCCAAGCCAAATCAAAACCGGCCATATACTTACCTTTATTTCCATCAATTATCATTTTTCAAGAACAGTAATGTCCGGCTTTTCCAACCATATCTTTTTTTTATTTAGTAAAAAGAAACGTGTGAGCTGCTGTATACTTACCTTCCCAAAATGCCAGGCTATCATGGACTGTTAATGTCCGGCCTGATATGAGCTCCTCATTTTGTGATAAGCCTTAGTGATAATCAGTTCAATCACAGCAAAAACCACCCATTCAAACGCTGCCGATCAATTAGGTGCCTCTACCTCCTTAGAGAGAGAGAAAAAAACCCAATTATAACAGTGAAAAAAACCAGTCAAAAGGAAGTTTTTATTTCCGCCAGAGTCAGAGTCAAAGTGGCCCATTGGTCAATACCTTTATGTTGCCACCATTTATACCGTTTGGACATCGTGTCAGTCCCCATTTTTATAAACACATCCAGTTGTAGCATGTGTTTAGGAACGGCCATCAACCATCATGTTCACAACCAAATACATACACATACTGGCATATATGCTCAACATGCTTTATGTGGAGATGAAGCTCTTTACAGCTTCCTCAAGCTATCCTTACTGCAAAACAACCATTAAACGGTTCCAACTACACACAGTCTGAAGAAAAAACAGACCCTGATAGTTTACTAAAAGATGCGGTAGAAAACCAGTCCAAGGTCAGGAGCACCTCTCCTTTGCATTATCATGATGTTTATATCATACCATTTCAGCCCACAGCAGATGGGGGTGTAGCATGCCCATGGTTACTAAGCAAACTCCATTCCCTCAGGTGTTTTAACTTCGCTGGTATAGTCATAAGAAAGGCAAAAAAGAAAAAACAGTTGTTTTCTATGCACAAACAGTTCAACGGCCCACCATACTGTCCCATTATATGCATATGAATACTTTAAGGCAATGCTAAACCATGTCCCGGCCCAATAGTTTCAAAAAGAACCAGTTACTTAGTGTTTTATACCAACTGTCTCCCCATTGTTATGCTACTACAATCTAGCTCAAAAAAAGCCCGTTAGGCAGAGTACTCAAAAAAACCAAAAAACCAGTAAAATGCCTAATCTGCATAGTCAGCTCAACGACTGCCAAAAAGCCTTTGAGTAATTAGCAACCATATGCCATGCGAAAACATCTTAAGAACCACAGTCGGTCACGGAATAACACCCATTAGGCTTGATCAAGCCCCATGTTAAAACATCTTTTTTTTCAAAACACAACAGTCGGTCTCTGACGACAAAAGACAGTTTAGGTAAACTATAATACCTGTGGAGTCTGAGCAGCAAGCTCCATTGTTTTTGGACTTTCAAGTAGAAATAACACAGAACGGGTTTACCCCACACAAACACTGAATCTCAAGCTAAGTGGGGGCAAAGGAGTGCCCTCACCTTTAGAATTTATAGGTTGGTATGCACGCTTCCTGAGTGTCTAGAGTGAAGAGAGCAGAGCCGCCCCTTGCTATGAGAGTCCCTCACGCGTCAGAAACCATTACTGCCAGGGGAGAGAGAACGCCTTTACTCGGTCCGAGAATGGAAGGAGCCGCCTTCCTATTGTCATGATAGTTTTGAGGATTTTTTACGAGCCATTTTCCCAATACCCAAGTTGGTGGTACAATGTAGCAATGAAGGCCCTATTTTGTCAATAGGGGGAGAAAAAGAGGGGGGGGGGGGGGGGGGGATATGTTTTTTCTTGTTTTTTTTATAAAAAAGAAGGAACCTTATGAGGGGAAAAAAATATATGACTCCATAATGTTTAACCATAGTGTGTGTGTGTGTGTGTGTGTGTGTGTGTGTGTGTGTGTGTGTGTGTGTGTGTGTGTGTGTGCGTGTGTGTGTGAGCGCGCGCACGCACGCGCGTGAGAGAGAGAGTGTGTGTGTGATTGAGCAATGCGACGACGGCATGGCGGCGGTGAAGCAGTTGAGTGAAGCGCAGTGACGGCTCCTTCTTCGCCGCGAGGAATCCTCCATGACAACAGCGGTGAGTGACACACCATCGCCATCTTTGAACTTACTAGTTTAGGCTAGTTGTGTGCTTGGAACCATCTGTGGCTCGCACACAGTACTAGGCAAGGCCCTTGCTTCGATACGTGCATCAGAAGCCCACATTTTTGGCGTCATTTCTGGGGAATCGCCCTACACTAAGCTCAAGAGGCTGCAATTTCAAATGTAGGAAAGGTAGAGAAGGAAGGTGTGTGTGTTGAGAAGGAGTTTGTTTTGCTGCTATGTATTGTTTTGTTAATAAAGTATTGAAAGATACTCTGTTTTTTCTGTTCATAAGGTAGTTCTGTTAGTTAATGAGTTGTTGTAGTAGTGTGTTAGTGTGTAACAGTAGCTCTATTAGTTGTAAGTAGGTATGTTAGATGTGTGTGTGCTTGCGCACACAGCGCGGCTGTAGCGACCTTACCCAAAAAAAATTTAAAAATTAAAGGTAGGATTGAGCTCAAGAATATTTCCCAGGCCCAAGCCCAAGCCCACGCTCAGGCTCATGCCTCAGTCCCCTTTAAAATTACGTATTTTAGTCTCACGTGTAGGTAAAAATCGACTTTTTTGAGGACCAACGGGAGCTTCGGGTAGCCGAACGCTATGTTGTAAAGCACACCACAACCCCCTGAGTGATATGCTCGTTTTGAGCTTTCACACACTCTAATCCAAAAACTGATCATTAAAAAACATCAAAAAACGAGTGAAAATGGATGCCTAAAAAAGTAAGCGGTTAACCTTCGAAGTTCTTCATTGACGCTTGTAGGGTGCCAAAGGCACATACATATGTGCTTTGGTCGTGTGATAGAGGCTGAGAAACTAGAGAGCATTTTGACTTACGCGAGTTCTCAATATCCACTTACATTAGGTTTTGGGCCCTCGCGGCGGGGACCCAAGGTAGTACAAACCAAGACCCAAACATAGCTGCTAGTGACTCTTCCTAAGACTACGATGTCATGGAGGGTTTCCGAATGCCTAATCCCAATAGCTCAATCCAAGACATGCATGCCATGGGTCCCCGGTCCGGACCGAGCGTGCTTAGCCGCTTGAAGGAAACCTTTAGTAGAGCCACTCGCTCCGAACATGGAGCTAATGATGTAAATGAGGAGGTTGGGGAAGTAAATTCGCCATTCATGACCAACGTAGACCCCATGGTCTTAGAGAGTGTGCACATGAATACTCCATTCACCGCACCCCCTAACTCTTCAGAGCTATTTCCCTCCGAGGTTATATTACCTGATGGTAGAAGCCTTGCCGAAGTACAAGAATTTGAGTGGTATATCATCGCGGCTAGGGAAAAGAAAATTGAGAACTTATGCAAAGTGGAGCAACGAACAGAGTTAAAAGCGAAAGCCCTATGTCAATATCTTTGCTAGGAGAGCAATCGAGTGCTCTTAACTTAGCGACCACTAAGGGTCAACCCATAGAGAGCCACATTGCATCTAGTGCAAAGGACACCCCTAGCACCTCAAGCCTAGATGGAGCGTTCCTAAATGAGAACTGGGAGTATGAACTACAAACAGAAACTCTAACCGACCTATACACAGGTCATGTGGGTTGGTTAGATGTCCTAAAATCCACAACGGGTGCTACTAGCGTGGAGGATCAACAACAAAGAGTTTGTGAGGTCATGCATAGGGTTATGAGCTAGAGAGACAAAACAAGGAGATCCATATCCCTTCGACAGGTCTCATGAGATCTTGGATACAGGGAAGACTAAACAACCAACCTTATCTCAAATGGAGACTCCCTTGGTAAGTCCGATGGATCCCCCATATGTTGTTTCGCCAGGGGCCTCAGTGCAATCTGAGCCTACAAGTGATAGCTTTACTTTTCCAAGTCTAGCTCATATTTCCCTTGATGACACCATGGCTACTATGCCTATCCCAATGATGGGCATGCCAAGAAACACGCCATGGACCTCATTTGTTAGTAAAGCACCGCTACATGGTAGCTAAATGTTGACAACGGCCCCCACAAGTGTGTACCAATCGTATGCACCTATGGGTCATTGCACTCATGTAGCCCCTACCCCTCCCATTGTTTCAAAAATCTCTTATATCCATGGGACCATACGGGCTAGCATTAGCATGTGACATGTGACATCTGCTATTCCTAGGGCCACACATATGAACTTTGGACCGCCACTGGCACAACACCGTACCAAACGTGGAACCCAAGAGCTTTCTATGCGCCAAGCCCAATGCCAATACCTACTCCACATGTAGTCTCTAGAGCACCTCCACCCACAGTTCCTTCTCACTTAGGTGACTTGGCAACATTTGCTCAAGCTATCGGTTGATCTATTGCTGAGAATATGCGTAACACGCCTGATAGAGAACCTAGAAGTAAGGCAGTACAAATAGCCAATCTCACACAAAAATTTAGTGGAGACAGGGATGTGAGAAAGCATATTGAAGTGTTTGAACAAATATACGATTCTCTAGGAGAACACAATGACCTGCATAAGAGTAATTCTTTAAGCGTAACCTTAAGTGGGAAGGTTGGGGATTGGTATAGAACCCTAAGGGTGGAAGAAAAAACGATTTACCCTACTCTTAGGAGACAAAAATACATACGAGAGGGAGTGTTGTGAAGGGAATCCTTGATGGTGGCATTGGGGCTAGCATCGTGACTAAAAATTGTTGGGAAACTATGGGAAGACCTCACCTTGCGACCACAACCATAATAGTGAAGATGGCCAATGGGTCTTTGTTAAACCTATTGGGATGCTAGAAGATCTCAAGATCAAGGTCTTTGGACATAAAATAAGAATTACCTTCATTGTTATGGATTTCTCCAAGCACACTATGGCATCGGAGATGATCTTAGGACGTCCTTTCATGAGGGAAGCAAAAATGGTGCATGACTAGTCTAAAAACCATGTCTACCTGCAGTTCCAAGATTCTGTCACCACAGTTCACTCGGCCCCATTGCAGTATTGTTACACGTGTAAAGCAGACACTGATGTTGGGGAAGATTCTCCTTATATGGATGTACTACCTGGGATGACTGAGTCGGACAATGTGGATTGGGTCCACCTAGTAGCAACCATAGACACTTGGGGAAATAGGGGGACGGCCTAGGTAACACCTGAGGGGGATGAAATTCCACCACTCATACCCTTAAATATGCTAGAAGCAATGCATATAGCCTCTAATGACCTACAAGATGAAGGTTTGACTGGCATTGGAACCAGTAGCATCTCACAAGACTATAGCCCACACAATATGGGGTCAGCATCATCAATTGAAATTGACTCTGAGGAAGAAGAATCTGAGTTAAATCTTAGTGCAAATGTGGGGACAAACCATTCACGGCCCAGTGGTACCCTAGATGACAATCTATCCAAGGGAGCAGAAGACACAAGTAGCGATTCATCTAGTAAATCTGAAGGGGATCGGGGAGCACCACAGACAGAGAGTGAGAGAGAGAGAAGGAGACACAAACACGATGTGGGTGGGGAGACTCAAAGAGTGAGCAGCCCCCTATACACTTATGCTATGTATAAGGTATACAAGTAAGTGGGCGCCCACACTTTGGGCGGCCGGGCAAGGCACATGTGCCTATACCCCAACAACCTCCCACTTAAAGGCGATTGTGCCTTTAAGCAAGGGAGCCTAGTCTAAAGACTACAAAAGGCGAGAGAAAATCGCTCTCAACCGATTCCCACTGGCTGGCTGTGATCGTGTGCATCCGGCTGTCCTGCGCCCGTGACAAACGACTGACAACCCCAACTGCAAATGCTCCCACTGCAGCTATGGTATCCGGTCTCAAGATCAGCATCTCATACATGAGACCACCGAATGCCAATGCAATGCTAGTAGGCCGTGCTAGCTCCACGGAGCATGCATCAACATATATATCCTTGGCAATAGGCATCTCTGACTGACAAGGCGTGTCAGCCACATGCATCTCCTGAGTGTCCGCAAAAGATGCATCAACCTATCGTGCAACCTCAGAGCAAACCAGCTGCTCTAGGTGTCTGCTGGAAGACATATCCTGCACAACTATATCCCCATGCTCACTGTCGAGCATAGAAAGGAATGACTGCATAATCGCTGACATCTCAACCTCCTCTGCAATCATCCACTGCAAACATGACCACTCAATCTGTTGTGACTCACTAGAGCTCTCATGCTCTAGCTCCATATGCATAGACTCTTGCACAACGTCCTCCTGTCGTGACTCACTAGAGCAAGACCGCTCTACCTGTCTATCCTGCATAGAAGTATCTCGCACAACTGACTCTCTGCTTTGCTCAGTCACTAGCAAAGCATGCCTGTATGACTCTGTCACCTCTCTGTGTGACTGCTCAAGTCGTGCCCCAACTGTGTGCACAACGAGCTCACTACTCTGCACTCCATGCAAAGTATCCTGCAACCCACAAGCATCCTGCAAAGTATCCTGCAAAGTATCCTACATGTCTCACACGAGTCCTTGATGACTCAGATCTATCATACATATCATGTAATCTGCGCCAAAGTGCTCTCGAAGTAGTCTCATACCACTGGGCAAGGACAAACATATGTCTCCTGCACCCTCAATGTCATTCACAACACCATCAGCCATGTGCACACAACCAAGTCTCCCACTAGAAAACGTGCTAAACCACTCACGACGCGACGTGACATGGAAAGTAGCATCTGAATCTAGTAACCAATGTGAAGACAATGTGCAATCTGATATGCAATCCTTAGACATAAGCTCGTCTGAAGACAAGCTAGATGTAAATGTGACATCGCCGTCACAAGCATACTCAGTAACCACCGTACTGATCTCACTAGCATCTGTCGTGCCCAAATCTTCATCACACATCTGTCGCCTCCGTTGTCTCAAACGCCTGAAACATCGACGCCTAATGTGCCCTCTATGTCCACAATGCCAACATGTCAAGTCTCTATGCCGTCGAGACTTGCGTGTGGGACCAATCTCTCCCATGGACATGGAAGTGGGACTAGACTTTCCTATAGACATGGATGTCGCGTACATAGCATGTAAACTCTGCCATAAAGCATGAGTTGTAGTCTCCCTCAAGACCTGCCAGTCAATAGACTCAACCAAATGCAAACGAATCGTAGACATTTCCAACTCATCAAGATCCTGCCAATCATCATCACGCATAGACTTGGGCTCCGTCGATAAACCACACAAGGGTTTATCCTGCCCCAAATCCACCAATGCAACAAGCATATGCTCCTTCCAAGCAACAAAATCTGCACCATCAAATTGTGTCAGACCATAACGCTGGAAGTCAAATGAAAAATCAGCCATAATGCTCGCAAAAGAGCAACCAACAATGAGTAGAAAATGTCAACCAAATCAGCCCTGAACTGGCTCGAATCACATCAACAAAAGTCTGCAAATATGGCTGTAAATCAGCCCCAAAATTCAGCTCTTAAACAGCTGCATAAACAAGTCACAAATGTGTCCCAAATCAGCCTACAACTGAGCCATACATGGACACCTGCAAAGAGGAAACAATGGCTGAAAATTCAGCGCCCAAATAAGCCCTCAAACCTGCCTGTAAACTTGTAAACCTGTAGAGCTGAAACCTGCTGAAAAACCTCAAGCCATTTGTGCTCGAATCCGGCTACCTAGCTCGTAGCCACACAAGCATACATCACAATACTCACTCCTGTGAGTGTGCCAAGATAACTGAAGGCCTGTCAAACCGTGAGCAAATCACCAAGCCCACATTGTGCGGTATCGATGCATACACACGCACAAATCTCCCACCTGCAGAGAACACCGCACACAAATGCTGAGTGCAACCTGCAATCTCTACCTAGATCGCATAAATGATACGCATAAAACTCCTGGGAAAATTTTGCCAAAGTTTCGTCAGTAAAACGGCCACAAAACCAGTAACCAAACTTACTGCACGCTCAAAACCATGAGCAACCAAAGCGCATCAAACCGCACTCCAAATGCATGCACCAATCTCCACACTTTGCATACATCATTGCAAACACCTGTAAATCTAGTACATAAATATCTGCTCTACCTGTGACTGCCAAAAAACATGCTCGAGGCATACATTGCCGAGCTCAAAATGCAATCACATTAGTCTCCCTGAGCATCAAACCACATAAGGCATACATCATATCCTCCACCTATGAGGAAACTTGCAGCAAATATCACTCTCACATCTGAGAGCAAACCATGTGTGGAATCCTCGACACACAATAAACAACTGCTGCTGCAAAAAATTCAGCATTCAGAATTTTAAAATTCTGATATGACGAGCGCATCCAGAGCGTGCCAAAACCCCAAGATAGACTCCTGGATCACATGTATCCGAGTCCAAGTGTGCAAAATATGCCAAAAACATTGTTTTCGGCCCAAAAACGCAGCATAAACTGCCAAAATGCAGCTCCTCAACCGTAGCTCGAATGAGGTTTCTGATGGCTCGAATGGCTTCGAAAGGGGGGTAAAACGCCAAGACACCTGGTGGAAACGCTCTCGGAAGCCGATGCCGAAGTCGAAACCCTGTTTGCACTCTTGAAAGTGTGCGCGCGCGAACGCGATTTCGGGAATGAAACTGGCTCTCCGCTGTCGTCGTGACTGTGCACACACGCGCTCCCTCCGCACCTATGCTCTGATACCAATTGAAGGGATCGGGGAGCACCACAGACGAAGAGTGAGAGAGAGAGAGAGAGAGAGAGAAGGAGACACACACACGATGTGAGTGGGGAGACTCAAAGAGTGAGCAGCCCCCTATACACTTATGCTATGTATAAGGTATACAAGTCAGTGGGCGCCCAGACTCTGGGCGGCCGGGCAAGGCACATGCGCCTATACCCCAACAAAATCTTCACTAGAGATCGGCCGTAATTTAAATTAGACAAGAAGAGTAAGAGATATAAGAGGCGACAATATCGAGAAAAATGTGCATGCTAGAATAAATGAAAAGAAATCTACTGCGGAATGGCTTAATTATATAAGGACATGTGATGCTCATCGGAAGTTGGTAGATAACTGGGGTGAATACCTTCAAAGTGTTATGTTGTGTAGTCTACAACCCATTGACATCGCACAACTAGAGGCTATAGAGAAGCCAAAGTTGAGACGTACCATAAGGAGACGACAAAATCAAGAGTTAGCTCAACAACAAAAAGAATCTAAAGTGAAATCACAGTCCACAGAACAACAGGACTACACAGACTTACACCCTGCACCTGAACATTTCAAATCCTATACCACAGAGGAACGTAAGGTTGTGTATACAAAGGCTCAAAGAAAACCTATCGATATGAGCAATGGAGTCTATGACGGTCCAACGATAGTTAAGGAATAGAGTTAACAGACCTAGGAGAAGAGTCCAAACCTGTTTTCATTACTCAAGATCTGATAGAGACTCAGGAGTTTGTACTTAAAGAACTCAAAAAATTCAGGGATATATTTGCCTGGACATATCATGATATGAAAGGTGTTCCACCTTCCGTGGTGCAACACACAATCCCCATGAATAGCATGGCTAAACCAGTTCAGCAACGACCCTACCCAATGAATCCTAAATATGCAAAAATCGTTCAAGAAGAGATTAAAAAGCTTGTGAAATGCGGATTCATATACCCTATTGAGCACTCAAAACGGGTGTCTCCAATAGTGATTGTGCCAAAAAATAATGGGAAACTCAAAGTGTGCGTGGATCTCAAGAAGGTCAATGCCACCACTATGAGGGACCATTACCCCTTGCCATATTCAGAACATGTGCTTGAAAGATTTTCAGGGAAGGAAGCTTATATCTTTTTAGATGGGTACTCTGGCTACAATCAAATCACAATTGTGCTGGAGGACCAAGCTAAAACAGCCTTTATAACTGAATTTGGAGTGTTCGCATTTTGTGGTATGGCTTTTGTTGGGGTATAAAGCCCAATGTGGTCGCCCAGGTAAGTGGGCGGGCCGCCAAGTATGTACACATATTCTTTTGTAAAAACCTAATAAGAACTCACTATGTTCTACACCTTACAGTAGAGCGAGTTCACCATATCGTCGTGCTCTTCTCCTCGCACTCTGTCTCGCGTCGCACTTCCGCTCGTACTCCTTCAACTGGTATCAAAGCTCAGATCCTGGCTCGGGGCAAGCATTTGCAGGTAGCCAGAGTCACCTGCTCAGATTGGAGTGAGATTCGAGAGGCGAAGACACAGCCCCAATTCTGAGGTCATCTCGACCACCGTTCGTCTTCAACAAAGATCTGCGCAGGCCATTTTCGACTACGTGGTCTTAGTGGGTGCAGATCCGACTCTGCAAATTTGGGTTTCAGCCTATGACTGCAGCTGTTGAGGATATCAGCACTCCCATAGTGCTGATTTGTGGTTGTCTACACATCGAAGGACAGCTCACAGTTCTTGGAGGCGTGTCACATACGACACGGGCACATCTACACACAGACTGTAGGCGACATTCACTAGTTCATCAGGTAGCTTGTGTTTGTTGCTTGATATTCCAGATTTCATCCTGACATTTCAGGTACTTCCACATGGGATGTATTGTCAGAGATGATGTATGTCTTTTGAGGGTTTGCTGGCTGTGAGTCACGCAGCAAACAACTGCCGCAGCGGTTACAGCATATAGTGGGAAATTTGTGGATGTATGACTTTGTGGGAAGTCTATGTACTGTCAGATTTACTGTAGCCTTTGTTGAGGGTCGAGTGAGGTTTTATTGAGCAGGGAGATTCTCGAATGTTGAGATCCTTTCGGTGATACAGGTCTTGGAGCGATCCCTCGAGCACCCTTAGATAGGCAGCTAGGATGTGTTGACTGTTAGTTAGACAGTTGGGATTGCATCTTTGCTTTACTGCCGTTGAGGCATTGTCGCACTCTATGCTTACAGGACAGTGACAGGATAGTGACAGGCAGTACAGGTGCAGGACAGGTTTACCCACAGCTTACAGTGTTAGAGAGACAGTGGTTTTTTGAGCTGTTTTTTCGTCTGTTTTTAGTACACCATAGCCATTTTACAAAGGAGACTCTGCCAAAATTTCTACAGAATCTGAAGCTTTCTTGGTTCATTTGACAGGTTGATATTGGTTCAGAGGTCAGTTTACAGGGGAAACTCTGCCGAATTTTTCCCAGGAAAGTAAACTATTGCGAAGCGTAGCTATGGCTAGATCACAAGACACTGCTCTTTACAATATCAAGAAGGTGGATGGAACCAATTTCCCATTGTGGAAGAAGCAGATTTGGCACGTGTTGGTACAAAAGAAGCAGATAAAACCTATAAAGCTCAAGGGGATAAAACCAGAAGATATGGACAAAGATGAATGGAGCGAAATGGATGAATTGGCACTTTCTACCATTATGCTGACTTTGGCAGAAAGCGTTTACTTCAATGTAGCAGATGAGATGTCGGCTTATCAAGCATGGTTAAAGCTGAGTGATCTTTATGAGAAGCAGAGTGCAGCTTCACAGGTATATTGGATTAAGAAGCTTGTTGACTTGAAGATGAAAGAAGGGACACCTATGTCCAATCATCTGAATGAATTCAACACAATCTATAGTCAGTTGTTAGCTCAAGGTGTCAAGTTTGATGAACCTGTTAGAGCTATGTTCCTGTTGATCACATTGCCGGAAAGTTGGGACACTTTTCGCACAGCTTTGAGTAATTCTTCACCTCCAGATGGTTTGAACATAGCAGGTATAGAAGGAAGTCTGCTTACTGAAGAAACCAACAGAAAGACAATGGACAAAGAGAAAGGAACAGCCTTAGTTGTCAAAGGAAGGACCAAAGAAAAGTACAAAGGTGAAAAGAGGAATCAGTCTCGTAGCAAGTCCCGCAGTGCTAAAGGCAAGAGTGACATAGAATGCTACCATTGTGGCAAGAAGGGTCACATGAAAAGAGACTGCAGAGAATGGAAAGCAAAAAAAGGCAAAGAGAAAGCTGAACACCATGGTGAGAAGAACAAGTCCTCAGTGAAGATTCAAGAAATAAATGTGACAAACACTGTTGCAGAGGATGACAATCTAGTGTCAAGAGACATCTACTTTTTGAAGAATACAATGGACTCAGCTCTTCTTACAGCATCTGATGGAAATGCACTGAGTGACTGGATTATAGACTCAGGGGCATCACTTCATGTGTCTCCAAACAAGGAGTGGTTTACCTCTTATGTGACCACTAAAGATCATGTTCGGCTAGGCAATGGGCAGACATGTGAGATCTTAGGTGTTGGAGATGTTCAATTGAAGTTTCAGAATGGCTCTTCTTTCATGCTGAAGAATGTGAAACATGTTCCAGCAATTACAAAGAGCATGATCAGCACAAGTTTACTTGATGATGCTGGCTACGTCACCACTTTTGGAAAGAACATGTGGAAGATATCCAAGGGTTCTATGGCAGTAGCACATGGAGTAAAGTCTGGAGGACTTTACATGATTTATGTATCAAATGTCTCTAAAAATGTAATCAATGTAACCGAGCAGCCGAGCATTTCTTTGTGGCATAGCCGGTTAGGACATATGTCCAAGAAGGGAATGGAAATCTTGTCTCGTTCTGGTTATTTGTCTGGCTTGTCATTTAATGATTTTGAATTCTGTGAACATTGTCTGTATGGTAAGCAAACACTGCAGCCACATAAGCATAGAAGCAGTAGAAGAGATACACAGTTGGCACTTGTTCATAGTGATTTGTGTGGACCTATGCCTAACCTATCTCTAGGGGGAGCTTCTTACTTTATGACATTTATAGATGATTACTCGAGGAAAGTATGGGTTTACTTTCTCAAGAACAAGGATGAAGCGTTTAGTGTTTTCCAAACGTTTGTGACGCTTGTGGAGAATCAGAGTGGCAAGAAGCTTAAATGCATACACACTGACAATGGTGGAGAGTATGTTTCAAAGGCCTTTCAGGACTTTTGTGAGTCAAAATGTATAAAACGTGAACTTACTTCTCCTTACAATCCTCCTCAAAATGGTGTTGCTGAGAGGATGAATAGGACCATACAAGAGAAGGTCAGAAGTATGTTGTCTAATGCACAGCTGCCAAATGGGTTTTCGTATGAAGCTGTATCAACAGTTGTTCATCTTATAAATAGATCTCCAAGCAAGGTTTTGCAGAAGGATTTAGTGGCAAAGATGGTATGGTCAGGAAAGGTGCCCTCATACAAGCATCTCAGAGTCTTTGGCTGTGAGGCATATACTCACGTTGCAAAGGAATTTAGGAACAAACTTGAGCCAAAGAGTAGAATGTGCATCTTTCTAGGCTATGGTAATTCTGGTCAAATGGGGTACAGACTTTGGGATCCCAAATCCAGAAAGGTTATCCACAGCAATGATGTTCACTTTAAGGAAGCCAAATATCATTCTAAACCAGAGAGGGTTGAGAAGATTAGAAGAGTTGTCTTCCAAGAAGATGGACCTGCACGTGCAAGACAAAATGTCAGGGCTCAAGAGGAGCAAGGACAAGATAGAGTGGAACCACAGGTTATGGCTGAGCCTGAGCCACCTATTCTGGGTAGATCTGGATGTGTCACACGACCTCGTGATAGGTTTGTTCCATCTATGAACTATGTCATGTTGACTGATTTCAATGAGCCTTCATGTTACAAGGAAGCAGTGAAAATGAAGGACTCTGGGAATTGGCGATTGGCCATGCAGTCAGAGATGACATCTCTGCATAAAAACCATACATGGAAGCTAGTTAAATTACCACAGGGCAAAAAGGCTCTACCTTGTAAATGGGTTTACAGGTATAAGATCACCACTCATGATAGTTAGCCAAAGTACAAAGCAAGGCTTGTTGCCAAGGGATTTAAGCAAGAACAAGGCATTGACTTTGATGAAGTCTTCTCTCCCGTGATCAAGATGACTACATTGAGATGCTTTCTTGCATTGGTTGCCATATTAGATTTGGTGTTGCACCAAATGGATGTCAAGACAGCGTTCTTGCATGGTGATTTAGATGTGGAAATTTACATGCATCAGCCAGAAGGGTTTGTTGAGAAAGGCAAGGAAGATTGGGTATACCAGTTGTTAAAGAGTCTTTATGGCTTAAAACAATCACCGAGGGCATGGTACCATAAATTCCACAAGTTTATGCTTTCTCAAGGCTACAAACGTAGTGAGTTCGATCACTGTCTATATACAAACAAGGCTAAGGATGGTAGTTGGCTGATCCTTATTTTGTATGTGGATGACATGTTGATTGCTGGCAAGCACTTGGAAGAAATTTCAGCTTTTAAGTCAAAGATGGCAAAATCTTTTGACATGAAAGACATGGGTGAGGCAAGTCATATACTTGGTATGCGCATTGAGAGGGACAGATCAAAGAAATTGATTTGGTTATCTCAAACAGATTATATTGACAAGGTTTTGCAACGTTTCAATATGGAGAAGGGAAAGGCATTGAGTGTTCCATTGCCACCATATGTGAAACTTAGCAAACGAGATTGTCCTGTGTCTGAGGACGAACAGGCTGAAATGGATAAGATTCCATATGCGTTTGCAGTGGGTAGTTTGATGTATGTAATGATTGCTACTCGCCCAGACATTGCATTTGCAGTGGGAGTAGTAAGTCGATACATGTCAAACCCAGGCAAGAAACATTGGGAGGCAGTGAAAGGAATATTGAGATACCTGAAAGCTACAAAGAGTATGCGCATATTCTATGGGAGTCAAGAGGTAAGTGTAAAGGGTTTTACACACTCAGATTATGCAGGTGACTTAGACAACCGAAGGTTTACGTCAGGGTGTGTCTTTACATTGGCTGGTGGAGCAGTATCATGGCGTTCTAGATTACAAGATCGTGTTACTCAGTCTACTACAGAGGCTGAATATGTTGCAGCATCAGAGGCATGCAAAGAATCAATTTGGCTTAATCGACTAGTAACATATTTGGGAATCAAAGAAGAGATGCCTGTGTTATATTGTGATAGTCAGAGTGCTATACAATTGGCTCGCAATCCAGTTTATCACTCAAAGACAAAGCATGTGGATGTGAAGTATCATTTCATCAGGGAAATGCTCGAGGATAAGCAACTTCAGCTTGTCAAAGTTCACACCACAGAAAATCCTGCTGATCTACTTACAAAAGGACTTCCCTCAGAGAGCTTTGCGTATTTTTGCAAGCAATTAGGTATAGGGTAGTACATCACTTCTCTACATCTCTTGTATATTAGCTTGTATAGTAGCTTCTCTCACACTTAAAGTACCACATTGGACTTTAAGTGGGAGGTTGTTGGGGTATAAAGCCCAATGTGGTTGCCCAGGTAAGTGGGCGGGTCGCCAAGTATGTACACATATTCTTTTGTAAAAACCTAATAAGAACTCACTATGCTCTACACATTACAGTAGAGCGAGTTCACCATATCATCGTGCTCTTCTCCTCGCACTCTCTCTCGCGTCGCACTTCCGCTCGTACTCCTTCAGCCTTTGGCTTAACCAATGCCCCTACTACCTTTCAAAGATTAATAAACACTGCTTTTAGAGAATATTTGAGGGAGTTTTGTGAAGCTTTCTTAGATGACGTTTGTGTTTATTCCTCTTGGAAAGAACATCTATCATGCTTACAAAAAGTGTTTGAGAAGTGAAAATTGTATTGCATCTCCTCTATCCCTTTCAAATTCCAATCTTGGGTTAAACATGGAGTCATTTTAGGGCATATAGTGTCCAAAAATGGGATTTCCACAGGCGAGAGCAAAATTAAAGCCATTGCTGAATTGCCACCACCTACAAACTATAAAGGAGTTCAAAGGTTCATGGGCCATGTTGGTTATTACCGATGGTTTATTTTAAACTTTTCCGAGATAGCTCGTCCTTTGTACAAGCTTCTTATTGAGTTCCATTGGACCGCAAAGTGTGACCATGCTTATGAGTCATTGAAAAAGACCTTGACTAGCGCTCCTATTCTATGAGTGCCTGATTGGAATGTAATTTTTCATGTGCATGTTGATGCATCTAACTTTGCTATTGGGTGTGTTATAGCTCAACCAGGAGAACATAAACTGGACTATCCCATTAGCTTTGCAAGTCGTCAATTGAATGATGCCGAGAGAAACTACACCACTACAAAGCAAGAAGGTTTAGGTATGATTTATGCAATGAAGAAATTTTTCTATTACCTTCTGGCCAGCAAGTTTGTTTTCTATGTTGATCATCAAGCCTTGTTGTATCTAGTAAATAAACCTTGTTCCACAAGAAGAATTACACGATGGTTGTTAATTCTCCTTGAGTTTGATTTTACCGTTGTGGTGAGATCATGTAAAAGACATGTCATGGCGAATCATTTGTCTCACATACCCAATGGTAAATCCCCTACTGGAGTCGATGATGAGTTGCCCGATACTTCTCTATTCCTAGTCCAAACCATACCTAAATGGAGTGAGAAGATTGTGAACTTTCTAGTTAATGGTTTTCCACCCAAAGAGCTTCGTAAGGACATAGCTCAAAAACAATTAAAAGAATGTGAACCTTACTCTCTCATTGCAGGAACTCTCTACATGCTAGGGAAGGATGATATTCTTAGACGTTGTGTCCATGAGGATGAGTATTTATACTTACTGCAAGAAGCCCACATGGGTATATCCGGAGGACATTTCTCAGGGGAACTAATAGCTAGAAAGGTGTTGCAATCAAGCTATTGGTGGCCTACCTTATTCAAGGATGCATCACTTTTTGCAAAGGGATGTGATGAATGCTAACGTTACAAGATCACGCAAACGAAAGGATAGGATGTCCTTACAACGTGCTAAAGTGACTCAACCATTTGAAAAATGGGATTTGGACTTTGTAGGCCTAATTAGTCTGGCAGCTCGTAGCACTCAATCTCGATATATTATCATTGCCATTGACTATGTGACAAAGTGGACGGAAGCCAGGGTGACACGTAAGGCTGATGCGAGATCAATTGCCAAGTTTCTCTTTGAGAACATTATTACAAGATTTGGTTGTCCCTTTGAGATTGTGAGTGACAATGGTACTCATTTTATAAATGGAGTAATAAAAGAACTCACTACCAACTTTATGATAGCTCACCATAAGTCCACACCTTATTATCCACAAGCGAATGGCCAAGCTGAGAGCACCAACAAGACCTTAATCTCTATCCTGACCAAAATGGTGGTAGCTCATCGCATAGATTGGGATTTAAAGCTGACTTCATTTTTATGGGCTTATCATGCTACATACAAAGTTGCCATTAACTGCACACCGTTAAGATGGTGTATGGCCAAGAAGCGGTTATGCCATGGGAGTTTGTCATTCCTAGTCTTTGAGTAGCTTCTCAAGAAGGTTGGGATGGTAACCCCTTAGTTGAGCAATTATATATCCTTGAAAGGCTAGATGAAGAGAGGCAATTAGCTGTGCAAAATGCACTTGTGGAGAAAGATAGGAGGAAATGGTTTGACCGTCATCTAAAGAAAAAAGATATCAATGTTGGTGATAAATTCCTTATGTATGGAGTGCGTAACAAAAAGAAAAAGTTAAAATATGGGAGAAAATGACCATATAGAGTATGTGAGATCACCCCACAAGGAACCATTCGTGTGGAGACTCTTGATGGAGTTGTAACCATTGGATTTCTCAATGGGAGAAAATTTAACAAATATTATGATCCTTTAAGCCAAGAGGAGCCACATTCCATCCATAAAAAAAAGGCAGCCAAGGCACAAACAGAATTGAAGAAGATACAAGCTCAAGTTGAGGCTAAGGAGAGACATCAACGGATAAGATGCCAATGAGAAGCTAACCTTGGAGTTACGCATGCATTCCACGTTGAAACCGATGAGGATTGGTTAGACTCTGACACACCTCTATGATAATCTATTGAGCTAAACAATGCCTATGGAAAAGTGCTATATAACGCCTTATTGGACACGGGTACTAAATATAATCATCTTTCATATGGGGTGTGGTGTCAGTTAGTGAAGCCACCTCTATCTGAAAGTATTATCCAAGTCAAGGGTGTCAACGAGAAAAAAATTGCGGTTTTTGGAATCTGCACCCTTCTGTCAATTATGACAATGGGGTTGTAGCTCAAGACTTTTTGGTCATGCCCGTTGGAACTATGGAGGGTAATATAAACCTAGGACGCACGTGGATGATAGCCACCAAATGCACTATTGATTGGGAGACAGGGGGTGTCACGACACAAAAACCAACTCTTAGCCTTGCCACTCAAGCCATAGTCCCTTAGATATCACCTCTTAAGGAAATAAATCCCAAAACATTGCATGTCCAAGAGGTTGAACCATATGTCCCCATAGCCCAACTCTCTAGAGCTTCAATTGATGTAGTTGAAATAAATCTTGAGACACACAAGACCCATAACAATATAACAAAGAAAACATACAAGTGGGTCCCTAAAACTTCTTTAGCGACCATAGCTAGTGCTAAAAGACAGGAGCCTGGTAAGAGACGTCCACTCGCCCTAAGAAATGTAAAGAAACGTTGCATTGGATTCCTAAAAAGCTATTGGAAGCCCAAGACTACTATGAAGGAAATGATCAAATCTGGGTGCCAAAACGTAAATTGTGCTCTTACTTGTCACCTGGCCCATGTGAGCCCAATCTTGTTGCTCCAAAATAAATTGAAGATTGTGGAAAGAAAAAAATTATGGAATGCTACACAGCCGCTCCAGAGCTAGTTTGGGTATCAAAGAAAGAACGATTTGTTCCACCTAACTCAAGAACAGGGAAGTCAAATGAAGCTTCTTTCTCTTCATGTAGTTCCTATACGGAAATAGAAGCTTTGAGACAACCTCCACCCACCATTGTACATATCCGTACAAACAAGGAAGAGTTTTCACCTCCCGTGTAAGTTCACCACCTACAACAACGTTGCAAATAAAATCATGGAAGAGTACCTTACCACCCTTGCAACTAGATGAAACACATAGGGCGGTCAAAAAATATTGGTTAAAGCCTTCACCCATAACAACTTGGAACAATTGGTTTCAAAAGGTGACGACATCATTCCAAAATGTATGATCTATCCAAGGAAGGGGGGAGTGTTTGCTGACATCCATCATTCACTTGCTTCCCTCTCAACCTTCCTCCTTGACCTCTCAATCTCCAATCCTAGGGAATGTATATATAAAGCCTTATACTCATAAAAACATGATAAAAAAGTAAAAGAGCAACCAAACAATAATGTGGAAACTTACAAGTCCTATACATAACACAGAATCATAAAAACACATTATGCACAAGAACACAACCCTTGTAATATTTGCAAACCATCATCTATCTGTGTGTACAGATATGGCTAGTACACTAGAGTCATCCACTCCTGCCTTGGGTGAGAGGTACCCTCGTTACTTTTCACAAGTTTTTCACATGGTCTTTTCGGTGCTTGCCTATGAATGGGATTTGGTAGGTACGCTAGCATGTGAGAGGAATTTTGAGGAGTTAGAATGGCTGATACGTCTCTTGACCACGACTAATCCATACATAGTAGAGAGTGTCTCTCCCGTTGCACAAGCCTATCCTTTTGACCAAGATGACTATAGACATGACCTTCTTAGTAAACATTGGTGCCTCTGATGATGAAGAAGATTTACATGATTACACGGATGGCACATATGATCTGACGGATGATGACTTTGTTTTTCTCGACGACGATGATAGGGGTTTAGCCTTAGGGTTCCCCCCCACTCTCTACAATATCCTATTCCCTTGACTCTCTAAGGGGAGTGCAAATAATTAGGTTAGGGTTCCTTATGTTTTTTAATTGTGTTCAATAAGTGTTGGTACTTTTTCCCACTGATGTGCCTCTGGAAGGTGGATGTTTGGTGGTAACTATTGTGCAGTTTGTGACTACATAAGGATGCCTTTGAAGGACAACGCAATGCATGTTTACATGTTACAACGGATGTTCTCCAATATATTAGGTGTACTACTTCCTTTTATCTATGCTTCCACATTTACATGTTTGCATATTGTTATTTGAATTCGAACAATGCATAAAATTTAAGAAGTTGTGACATTGCCAATTTAGATGCTATAATTTTTCAAACTTCTAATACCTTGTTCTTCTCTTTGAGTTTGGTCTATTAGTTGGCTTTAAGTAGGTATCAGGACCTTAGGTTAAACTAGGCTACTTAATTGTTGACTTTAATTCCTAAATAGTCTATTAATTGTAGTAACTTTAGTAATGTTTTAGGCTATGAGGATATAGTTCTCTCTAGTTTATTCCACCTAAATGTGCCTTGTGTTATGGAAGCCCATGTGTTAAGCTGGCATTTGAGACCTCGAGTCTCCCGGCTAGTTTATGCTCAAGCTGGTATGTGAGACCTTGAGTCTCCCAGCTGTTGTTATTTGAGACCTTGAGTCCCCCAGCTACTTGTAGCAACTATGACAACAACAACTACAAAAAAAATATATATATATAGCACAAACTTCCTTGTATTTTAAGTGGATCACACTTAAGTGGTATAAGTGACAAGACCACTAGTCCTTAGACCCCAACGAGCATTCCTAGGGTTAACTACTCTTTAGTTGACATTTTCTAATTCACGTTGGTCAATCTAGTACTTACTTTAGCCCTAGCTCTTATGTACTTCTCTTAGAGTCGACCTAATAGACCCTAACTCAATTGCATTTTATTCAGGTGCTACGCTTGTTCTAGTTGGCAATGTTACAATTCATGAAATTGTTTTTGCATTTCCTAGAATATCATGTAAGCATCTCACGTATTGCACACCTGTACATGCTGCCTTTGAGCTTTCACAATGTTGTTCTTCTTTTTACACAGGTACTTCTATCGTGGACCCCGATGCTGCACTGATATATGTTGAGGATGGAATCTACATCAAGAAGGGGGGCATGTTAACCACTGGTGTCCGCTTCTAGTAGTCATGGGCCGGGCTTGTCGGTCCAATAGGAAAAGGGTAAGAGTGATCGCCGATGAGAGGCGCACTCTAACAGGAACATTCAAGGGTTAGTTGGCTAAGTATGGGTGCCCAAGTCTGAATGGGGCGAGCTCATATAAAAGTCACCTTAACATAAAAATCATTCATTCTTTCATTTGTGCCATTGAAGAGTGCTCTTACTCCATGTCCATCTTCTTCTTCTTCATCTCCTTGTGTGTGTGTGTGTGTGTGAGAGAGAGAGAGAGAGAGAGTGTGGGTGTTGTGTGTGTGTATGCGTGAGAGAGTGTGTGTGTGTGTGTGTGATCGAGCATTACGATGACGGCACGGCGGCGGTGAAGCAGTTGAGCGCGGGGCAATGGCGGCTCCTTCTTCTTCGCGATGAGGAATCCTCCACGACAGCAAGCGTAGAGCAGTGAGTGACACACCATCACCATCTTTGAGCTTACTAGTGTAGGCTAGTTGCATGCTTGGAGCCATCTGTGTCTCGCACACAGTGCTAGGCAAGGCCCTTAATTCGGTACGTGTGGCAGAAGCCCACACCAAGGTACGCATCCAGGGGATCCCCCAAAAAAACTCTTCCCCGATCAACTACTATCAAAAAAGACAACTAGGTAGTCGGGCCCCATTTTTTTATATGGCCATTAATTTTATGCACTATGTATCAAGTTAACAACCAGTACCATTTATCAAATTCAAAACCCGCAAGCATTGATAAGCCAATCGGCAATAAATCCTTATAATGCATCCCCAATTCACCAATGTTCATTTATATACAGTGCAACAGTAGTAGCCGGATTGTATCTTACCATAAGAGTGTTGATTCATTCAGCGTTTTCCATATACAGTCAAACATATCTAAACCTCATGAAGGGCCTTACCCGGTTAAGCGATAAGGAACAACAATCCATAGTAGTGCCTCCATTTAAGCAAAGCCAACCAAATAGTGGTTCTTACTAGGCTAAGTGGCATTTTATGCCACCCCATACAGTGGTTCCAACCGAAGCTCCATTATGCATAGACGGGATAGTTACCTTCTCAGTGGGCAAGTAAATCACCACAAAGTTTAGTAAGCCAACTCATATTGTAAGGTTTAACAGTATAAGTGTCATATTAATCAATATCTAATTCTCCTAAATGATTTTCTCATATTAAACTGATCATTTAATGTGGGGAAGGCAAAGGGAGAAAAAGCTAGAATATTGGTTAAGTTAGCAGAGCGGCCACAGTAGGGATCCAAAGGAGGGAAAATAGGGATCCAAAGGGGGGGCCATCTGCAAAAGAGCCATGTGCAACAATGGGCTAAAAAGACCCTAAGGTTCAGCCCATTAAGACTTCCAAAATGCTAAGGTTCCAAAATTCAAAGGTTGTGTCCAAAGGTCAACCCTAGGGAAAATTGGATCCTTTGTGTGTGCCCTAAAAGTCTTTGCACATCCCTACATGGGAGGGGGCGAGCCCTAAAGGTAGGGGATGAGAGAGAAAGCCACACACACAGGCTCCCTTTACACAAAGGGAATGAGGGACACATGTCAGCTCCCTAGGCCAGATTGCCCACAAGGTGTGCCCAATTTCTATTGGATGACCCTTGAAGTGGACCAATGAGAATTAAGCTAGAGTAAATCTAGTTTAATTAATTTAAAAACATTTAATAAAAGAAACCAATGAGAATTAAGTCTCCTAGAAGACTATTGGGCAGTCTCCCAAGGGGTCCAATGAGCATTCAGGAGCCCCATGGCTTGCCTGATTCCTATTGGCCAGGAGACAAAGGGGTCCAATGAGAGTTTAGTTTAATTATTTAATTACCTAAAGCTCTCACAAAAGGGGAAAGGAGGACACATGTCAGAAGGCTATCACTTATGCTGCTTAATTGTAATTGGCTTGACTTGGGGAGGGCCAATGAGGCTTCAGCAAGAGAAATTAGCAAGAGGGCTCGCCCAAGAGAGAGAGAGGGCTGATTTTTGCAAGGCATTAACACACACACACTCACACAAGCTCATGTGTGAAGAAAGAGAAGACTATCTCTTCCCAAGCTTTAATGGAGAACTCATCACCTACTCCAAGCTTGTGAGATAGAAGCCTACATCAACACTCTCTTGGCATGTGGATGCAAATCCAACCAAGAGCCAAGTTTCAATGCATGCTCATCTCCTCTACCAAGCTAATTACTAAGCTAAGCTATGCTACATATGAGTGATTATGTGAGGAGATGTACATCTTTCTTGTAAGATACTCCTTCTTCCTCTCAATCTACTCTCATACCCTTCTAGCTCTCACCATCTTCGAAGGTGTGTGAGGTCTTGGGTCTGAGAACGGGGATAATTCAAGTTGTGTTTGTTAAGTGTTTTGCTTAGTGCATGAAGTTTCCATCTTCATTGCACTAGCTAGTTTTGAAGGAACACAAAGAATTGTATTGTACAATGTCTCTCTTGATGGGAGAAACCATAATACAAAGCCTTTTGGAGGGGGGACCGGCTCCATGAAAATCCGGTCCTCAACTGTTGTCAATAGCTTAATTTCTCTCTCTTTTGAAAGTATTATCGATGCTATCTAACTAGGTGTTATGCTTTTTGTTGCTCTCTCCACCCAAGCACTCTTGTAATTCTCATTAGGAATCTATTCTAATGAAATGCCCACTATGTTCATGCTAATTTCCGCTACACATAAGTTATTAGGCCATTAAATGTTACATTGGTATCAGAGCTCAAGGTTTCTCTTTTCTTGCTCAAGAAGGGAGGTCCTCAAGCTAGCTACAAATGGTTGGTATTATTAATTGCCTGTGAGTAAGTAGAATAGGGATTTTTCAGCCTTGTAGTGCGCCTGCCTTCGTGCAGTTAACGAGGCATCACCGTCGAGAGCTATGGTCTTAATAGTGGAGACCTACGGGGCTTGCCTATGGCTTAACCACTTTTGATCTATTAGAAGGTTGACAAGAGCCGGTGTTGTTTTGGTGTCGAAAGAACCTCTCTTCTATTCCTTGCAATTAATGGTATTCGAGCCGCGGGTACAGTATCTTGAGTGCTTTTTCTAAAGGGGTAAAGAGGAGTAGCAACTAGGGCTTGAAGTGCCAAAGTACACCTAAAAGTTGTTAGAATGGCTGACAATAGTAAAGAGAGTGAAATTAATGTTGATAACTTTGATTTTGCTCATGAGCAAGCTACTAATGATGCTTCAATGCTTGTTAACTATCTTGTTTCTAGGCTTCAACAAGCCATGGGCAATCCATCTCTACAAAGTGAAGTGCAATGGCAGCTCCGTGCTCACGGGATTCTCCAAGCTCATCACCATGACGAGAGAACACCTAGGAAGCCTCCTTGTGAGACTACCAAAAGAGGTCTCTCTCCGATTCGGAAAGAAGAAGAGAATCCATATGAAGGGCTCAAGAATTTACTTCTTGATGATGCATCTCCTTCCCAAAGGAGAACTCAAGAGCCCCCACCGAAGGAACGAGAAATAAGCGAGTCTCCCGCCACCTCGGCGGAGATGGCTCCACGAAGACGGTGGGCTAAACGCTCTCCATTACCACCAAAGCGGAGAAGACCATCACACTCTTCTCCACGCCATAATTCAAAGAGGGATGATAAAAGGCAAGAGAAGAAAAAGGCAAGAAAGAGGACACCCTCTTCTCCATCTTCTTCATCCTCTTCCTCTTATGAAAGCTATGGTGAAGACGACAAAGATCAAGACAAGAAAAAGGCGAGAAAGAGGTCACCCTCTTCTCCACCTTCTTCAAATTCTTCACCTTCTGAAGAAAGTGATGGTGCAACCTTTGAACCATCAAAAAGAAGAGGCCATAGGAAATCCTATGCCGCATGGAAGAGGTCGTCCAAGCTGAAGAAATTCAAAGAGGGAGGGAAGAGCATCTCTTTCCTTACCTATGATGGTACCTTTGGTGCTACGGACAAAGTCTTGGCCTTTATCCAACAATTCGATGCGGCGTTTGGAGATGAGGGCTTCACGGAGTCCTCTAAGCTACGCCATGTAGCTATGCACTTTCAAAAGTCCGCCAGACAATGGTGGTCTAGCCTAGGAGCCAATGGTGAAGCTCCACGAACATGGAAAGCTTTAAGAGCTTCCATTATGAAGCAGTTTCTGGCCACCGATGCCAAAGACAACGTACTCACCGAATGGCGAAGCTTAAATCTCTCTCCCAATGAATCTATCCACAAATCTGTAGACAAGTTTTGGGACCTACAACTCAAAGCCACTGTCTTCAAAAAGTTGGATTTTGGAGAGCAAAAGCAACAGTTTTGTGCGGGCTTAACCGAAGAAATGGCGGAGTATGTCAACTCCCAAAGACCACGTACCATATCGGTGGTAATACACCACACCATGGTCGCCTCTCGAATCAATTTCCAAACGGGGGCAAAAAGAAATAATAAGCCCCCGAAAAACAAGGGTTCCAATGAGCCTAAGGGGAAGGAGAATGTCCAAAAGTCTCCTAAGGGAAACTCCAACAAAGCTAAAGAGAAGGGAGTTTACAAAGGTAAGAATAAACTCTCTCCTGAAGAGCTTAAGCGTTATCTTAAGGATAACCGGTGTTTCAAGTGCGGTGAACAAGGGCATGCGTACCGCACTTGTCCCCAAAAGAACAACCTCCAAGATCCTCCTAGAGCTTCCTTGGTTGAAATCCAAGAGGAGGAGACTCACCAAACTCACCACAAAGGATCTCCTCTATGCCATGCTTGGGGAAAGGTAAGAGAACATGATGCTTTTATTCTCTTTGACCCTGGTTCTACTCACAATTTTATATCTATAGAGTTGGCCACCAAGCTAGGAATACAATCCTACGAGATGGGAGATGTCCTACCCGCAGACAGTGCCTTCAAGGGGCAAGAAGCTTCAGTCACTCCCTTAATCGAGAAATTGAGGCTTCATGTCCAAGGCTATGTGGACAAAGAGGACTTCTTTATCTCTCCTCTCAAGCATGAGGATGTAATCCTAGGGGCACCATGGTTTGACCGCCTGGCTGCCGATGTTAAATTTCCTGAAAGGAGAATCTCCTTTAAGTTCAAGGAAAAAGACATGTATATAGATGCTAAGGAAATGGGTAAACCATCCCATTGTACATACACCAGCTTTCAACAAGTCAATAAAGAGCTCTATTTCCGTGTACATGATTTTTGTTAATGGCTCTCAAAATGAACCTAATGCTTTAGCAAAAGAAAATAAAAGCAACCAAAAGGAATTAGAGTTATCCAATTTTCTCAAGGGGTTTCAAGATGTTTTTATTGACGACATCCCTTGTGAGCTACCTCCTAAACGAGGTAATGATGACCATGCAATTGAACTTCTTCCAGGAAGTTAACCGCCTAATAAACCTCCTTGTAGAGTTTCTCAAGCTCAACAAGAGGAGATTATGCGGCAAGTGCATGAGTTAGTTGAGAAGGGTATGGTTAGGCCAAGCTCCTCTCCATTTTGCTCACCTGTGCTATTAGTGCAAAAGAAAGACGGCACATATCGTATGTGTGTCGACTATAGAGCACTAAATAGGATCACTATCAAGAATAGGTTTCCCGTTCCACGGGTAGAAGACCTATTTGATAAGCTACAAGGATCGACCTACTTCAGTAGGGTTGACCTAAAAAGTGGCTATCATCAAATAAGGATAGTTGATCAAGACATTGTAAAGACTGCATTTCGTACTACATTTGGTCTTTATGAATACATTGTCATGCCTTTTGGCTTGACCAATGCACCAGCCACATTCAACCGCTTGATGGAGAAGCTGTTCAGGCCTCATCGAACCTTCACTGGAGTGTTCTTTGATGATATTATCATCTACTCTAATTCATTGGAGGAACACAAGCAACACCTCTAGGTAATATTTCAAGTTTTAAGAGAGAATAAACTTTATGTTAATCGAAAGAAAAGTGAATTTTTCTTGCAAGAGATTCAGTATTTAGGTCACATTATCTCTCAAGATGGCATCCAAATGGATCCATCCCAAGTTAGAGGTAATAAAAGGATGGCCTAAACCAAGGAATCTTCATGAACTAAGAAGCTTCATAGGTATGTGTGCATACTATAGACGCTTCATAGACAAGTTCTCACAAATTGCGGGACCATTACATGACCTAACAAAGAAAAGAGTTAGGTATACATGGTCTGCTAAGGAGAACAATGCTTTCGAAAAGCTTAAAGAAAAGCTTATCTCTCAACCTGTGCTTACACTACCGGATCTCTCAAAACCATTTTAGGTCCAATGCGATGCTTGTGGTGATTGCCTTGGAGCTGTTTTGCTCCAAGAAGGGCACGCCATAGGCTATGAGAGTCGAAGGCTCGACCCTGTTGAGCAAGCTCTAGGCATATACGAAAAGGAACTCCTTGCAGTTCTACATGCCTTAGACTCATGGAAGCACTATTTATTGGGGACTCCTTTCATTCTGCGAACGGATCACCAAAGTCTTAAGTACTTCATGACACAGACCAAGCTCTCCGACAAACAAATGAGGTGGGAAAATTTCCTTTCGCAACTTCATTTTCATATTGCTCACATTGCTGGCAAGCATAATCAAGTAGCTGATGCACTCTCAAGACGGCCAAGAGTGAATGCGGTTTCCATAGCAACTCACAATGATCTATCTTCAATGATAGATGAGTATGCTATTGATCCCGATTTTAGAGATGTGATTTCAGCCCTTGCATTAGGGAAGAAAGAAGAACCATTTACTTTACAAGATGGTTATCTTCTCTATAGCAATAGACTATGCGTTACTAACTCACTACGTGAGAAAGTAATGTATGAATCTCATGCTCCACCTTATGCGGGGCATAGAGGGATTCAGTCTACCTTAAAGGGAATTGAAACATATTTCTATTGGCCTACCATGAAAGTGAACATACAAGAGTATGTTTCCAAATGTGTGGTATGCCAAAAGACAAAATTTGATAGAGGGAAGCAACTTGGATTGCTTCAACCCTTGCCAATCCCTAATTCACCATGGGAGAGCATATCCATGGATTTTATCTTTGGATTGCCTAAGTCTATCCATGGGAATACGGGAATATGGACGATAGTAGACAGGTTTAGTAAACAAGCTCATTTTATAACTGTCAAAAAGACTATCAAAGCCCATCAAATGGCAACCCTCTTTATTTCACAAATTTTCAAGTACCATGGCTTGCCCATGTCCATAGTGTTGGATAGAGATCCTAGAATGACCAGTAATTTCTGGAAGGGTCTCTTTGAGAATTTAGGAACAAGGCTAAACTTCTCTTCGGCCTATCATCCACAAACTGATGGCCAAAGTGAAATAGCTAACCTAACCATTCTTGATCTACTAAAAGCCTATGTAACAGAAGTAGATCAAAGATCCCAATGGGAGAAGTACTTACCCTTAGTGGAGTATGCTTACAATAACATTGTACATACTTCCACGGGAAAAGCACCTTTCGAGGTAATTGAGGGAAGATCAAAAAGTCCCTTGCTACTTAAGGTACATGGGAAGATCTTCGCTGTAGATGAGTATAGGTGAGACCTACAAGAATCTTTCCAAAAGATTAAGGATGCTATCTCTATCTCACAGTAAAGGCAAAAGGCTGGTGCTGACAAGCACAGAAGAGCCCAAGCCTTTAAAGAAAACGATTGGGTCTTGTTAAAGTTTCCCAAGGCTCGATTAAGGCACACAACGGGCAAGAATCCTACGGGTCACCAAAAGTACTATGCTAAACTAGCAAAAAGGTACTATGGTCCCTTTCATATTCTTAGGCCAATCAATGAGATGGCCTATCTACTCAAGTTGCCCAATCATTGGCTCATACACAATGCTTTTCATGTGAGCCTATTAAAACCTTACAAAGGAGAGCCACCTCAAGAACCAACTATTGAAGACCCACCAGAGATCGAGGACCAAGAAGAGGTGCTGCAGCCCGAGTCCATTCTCCGACATGAAGACAAGGTACTAAGAGGCGGTAAGACTATTCGACGATATCTTATTAAGTTTAAAAATTATCCTTTTGAAGATGCTAGATGGATGCAAGGCATACAATTAAAGGATAACCTAAACCTTGTCAATGCTTACAATGCTTCCTAAGAGTAAGCAAATGTACAAAATGTTAAAAATGAACAAAATGTTTTTCTTATAAGACTCTCTTTTTCTTTATTTGTGCACAAAAATGAAGTAGTATGCATGCTTAGATCAAGTTTGCGGAGACGACGTCTCCCAAACACCAAGTAGAGCTTGTCACTCTACTATGGAAGACTGATAGAACTAATGTGCAGACATGCTTGCGGCAGCCTCAGGCTCTCAAGCGCCAAATGGACTAGTCATCCATTGTGGAATGATGTCGTAGGGTAACATAGGGATCCTCTACCCGCTAAGAAAAGGACTCATGAACATGCTTTATCTTCTCTACACCATAGTCAAGGACGACTATGATTTCAAGAGAGAGGTAATGTCATAATAATCAATATCTAATTCTCCTAAATGATTTTCTCATATTAAACTGATCATTTAATGTGGGGAAGGCCAAGGGAGAAAAAGCTAGAATATTGGTTAAGCTAGCAGACCGGCCACAGTAGGGATCCAAAGGAGGGAAAATAGGGATCCAAAGGGGGGGCCATCTGCAAAAGAGCCATGTGCAACAATGGGCTAAAAAGACCCTAAGGTTCAGCCCATTAAGACTTCCAAAATGCTAAGGTTCCAAAATTCAAAGGTTGTGTCCAAAGGTCAACCCTAGGGAAAATTGGATGCTTTGTGTGTGCCCTAAAAGTCTTTGCACAACCCTACATGGGAGGGGGCGAGCCCTAAAGGTAGGGGATGAGAGAGAAAGCCACACACACAGGCTCCCTTTACACAAAGGGAATGAGGGACACATGTCAGCTCCCTAGGCCAGATGCCCACAAGGTGTGCCCAATTTCTATTGGATGACCCTTGAAGTGGACCAATGAGAATTAAGCTAGAGTAAATCTAGTTTAATTAATTTAAAAACATTTAATAAAAGAAACCAATGAGAATTAAGTCTCCTAGAAGACTATTGGGCGGTCTCCCAAGGGGTCCAATGAGCATTCAGGAGCCCCATGGCTTGCCTGATTCCTATTGGCCAGGAGACAAAGGGGTCCAATGAGAGTTTAGTTTAATTATTTAATTACCTAAAGCTCTCACAAAAGGGGAAAGGGGGACACATGTCAGAAGGCTATCACTTATGCTACTTAATTGTAATTGGCTTGACTTGGGGAGGGCCAATGAGGCTTCAGCAAGAGCAATTAGCAAGAGGGCTCGCCCAAGAGAGAGAGAGAGAGGGCTGATTTCTGCAAGGCATTAACACACACACACACACACACTCACACAAGCTCATGTGTGAAGAAAGAGAAGACTATCTCTTCCCAAGCTTTAATGGAGAACTCATCACCTACTCCAAGCTTGTGAGATAGAAGCCTACATCAACACTCTCTTGGCATGTGGATGCAAATCCAACCAAGAGCCAAGTTTCAATGCATGCTCATCTCCTCTACCAAGCTAATTACTAAGCTAATCTATGCTACATATGAGTGATTATGTGAGGAGATATACATCTTTCTCGTAAGATACTCCTTCTTCCTCTCAATCTACTCTCATACCCTGCTAGCTCTCACCATCTTCGAAGGTGTGTGAGGTCTTGGGTCTGAGAACGGGGATAATTCAAGTTGTGTTTGTTAAGTGTTTTGCTTAGTGCATGAAGTTTCCATCTTCATTGCACTAGCTAGTTTTGAAGGAACACAAAGAATTGTATTGTACAATGTCTCTCTTGATGGGAGAAACCATAATACAAAGCCTTTTGGAGGGGGGACTAGCTCCATGAAAATCCGGTCCTCAACTGTTGTCAATAGCTTAATTTCTCTCTCTTTTGAAAATATTGTCGATGCTATCTAACTAGGTGTTATGCTTTTTGTTGCTCTCTCCACCCAAGCACTCTTGTAATTCTCATTAGGAATCTATTCTAATGAAATGCCCACTATGTTCATGCTAATTTCCGCTACACATAAGTATTAGGCCATTAAATGTTACAATAAGTAAATGACAGGATACTTGCCTTCATAATGGGCAAAAATATATACCACGACATAGTTCAGTAAGCCAACCTATTCAGTAGGTATCACCAAATTCAGTAAATGACGATATAGAGTCAGCAACATGTGTAAGACCCTCTAGGTGTATGTAATCCATCCCAAAGCTTTCGGCACCTTATTACTCCCACGCCAAGCCAAGAGGAAGATACCATATTATACTCCCCCATATCATTGCGCAGAAATGAATGTTGTCCACGTGGGATAGGGGGAAAAGCGAACACACCCGAGACACAAGTAGCTTGCCTCTCTACAACCCAGGGTAAACATAGCACCCCACTCCACTAGGATTCACCTTCAAAAAATCTCTTTCCTACTAGACGACCACCGCCTGCACACCTCTCGAGTCAACCACACTATATAAGATCACAATCGAACACATACACACCTCATGACACACTTTCGAGCTTCCCTCGCACACCCAAAACCTCGTTCTTTCTCTTTGCCACAAGACACCGCCGGTTCGATGGGGGCACACTTGCCTACACACACATCCGACACCGCGGACACAAGCACAAGAGGTGCAGAACAGAGGGGGGAAGGAGAAATGACACAAAAATGTGGACAATCCTTGCTTTCCTTTTCTCAGCACAACTTAGTACAAACGGCCTCGTCGGCACAACCTCGATGGGCACACAAAGCTGATCCCGACAGCCCTCGTTGATGTCGTCATCAAGAATCGCTCTTTCCTCCTCTTGCCTTCGTTGTCAAGGCCCGTACGCATGCACATGAGCTCCTTCCTCTCAAGTTCTCATCACTCGAAAGCACCCCCTCCTCGGGCTTGCTTCACCCTCGACAAAGCAAAGAAAGAAGACCCTTGAGAAGCTCCGCTTCGTTGCCTCCAAAATCACCCCCCTCCAAAACCTTCTTCTTTTTCTAAGCGAGAAAGAGAACCCTCCTTTTTTTCCACTCCCAAGGAGGCAACGACGGCCTCCTTCTCTTTTTACCTTTTTGCTTTTTTTTTCCCAAGGTTTCTATAAAAGAAACCTCTCCTCAGTGGCTAGCGACTTTGATCTTCACACTCCAACTTATTTATTTTTTCTCCCTTTTAGGCTTTTGAAGTTCACTTCCTTGTTCCCCCAAAGTCCAGCCATTCCTATCTTTTACCTTTACAAGTAATAACCAAGGACCCTCTCTCCCCGTGTTGTCGGTGCTCTGTGCACTAATTCCCGAGCTGCAAAAAACTACTAAAGATTGTTGACCCGGAGTCCGAACTTGCCAACCCACACCACACTTGAGCATTGCCGAGACCGCAAACTGGGGCTGCAAAAACCAAGAAAATCATTGGGTGCTGCCTCGCCGAAAACTGTCATCAAATTTCACTTAGAATTGGTGCTAAAAAAAGCTTTGTTAGGTAAGAACCAAAGCTGATGGTCTACCCCAAAAGATTCAATTTCAATCTGCCTAACAGGTAGGAAAGAAAATACTTTAGAGATTTTTGGTACCATTTCTAAGAGGTTAGAGTCGTTGAGGGAGCAAAGATTACTCTGAAATTCTTTGACGGCTTCTAGAGTCGCACTATCCCTACAAAAGATACCACCAGTTTGAGGGATGGTAGGGGTAGCCAGGGTACTAATAAAAGATGGATTGAGGCCGCATAGTTTCTTCAAAAAGTTAGACAGAGTAGCCCCTGAAGAAGAGAATAGGGCAAGCTCCTGTTGGTATTGTATAGAGAGTATGGGACGCTGGGCTATGTACTTGGAAATCAAATTCACACCCTCCTTGGAATCCTTGTCTAAGGTAGCCAAAACTTTGACCCAATCATTAAAAGATAACATGTGTAAGATAGACAACTTTTTGTCTGAGGTAAGAGCCAAGTCATAGATTAATTGAGATGCATCCAAGCTGCTAATAAATCTGAGGACAAGAGATGTTGCCATAGAGAGGGGTTCAGAGGTCAATTCCAATCCTTGCAAGAGAGCAAGGGTCTGCAATATACCAAAAAATTTAGTGAGGTTATGAATACTTTTTGTAGTAAGTAATACAATACTTGGCCTTCCTAGCCAGGAAAGGCCGGGTTCTAACTGCCAAGGAATTTTTTGGGTTATGGTCTTTAAGGTACAAATTAGTCTGCTCTAGAATCTTTCTATGATTCTCAGGATTGTGTTTTACACTCATGCGGTCTATCATTCTAAAGTGTTCTTTAAAGCTTGGGCTCTTCTGTGCTTATCAGCAGCAGTCTTTTGCCTTTGCTGTGAGATAGAGATAGCATCATTAATCTTTTGGAAAGATTCTTGTAGATCTCGGCTATACTCACCTGCAGTGAAGATCTTCTCGTGTACCTTAAGTAGCAGGGGACTTTTGGATCTTCCCTCAATTACCTCAAAAGGTGATTTTCCCATGGAGGTATGTACAGTATTATTGCAGGCATACTCCACTAAGGGTAATTACTTCTCCCATTGGGACCTTTCATCTACTTCCATTATGTAGGCTTTTAGTAGATCAAGAATTGTTAGGTTAGCTATTTCACTTTGGCCATCCGTTTGCGGGTGATAGGCCAAAGAGAAGTTTAGCCTTGTCCCTAAATTCTCAAAGAGACCCTTCCAAAAATTACTGGTCATTCTAGCATCTCTATCCGACACTATGGACGTCGGCAAGCCATGGTACTTGAAGATTTATGATATGAAGAGGGTTGCCATTTGATAGGCTTTGATAGTCTTTTTGACAGGGATAAAATGAGCTTGTTTGTTGAACCTGTCTACTATCGTCTATACTCCCCTATTCCCATGGATAGACTTGGGCAATCCAAAGATAAAGTCCATGGATATGCTCTCCCATGGTGAATTAGGGATTGGCAAAGGTTGAAGCAATCCAGGTTGCTTCCCTCTATCAAACTTCATCTTTTGGCATACCACACATTTAGAAACATACTCTTGTATGTTTGCTTTCATGGCAGGCCAATAGAAATATGTTTCTATCTCTTTTAGGGTAGACTGAATCCCTCTATGCCCCACATAAGGAGGAGCATGAGTGTTAACCCTCACGGCTCACGGACACCCTATCAACTACGACAGACATTATATTATTTACTTGGTAGAGTTAGGCACCGGGCTTGTCGGTCCAATAGGAAAAGGGTAAGAGTGATCGCCAATGAGAGACGCACTCTAACTGGAACATTCAATGGATTAGTTGGCTAAGCATGGGTGCCCAATCGTGAATGGGGCGAGCCCATATAAAAGTCAACTAAACCTAAAATTCACTCGTTCTCTCATTTGTGCAATAGAAGAGTGCTCTTGCTCTATCTCCATCTTCTTCTTCTTCATCTCCTTGTGTGTGTGTATATGCGTGAGCGAGAGAGAGAGAGAGAGAGAGAGAGAGAGAGTATGTGCGATCGAGCATTGCGACGATGGCACGACGGCGGTGAAGCAGTTGAGCACGGCGTAGCGGCGGCTCCTTCTTCTTCGCGGCGAGGAATCGTCCACGAAAGCAAGCGTAGAGCGGTGAGTGACACACCATCGTCGTCTTTGAGCTTACTAGTTTAGGCTTGTCATTAGGAAAAGTTTGGACTAAAAAATGGGCTTTGTACAAATTGTTGATGTGTCATAGCTTTCAAAAAGTGGGGATCGGTAATTTTTTTGCAAATAAGATCCAAACTTGTCGGAGGTTGGATATTTAAAATCTACTCTTCAAATGCTATCTATTGATATATAGCATGCATGTATTGGACATTGCCTTCATGTAGATCTAGAAAAAGGTGATTTTAGATTACCGTAACGGTAACAAAACCTAAATGATTGAAAAAAAATGGCATAACTTTCATAGAAGTCATCCAAACTTTTCCAACCTTGGCTCTTTAGAATCCATTTTTCAAGAACTTTTCAATGATAGGTCATATCATGGGGTTCTAAGCAATATTTAGAGGGGTCTACCGGGTTGCTTTCTTTTGTACAACTTTGATGATGTGGCACTCTTAAAAGGCCCAAAAATGAGTTCAAAATTTTCCTAATGTGTGTGCTTGGAGCCATTTGTGGCTCGCACATAGTGTATCGGCAAGTTCCTTGCATTGAAACGTGAGACATACGCGCACATATTTGGCGCCGTTGCTGGGGAATGCCATACACTAAGCTTGAATGGCACTCTCTGCTTCTTTTGTGGTGCAATTTCAATTGTAGGAAAGGTAATAAAGGAGGGTGTGTGTGTTGAGAAGAAGGATTTTGTGTTACTACCGTGTTTTTTTTTTTTTAATGGAGTTTTCAAAGGTACTATATTTTTTCTCTGTGTAAGGTGTTAGTATTAAGGTTGTTAGTTTTGTGTAATGTAATGTACAGTAAGTAGGAAGTAGATATGTGATAGCTAATAAAGTGTGTTAGTGTGTAACAGTAGGTGTATTAGTTGGAAGTAGGTAGGTAGAGTGTGTGTGTGCTCTCGCATAGGCCGCGGCGACCTTATCCTTTTTAAAAATTAAAAATTAAAAATTAAAAAAGAAAAAAATCAAAATTTTTTTAAATTTTAAAGGTAGGACCGAGATCGGGAATATCTCCCAGACCCAAGCTCAAGCTCACGCTCAGGCTTAGGCCTCAGTCGTCCTTTAAAATTACGTAATTTAGCTTCATATGTAGCTAAAAATTGGCTTTTTTGATGACGAAAGGAGCTTCAGGTGACCGAACGTTGTGCTGTAAAGCACACCGTCACCCTCTGAGTGATACGCTTGTTTTGAACTATCACACACTTTAATCAAAAAACCAATCATTCAAAAATATTAAAAAAACATTAAAAAACAAGTGAAAACAAACGCCTAAAAAAGTAAGCGGTTAACCTTCGAGGTTATTCGCCGACGCTTCTAGGGTGCCAAAAGCACATGCATCTGTGCTCTGGTCGTGTGGATAGGCGACCTTATCCGCGGAGACCTATGTGCGAGGACCCAAGGTAGTACAAACCAAGACCCGAACATAGCGGCTAGTGACTCTTCCTCTGACTACAATGTCATGGAGGGTTTCCCAATGACTAATCCCTATAGCTCAAGCCAAGACATGCATGCCATGGGCCCACGGTCCAGGCCGAGCGTGCTTAGCCGCTTGAAGGAAACCTTTAGTAGAGCCACTCGCTCCGAACATGGAGCTAATGATATAAATGAGGGGGGTGGGGAAGTAAACTCTCCATTCATGATCAACGTAGACCCTATGCCCTTAGAGAATGTGCACGTGAATACTTCATTCACCGCACCTCCTAACTCTTCAGAGCTATTACCCGATGGTAGAAGCCTTGCCGAAGTGCAAGAGGTTGAGCTATATATCCTTGCAGTAAGGGAAAAGGAAATCGAGAGCTTACGCAAGGCGGAGCAACAAAGAGAGTTAAAATCAAAAGCTCCTATGTCAATATCTTTGCTAGGAGAGTAATTGAGTGCTCCTGACTTAGCCACCGCTAAGGGCCAACCCCTAGAAAGCAACATTGTATTAGTTCAAAGGACACCCCTAGCACCTCAATCCTAGATGGAGTGTTCTTAAATGAGAACTGGGAGTACGAACTAGAAACAGAAACTCTAATCGATCTATACACAGGTCACACCTATCACGTGGGTTGGTTAGATGTCCTGCAATCCACAATGGGTGCTACTAGTGTGGAGGATCAACAACAAAGAGTTTGTGAGGTCGTCCATAGGGTCATTGAGTTAGAGAGACAAAACAAGGTGATCAACATGCCTTCAACAGGTCTCATGAGATTCTTGGATACAGGAAAGGCTAAACAACCGACCTTATCACAAATGGAGACTCCCTTGGTAACTCCGATGGATCCCCCATATGTTGTTTCTCCAGGGGTCTCAGTGCAATCTGAGCCCACAAGTGATAGCTTTACCTTTCCAAGTCTAGCTCATCTTTCCCTTGATGACACCACGGCTACCATGCCTACCCCAATGATGGGCATGCCAAGAAACACGCCATGGACCTCATTTGTTAGTAAAGCACCGCTACATGGTAGCTCAATGTGTGCAATAGTACCTACAAGTGTCTACCAATCGTATGCACCTATGGGTCATCGCACTCATGTAGTCCCTACCCCTCCCATTGTTTCAACTACCTATGCTCCACAACCACAACACCCAAGTTCTTATTTCCATGGGACTATACCGGTGTTTGATATGCATAGGGCCACACACATGAACATTGGGCCACCACATGGCACAACATTGTACCCAACGTGGAACCCAAGGGCTTCCTATGCGCCAAGCCCAATGCAAATACCTACTCCACATGTAGTCTCTAGAGCGCCTTCACTCATGGTGCCTGCTCACTTAGGTGACTCGACAACATTTGCTCAAGCTATTGGTCAATCTATTGCTGAGAATATGCGTAACACACCTAATAGAGATCCTAGAAGTAAGGCAGTACAAATAGCCAAGCTCACACAAAAATTTAGTGGAGACGGTGATGTGAGAAAGCATAACGAAGTGTTTGAACAAATATGCGATTCTCTAGGAGAACACAAGGACCTACATAAGAGTAATGCTTTAAGCCTAACCTTAAGTGGAAGGCAGGGTATTGGTATAGAACCCTAAGGGTGGAAGAAAAAACGATTTACCCTACTCTTAGGCGACTGTTCTTGAAAGAATACATACGAGAGGGAGTACTTTGGGGTGTAGCCTCTCAGCTCTAGAAAGCCCAACGAGAGGAAGGAGAGTCAGTGAAAGACTTTTTTAGTCGCGTGAAGCATTTGAATTCTCATTGTAATCCAAATGAGCGCTTCAATAATAATCAATTGCTTGATAGATTCATTAGGGGATTACAACATGAGGATATCTACAATGGCCTAGTCATTAGAGGTATCACCACTTGGGAAGCAGTCACCACCAATGCGATCCAATTGGAGGATAATTTAATGATTCAAGGAGAAAGAGTGTCTATTGAGCCTAAATCTATTAGCTCGCAAGCATCGGGGCATCAGTCAATGACCCTAAAGCCTATTGCTAAGGAGCCAAAGATATATGAGATGACTTTAGCAGATCTCACCAAGTCTATTCAAGAAAGTCTTAGAGATAATCATGCTCCACAAAACAATCATATGTATCCAAGAAGGGAGCAACAATGGTGCTCAGTATGCTATGGACCACATAGTAGCAGTGAATGCCCTACTTTTAGAGTAAAATTCAATGGGAACTACAATGCCTGTGGGAGATATGGTCATCAAGCCAAGGATTGCATAGTAATTAAGCGCGCGATGGCCAATAGACCAACCTTAGCATGGACAGACACACCTCGAGTGCCTGCATTGATGCCGGCCCCACCTCTTGAACAAATAGCACAACACATGGTCCCTAGGGCCCACAATGTTGTTCAAACAACACCCTTACCACCTCCAGTGCTAGGACCGCAACCACCACATCCGAGAATCACTTTTGTGAATCAAGTGGGTTGTGAGTCATCTATTTCTTGTTTGGAAGATTGTGAGGAAGATATAGACCCTAATATTGCCTATGGGATGGATGTGCTTGAAGAAAGTCCACAATAGTACATGGAGGACTATTGGGGACAAGTCAAACCTGTATATCAAGTAGTTGCTCTTGCGGTAAGAGGCCAAAATATCAATTACACTACTAAGAGACCACCTCTTCAATGCTATGAGTGTGGAGGTCCACATCATGCAGTCGAGTGTCCTATTAGGCTACAAAATAATGCCACACTAATGCAAACTAATCAAGCGAGTACGTCTACAATGTCGATACTCATGTGTAATCGATGTGGCATAGATCATTTGATTGTCCAATGTCCAAATAATCCAAATGCACCAAAGATCACGCCATTAAACTTGATTGAAGTCACCGAGGAGCCATCACAAAGTACACCTGTGGTACCAGTAAACGTACTCACACGATCGATGCTCCAAAAACAAAATTATATTCTTGAGGAAAGAGACACGGCATCCATTGCCCAATCTCAGAAAAAGAAGAAAACACGAAGGAAGAGATCGCAAAAAGCAGCGAAGTCAGACCCTAGCTCAAAAACCAACATAGGGACTGTTGACGACCCCGTATATATGAACGACGCTGAAGAGGATTCTGATTCAGGTGAAACCATAGAGATCAAAGCGACCACTAAGATAGAAACCAACAAGGAAGATCTTCATGAACCCAATGGCCAGGATCCAAGAAGAAGATAGGAACTTATCCAAACCCTACAAAGGAGATTGAGCAAGTCAAGCAATTAAGGAGTTTGGTAGAAGATACCCAAAGGGATCTAGAACCAGCACCTAGGCAGATCCAGATTACAAACACCGTGTTCCCTACGCAACAACAACCTCACCAAGTCCATAGACCCTTAGCCATACCTAGTGTCATCCAAGAAGAAAGTGACTTAAAGTCATGGGAAAGTGGGTGTACTCACTTCTTGATTAAAGGATATTTACAGAGGGACTACCTGATCCTATCGAAGAAATGGAGATCCCATCTTCCCCAGGTCAAGGGACTGAAGTCCAAAAGGTGTCGTTAAACATTGCCAAATTGATGGATTTCATGTCTTCAAAAGTTAGAGCCACCATTATGTCCAAACTATATAAAGACCCCAAGCTAGTCTCAGCTCTTCAAGCCTTCCTCAATGGAGAACTAATGTTTGGGCTACCACAATTTGCACAGATGGATGGAGCTTTGGAGATGCTAATAGAGGAGGAACACTTAGATCCACAACCCAACCTAGATGAGAACCTTGTTATAGAAATACCTGTTAATAAGTTGGGACAATAATTTGAGGGTGATGAATCCAATGCGACCATACCAATCACTAAGGGATTAACTATGAAGGGAATCCTTGATGGTGGCGTTGGGGTTAGCATTGTGACTAAAAATTGTCAGGAAACTATGGGAAGACCTCACCTTGCGACCACAACCATAGTAGTGAAGATGGCCAATGGGTCTATTGTTAAACCTATTGGGATGCTAGAAGATCTCAAGATCAAGGTCTTTGGACATAAAATAAGGATTACCTTCATTGTTATGGATTTCTCCAAACACACTATGGCATCAGAGATAATCTTAGGACGTCCTTTCATGAGGGAAGCAAAAATGGTGCATGACTGGTCTAAAAACCATGTCTACTTGCAGTTCCAAAACTCTGTCATTCGAGTGGATCACTGGTCGAGCACATCCTCTAGGAAATAGGTTTATAATTGATCATAGATCTGACACCACAGTTCACTCGGCCCCATTGCAGTATTGTCACACGTATAAAGCGGACACTGATGTTGGGGAAGATTCTCATTATATGGATGTACTACCTGGGCTGATTGAGTTGGACAATGTGGATTGGGTCCACCTAGCAAAAACCATAGACACTTGGGGAAATAGGCGGACAACCTGGGTAACACCTAAGGGCGATGAAATGCCACCACTCGTATCTTTAAATATGCTAGAAGCAATGTATATAGCTTCTGACAAGACTCATCCTCATATAACGAAGAAAACATACAAGTGGGTCCCTAAAGCTTCTTTAGCGACCATAGCTAGTGCTAAAAAACAGAAGCCTTGTAAGAAACGTACCACTTGCTCCAAGAAAAGTAAGAAAATGTTGCGATGGATTCCTAAACGATTATTGGAAGCCCAAGGCTACTATCAAGGAAATGATCAAGTCTGGGTGCCAAAACATAGATTGTGTTCTTACTTGTCACCTGACCCATGCGAGCCCAATCCTGTAGCTCCAAAATGAATCAACGATCGCGGAAAGAAAAAAATCACAGAATGCTACACCCCTACTCCAGAGCTAGTTTGCATACCAAAGAAAGAACGATTTGTTCCACCTAGCTCAGGAAGGGGGGAGTCCCATGAAGCTTCTAGCTCCTCATGTAATGCATCCATAGAGGTAAAAGCTTCTCCACAACCTCCACCTACAATAGTGGACCTCCAATAAGCTACAAAGGAATCCACACGCCCCAGTTTTCAAGAATCACTTGTTGAACCACTTCAAGTTCGATCATAGGAGAGTACCTTACCACCCTTGCAACTCGATGAGGCACCTAAGGTAATAGAAAACTACTGGCAAAAATCCTCACCTATTACCAACTGGAACAATTGGTTTCAAAGGGTGACGAGCACATTTCAAACGGTATGATCTACCCAAGGAAGGGGAGAGTGTTTGCTAAAATCCATCATTCACTTGCTTCCCTCTCAACCTTCCTCCGTGACCTCTTAATCTCCAATCTTAGGGAATGTATATATTAAAGCCTTATACTCACAAAAAAATAAATAATAAAGAGCAAGAGCAATTAGCAAACGAGTATGCACAATAAAAGTCAAAACATTGACCCAGACCTACACGTTCACATCCGGTACACTGAAACAAAAACCTATGTCATCAAACACCTTTGATCCTCATCACTCGAGTGATGGAGGGTAGGTAGGATTAGTACGATAGGAGTGTTTCTGTTTTAGAGTTGACTGATTAGCAAAGTTCTTTCTTCCCACTGATGTGCCTCCTAGAGGTATTCTTTGTGTTTCCTCATGTGCATAGGAACGTGTTGTTGTGGTTAGGATTTGGACCTTCATGGAATCTTTCTCTCGTTCACACTTCAAATCAAGCACGACCATCAACACAAAAAGGTGTTTCTTGTCCATTAGCATTGCCCCTTATCTTTTTGTATCCATGTTTGTATGCTTTTAATTGTGATTGATAGCATAATGTCCAGCACATTTGCTTAGTATCAAACATTAAATTCAATGTAATTTTTTTGTTATAATCACTCATCTAGGTTTAAAAATCAAGCATTCCGACTAAGCTAGTTTGACCAAGCTAGGTGTTAGAGATCTTCTCTTAATACCATGGGGAATGCCTTCCTAATAATCAATGGTTACTTAGGTTCTTAATCCGATTTAGGTAGCATTGTGTGAAGTGTACTAGGGCTTTCTAGTGGGTTTAGTCCCTATTGGCCTTTAGTTTAAGTATTATGAGTCTTACCATAGCCGGAGCGAGATTTCTCGAGCGAACTAAAACCTGATCAAGAGAGGCCGGTCAACTTGTGAGTGAAGTGGCCAACTAGAAAAAGTGAGTGCACGAAAGAAGACTAATGATAGAGAGAGAGAGAGAGAGAGAGAGAGAGAGAGACAAGCTTGTTCAACTCTAACAAGAAGCCACATCCCGCTGAAGCAATCATAGGAGCATGCCAACACTTTGGACGCAACAAATCCACCTCCTCCTTCTCCTCCTCCTCCTCCTCCATCTCCGCCTCCGCAGCCACCACCGTCACCACCTCCTCCCCAACCGCCGCCTCAGCTGCCATACCCAAGCCCGTACCCCTACTATTATACCCATACCCTCGCTTGTACCCGTACCCATGCTCGTACCCTACCTAGCCACGCCCGCTTTTGCCTCCTGAGAAGGCCTACACACAAGAAGTTGGCACTCCAGCCGAGAGTTTGCGCATTCACCACCCATGCTAGCCTTACATATGTGTGTTGACTTGTGGGCCTCATTGGTGCCCCCCACGTACACACACACACACACACACACAACAAACACACACAACACATGCAGTTGCATATGTGATCGAACATCAATGGAATACATCGCATTGCTTCATTTACTAAGAAACATCTACGTAAAGGTACAGGCCATGGCTTGACCAGCTGGGGAGTTTCTTTTTCCACACAAAGGCAGGAGGCGCCACAAAAAAAATTAGGCTGGCCCAAAAGAGGGTCTATTTCTAGGGCTCTGTTGGCAACCGTTGTGATACCATCTGACGGGTGACAGTTGCGGCTCTTGGCCAGCTTGGACTCCGTAACTGCCATGATCGACGGGCGCTCCTTCAAGTTGGTGAGGTTCTCTCTCTCTCTCTCTCTCTCTCTCTCTCTCTCTCTCTCTCTCTCTCTCTCTCTCTCTCTCTCTCTCTCTCTCTCTCTCTCTCTCTCTCTCTCTCTCTCTCTCTCTCTCTCTCAAGAAGCCGCAGCCACTGAAGAAATCATAGGAGCACGCCAACACTTTGGACGTAGCAAATCCACCTCCTCCTTCTACTCCTCCTCCTCCGTCTCCGCCTCCGCAACCACCACCATCAACACCTCCTCCCTAGCCGCCGCCTTAGTTGCCACCCGTACCCATGCTCGTACCCTACGTAGCCACGCCCACTTCTGCCTCCTCAGAAGGCCTGCATTGCAGCCGAGAGTTTGCGCAGTCCCCACCCACGCTAGCTTCGTTGGTGCCCTCCACGTACACACACTCACACAACAAACAAACAAACACATGCAATTGCGTCTGTGATCGAGCAATGCTTCATTTACTAAGCAACATCTAGGTAAACGTACACGCCATGGCATGATCAACTAGGGAGTGTTTTTTCCTACACAAGGGCAGGAGGCGCGAGAAAAAAATTTCGGCTGCCTAGAAGGGGTCTGTTTACAGGGCTCTGTTGGCAGGTTGCGACTTCTGGCCAGCTTGGACTCCATAACTGCCATGATCGACGGGCGCAGTTGGTGCGGTTCTCTCTCTCTCTCTCTCTCTCTCTCTCTCTCTCTCTCTCTCTCTCTCTAGCACCGCATGCCGACGCGCGCCCTTAAAGGGAGTTCAAGTCTTGAGAAAACACACGCAAAAAAAGACTCTCCTCGTTGCTTAGGATAGTTTCCTACGAAGTTAAAACGTCTTGTTCTTCTCCTCTTTCTCCCTCCCTCCCTCTCTCTCTTTCTCTCTCTCTCTCTCTCACTCTCTCTCTCCGCGCACTGGCGTACACTAGTGAAGGCAGTCCAAGGCCCTGTTTAGATAAACTAGTTACCTGTGTGTGTGTGTGTGTGTGTGTGTGTGTGTGTGTGTGTGTGTGTGTGTGTGTGTGTGTGTGTGTGTGTGTGTGTGTGTGTGTGTGTGTGTGTGTGTGTGTGTGTGTGTGTCTTTTCCCCCAAAGGCTGCATTAGAGACATTCATGTCTTACATAGCACAGAAGAAAATTGGCGGTTTGGCCCACGTGTGGAGTATTCTTGACGAGTACAACCTCTTCGAGAGGGATGTTGACAGGTCAAGGGATGCAACCTCCTTGAACATTTCCTCGGTTTCAATGGCCTGCAAACTGCTTAAGGATGGATTTGTGGATGTCTTGAGCATTGAGGACTAAGCCATCAAGGCTGATCTCCTCCTTGACGTTAGTGTAAGTGCAGGGATCTTATCTGTACGGTGCTTGATGAGAATTTGGCACTTGGGGTTGCTGGATTTGCGCTAGAAACTCCACGATTGATGCAGACCTCACATCGAAGGCGTTGAACTCGATCTTCACCTTACTTAGATGCTTCAACATCTCTCTCTCTCTCTCTCTCTCTCTCTCTCTCTCTCTCTCTCTCTCTCTCTCTCTCTCTCTCTCTCTCTCTCTCTCTCAGCACATGACACTAGCGTGCAACTTTTTAAGGTTTCCACACCAAATTAGACTACATTTCTCCAAAATTTGTAGGTTTTCTTACCTCAAATCTAAAATTTAGAGGTAAATCTTAAAATTTTAGGTGGGATCACACGTAACCTAGGTTTTTTTTATCATTTAGTATAAATAAATCATCTTATGTACTGTGCAAACCGAAGCTCTCTCACAAATCTTGCCCACTCTCAAGGTACTCTTTTCCTTTTACACGGACCAAGTGCTCCACAAAACTAAGGAAACAAAATTCACAGTTGAGACATTTTATTGGGTCAAAGTAATTTCAATCAAATTGTGTTGATGGATTGGACATAATTTAGTTATTTTTTAAAGTAAAATATTTTAGCCTCTTCAAAATTAAGAATCTCGCATTTTACAAATTGGTTTGTATTTTAATATACTTTAATGTCTTTACAATTTAGGATTACTAAAGCATTTTAGTGTTTCAGAAGATTTAGAACCCCAATAACCCATCTTGAGCGAGCCTGCAGTAAAAAATGATTAGGGACATAAGCATATTGGACAAGAGCATGGCCACAAGATTATTTATATGAATCTGCTGCAGTAGACATGGCAATGGTCATGCTTCCGAGTGTTAAGTGTAGTTTCTACCTTAAAGGGGCAAAGACGAGCAATGCCCGTGGTATGCAAGTCCTTGCCTAGAGATTATTAAAGCAATGATTTGTTGCCTTGGATACTAGAAATTTGGTCAGTCTCGCCCATTCATCGATGGAAAAAATCATTGGGTTTGCAAAGTCAATGTAAGATGACATGTTTTGGGATTCTACAAAATCAAACAAGTAGATGTGTGCAATTAATTAGTGATGGCTTACATTATATTAAGCACCCGATTGTCACACCATGTTTTTGGGGTTGCAAATAACACATCACATCCGGTTTGAACCCCATGGGGGTTGTGGAGGATTATATTTGGTTTTGCATTTAATTTGCTACACTAACCTCTATAGAGTCACTATTGAGGTCTTGATCTTGGCTTTTTAATTTTATATATTCACTCGGTTACTTGTTTGCTCGGAAGTACTCGCTCGAGGATTGGGATTCCTCAAGTATTATAAAAGGAGTTTACTAGTGTGATGAGCCTGGGGAGGGTAACAGTGTTATATGAACCCCCAAAGTTACAAAATTAAAATGCTGAAAACGAACAAACAAAAAAATCAAAGTGCCACAATATAAAATCTTAAGCTGGAAGAGAAATCTCAGCTTGATTGGGTACTTCACTCACATGTATCACCTATGGTACTAGAGCCCTAGAGGTTCCCAGCGTGGGCGCTTTTCCTTGAAAAGCAAAAAACCCAAGGCTTACAAAATAAGCACACACATGAAAATTGAATCAATGTGAAAAGACTTTTGGGGGGTCAAAGAAAAGGTAATCAGTCAGGCGATGATTTCATGAGAAATTCCTTTTATTGTAGTTTACCTACAAGGTCTTCTAGGTATAGCCTCTAGTCAGCCCTCGAACATGAAATACTTGCCTCTCGCAATTAAACAACTTACTTGACCAGAGAAAATTAAGAAGCTTACCCATGGTATTAATAGTCGATCTCTAGTGCCTTTCGACCGTTAAATTAGCGACCCCAGACTTGTTTAATTTTTTAACTTTACATCTGTTTATGCATTTGATTATACTGCAATTTAATCTTTATTGGTGACAAATGGTCTAAAATTTTGTTACCAATCACATTGTCTGCCTACAACTGCATATGCTTTTTAATTATATATGAGAATGCAATTACTGTGCCAATGTTGTTTGATTTTGCAGTGACTGATGAAGGCTAAGGACATTCATCTCAAATGCTCTTCCACCTTGACGAACGAGCTTCAACTCAATAGTTTCCGAGGACGGAATCTACATCAGGAAGGCCTTCTTTGGGCTTACTAGTTTAGGCTTGTTGTGTGCTTGGATCCATTTGTGGCTCGCACACAGTGTATTGGCAAGTTCCTTGCATTGACACGTGCGACATACGCGCACAATGAGATTCATACATTACTTTCTCACATAGTGAGTTAGTAACGCATAGTCTATTGCCATAGAGTAGATAACCATCTTGTAAGGTAAATGGTTCCTCTTTCTTCCCTAGCACTCCCTAGCGCAAGGACTGAAATCACATCTCTAAAATCGGGATCAATAGCGTACTCATCTATCATAGAAGATATAGATCATTGTGAGTTGCTATGGAAACCGCATCCACTCTCGGCCGTCTAGAGAGTGCATCGGCTACTTGATTATGCTTGCTAGCAATGCGAGCAATATGAAAATGAAATTGCAAAAGGAAATTTTCCCACCGCATTTGTTTGTCGGAGATCGTGGTCTGCGTCATGAAGTACTTAAGGCTTTGGTGATCTGTCTGCAGAATGAAAGGAGTCCCCAATAAATAGTGCTTCCACGAGTCTAAGGCATGTAGAACTTTGAGGAGTTCCTTTTCATATATGCCTAGAGTTTTCTCAATAGAGTCAAGCCTTCAACTTTCATAGGCTATGATGTGCCCTTCTTGGAGAAAACAGCTCCAAGGCAATCACCGCAAGCATCACATTGGACCTCAAATGGCTTTGAGAGATCCGACAGTGTAAGCACAGGTTGAGAGATAAGCTTTTCTTTAACCTTTTTGAAAGCATTGTTCTCCTTATGTGTACCTAACGTTTTTCTTTGTTAGGTCATGTAATGGTCCCACGATTTGTGAGAACTTTTCTATGAAGCGTCTATAGTATGCACACATACCTATAAAGCTTCTTAGTTCATGTAGCCTCCTTGGATTAGGCCATCATTTTATCACCTCTAGCTTTGATGGATCCATTTGGATGCCATCTTGAGAGATAATGTGACCTAAATACTGAATCTCTTGTAAGAAAAAATCACTTTTCTTTCAACTAATATAGAGTTTATTCTCTCGTAAGACTTGAAATATTACCTAGAGATGTTGCTTGTGTTCGGCTAATGAATTAGAGTAGATGATGATATCATCAAAAACACTCCAATAAAGGAATCCATGCCCCAAGAATGTTTAAACTTCAACACCATTAACCATATAATGTCACGCATAGCCAGCATAATGGGTTTAACCAGTTATAGACAATGAGGAACACCCAACTGTTTAAGCAATGCTACAACACACCGTGGTCCTTACCAACCATCCATCCTTTAACAATCTCTACCAAGGTGAGTCAAACCACACACTGTGCTTTACTATTTTTTTAATTGATAGAGCAATACCATATAGTTACATTACCCAAAACAAGACTAAAACAAAACTCATGATATCAAGCAAAGTAACCAACCTGTGTTGTTTGTGTTGCAAGCTCCATTTTTGGTGCAGTAGAGAATAGATACACAGTCCTTACAATTTACGCAAGCAAAACTCACACAAGACTAAGTGAGGGGCAGAGTGTACCCTCACCTCTTAAATAGAAGAACCGCCATCACTGAGTGCGTGTAGCGTGTAGAGAGTATTGAGTGGAGAGAGCCCCTCCTAGGAATCCGAGAATGTGAGGCCGCCTGTGATGCGGTTCTTCAAGGAAAAAACCACCATAGCGCCTTCACGGCAAGGTTTAGAGAGGGTAGTAAACACGTTTTTTGTTAGTTAAGGGTTTTAGTACCACTCATAATTATAAGGGCATTATCCCACGGTGGATACCCATATAGTGAAACTAGGAAGCGTGTTTATATGAATCTAGAATGTCAATTATGCTAAAGGCCATTATCCCACGGTGGATACCCATGTAGTGAAACTAGGAAGCATGTTTATATGAATCCAGAATGTCAATTATGCTAAAGAATCCTATAGGTAAGTAACACAGTGTGTGTGTGTGTGTGTGTGTGTGTGTGTGTGTGTGTGTGTGTGTGTGTGTGTGTGTGTGTGTGTGTGTGTGTGTGTGTGTGTGTGTGTGTGTGTGTGTGTGTGTGTCAACTGAGTAATTATGGTTCAAACATTTGCACAAATTACTTGAGAGTTCTTTTCTAGTGGGGTTGCTTAAGGAATCTTTGTAAGGTGTTAATGTTTCTATATGCATGAAATGTGAGATACATATCATTTCCCAATAAATAGAAAATTTTCCCTTTGCCATGGATAGCATTGCATCATATTATCTTGTGACATTAGGGGTCTGCAGGCCAATGGAAATCTCCCAAGCTCAACATCCGAGTGCAAGAGAAATTTTGTATTATAGTACAAGATTTCAATGTTGTTCATGGCCTCTCCATGGATGGTGTCGACCCCCAAACTCGTGAAGTGGGACAAAATCACTAATGTGGAGTGGTTCAATGTATTTAGAGAGCCAAAGAATCGCATTCACTATTGCATTAAATGCAATTGCATACATAGCAATATGTATGACCAGGTGATGCAGGTGCACTACAAGGTGTACCAGAAGGCCCATACCCATGAGGGAAAATTTGGCGTGATGTTTGACTTTGTCTTCCTTGTCCAAAGTGGGCAACCCCATGAAGTCCATGAAGGCTTTGTTAAAACCCTATCAGACAATATATCATTGGAAAGATCTTAGAAAGTAGGTTCTAAATTTCCAAACTCATACAAATTTGGAGATTTGTAGAAGTTATGGACTCCCCATTGAAACTGAAATGTGGGGAGAGATACCATTATAAGAAGGAGTTGTCACATCAAAAAATGGAATCTTCTAGATATAAAGAATCTAGTGGCATGTTATTTATCAGTGGATAGATCTAAATGAGTACATTCTAAATCCAAAAGGTCTCACAAGTTTTGATTTCATTTGTAAAAAAATTACCACACGCCCGTTTTGGACAAGAAAGAGAAAGTCAAAGTCCTTATAGGGCTCCTTTGAGAGTCCAAAATGTCCCTAATGCAACATGGAGATCAACTCTGCATTCGTGAAGGGGTTTGGAAAATATTTTAATCCGGTGGCAATTGCAAGTGGTTCAGCCGTGTAGTTCAATTGGGCTGAGTTTTTTGTCCCATCATGTGTAGGACCTTTGAGAAAATGAATACTACACTACCCATGTCAAAAAGTGGAGGATCCGTAATTCTTGTATGCTAGTCAGCATACATGCTTATTATGCTTTGTATGCTAGTCACCATAGTCTATATGCTTAGTTAGTATAGTGGGTATGGTGGCTAGCATACTCTGTATGCAAGTTAGCAAACATGATAGTTAGCATAGTCTATATGCTAGTTAGCATAGTGGGTATGCTAACTAGCATACTTTGTATGCTAGCTAGCATACCCAGTTAGCATACGTGGTGTATGCTAGTTAACAGACATGATAGTTAGCATACATGTTATGTATGCTTGTTAGCATAGTCTATATTCTAGTTAGCATAGTGGGTATGCTGGCTAGCATACCCAATTATGCTAATTAGCATACCCATGTATGCTAGTTAGCATACATGTTGAGTATGTTGGGTATATTGGGTATGTTGATTCGCATACCCAATTATGTTAGTCATGAAATTGTATGCTAGTTGGCTGCTACTTAGCGTAGTCATTATGCTACTTAGCATAGTAGGTATGGTGGCTAGCATACATAGTATGCTAGTTAGCATACCCAGTTATGCTAGCTAGCATACCCAATTATGCTAGGTAGCATTTCCAAGTACATGGAATGCTTATTGGCATACTAAGTATAGAAACAATCATAGTATAGTGGGTATGGTGTCTAGCATACACAGTATGGTAGTTAGTATACCCAGTTATGCTAGGTAGAATTCCAAGTAGATGGAATGCTTATTGGCATACTAAGCATACAAGCAATCATTATGGTATGCTACCTAGTATACTATATATATGTACATATTCATTATGTGAACTACCACACATCCCATGCTTACTAGCATCTTGAGTATGCTAATTGTAGTGTTAAGAATCCAGCTTTGCATTTTAGCTACCAATTTGGATATGATATATTAAATATAGTATTCAAACCGCAACGGGCAAGGATGGCACTGTTCTTGCATAGGAGCACTGTAGTGGCAAGCCTTGGCTGATATGTAATAAGAATGTGTTTTGCAAGAACTTGAGTATGTTTTGGAGGGGCTTTACGTGGTTCGGGCCCAAACACACTCTGATCATTGATGATAGTAAGTATAAAGTAAGTAAGTTTTCTTATTACTCCCAAGCTAGAGGACCGGACTGTTGAACAACGGCAATAGTTCTTGGTAGACACTTTGCCTCCCTGGCTATTTCTATGGTTGCAATCAAAGGACTGTGAAACATATACAGTCGACAATGGGTTTGATACTGCCCAGAATTTTTTTTTATGCGTTCCTCAGCAAGCTAGAGTGAGGTCTGCAAGAAATAAATGAGGCCGAGTGGAGGGCAAAAATTTGTCGAAGACAAGGGAAGGCTGATGAAGAAGCTGAAAGGAATGAGAGGGAAAGGCTCAAGAGGAAAAGACTAGAGAAGCAGTAGCAACTTGAAGTAGAAATCCAAATGCATGAACCAAAGGCTCAGCAAAGACAGGAGAACAAGCACATTGGGTACTACAAGCGCCTTGGGCATCACAAGCATTTTCAAGAGTAGGAGACTCTTTGCATACTTGTAAAATTATGTACTATGATGGAAAGTTGTAATATCGTGTGATGAGATGGCCTTTCAATTTTCATACCTATTTTGACTTTCGTTTCGAATAGTAAGGATCAAATTTATACTATTGTATTTTTTGGGGCCATACCTTGTGCAACGTTGGCATATTTTTTAGTCTTGTAAACATTATATGAATGCAATGGTAGCATATTGAGCAATGCTTGTCACACTCAGTAAGCTAGTAACCCTATGCAATAACCTAGTTGGCTTACCCAGTTTGCTAATCGTAAAGATAGTTGTAAACAACATACAATGAAGTTATTTGCTAGTAGCTCTAAGCAATAATCTACTTGGCTTACCCAGTTTGCTGATAGTAAAGATAGTTGTAACCAACATTCAATGAATTTATTTGCTAATGGTTGCGATAAACGCCAAACCATGTATACAGCATAAGAGACACGGAACCAACTTTATGATAAAATTGCATTATTTGTAGCAAGAAGTATATTGAAAATCCAGTGGTTACAACTTAAAATCTAAAGGGCATAATATTATGGATTGCTTTCATAGCTTTTTAGGCTGATTGTGTACACCTTCCTTCTCCTTGGATGTCCTTCATAGGTATTTTGATACATCGTACTAGATGTGAAAGTAGGTGGATGATGGGATGCTTGTGGTCTAGCTTGAAGGTGTATGCATTCAATTGCTTGTAATACAGTCCATGCACAACATATGAGTCTCTGTCAATTACATTGCTCCATTCATCAATGTACCCCTTATACACCTTCTCCTTTGTTGCAACACACTTGACCAGGTAGAAATCCACATCCTCTACATTGGTTGAAGCATCTGGATTTATAGCAAATGTGTCACCAACACATAGAGAACTACTCAATACATCATGATGACCTTTGTATGTCAATTCATTATAGACAATGACTTCCTCCATCGGATATTCATCTATTGGCTCGATATCCACCACAACCTCATCATGTAATGGCAACAGAATATGACAATCCTAAGCCTACACATGAGCTTTATTGATGCAACGATTCCACCTTCCGTGCATGCATGCATCACAAAATCACACCAAGTTTCTTGTTGCCGATAGGCTGGCTTGGCAATAAGAAACCACATCTGCTACACATTAAAAAATAGCCTTTAAATACTATTTCTCTTTCACAGAGTATTTTACTGTGCATCAAAGGTGTCGTAGCTCAGGCCTGTGCACCATGCTATGAAGGTAGACTGCCTCATAAAATTCGAGGCGTCTGTCCTTGAGTTCAATTATAGTAAAGGTATTATAACTGCATTGTCCGGCCTATGTTAAACAGCCTAGGTCTTCACCCCTGCAAATGGGATCCTATCATAGGCCCAAGGTATATGCCCTTGTGTTTATTGCATCCCAAGTCCCCAAGTCAAAAAAGACGTTAAGGCTTAGTTTAGTCAATGTTTAAGGTACAGTCTTAGCATAACCCAGTTAGGTTTCTTTTGTGATCTAGTTAGGCCATTATTAGGTCACATCTAGGTTGTCTCAGCAAGGTAGTGATAGTTAGTCCACTAATTTATTCGAATACCCAAGTTAGCCTAACTAGCAGAACTAACTTAGCTCACAATTAGTTTTAAGTTCAACTTTGGGGCATGTGCCCATACCATAGTGTATTTCTTTAGGAGACACCATATTTAAGTATTAATGGGCATGGGGTGTCTATCTCTGTGAATGTGTAGAGAGAGAGAGAGAGAGAGAGAGAGAGAGAGAGAGAGAGAGTGTGTGTGTGAGAGAGGTATAGTTGCATTATGGCCAATTTGTCTGAATGGTGCGCGGGGAGGTTTTAAAGAAATGTAAAAATGCACCATCATGCCATATAGCTACTTCCTGAAAAAGTTATGAAAGAGAGAGGGAAAGAGAGTGTCGTCAGGCTGCCAAGCCTCACCATATCAATGCTAACAAAGCAAGAACCACATACATAAAATGTCGATCCGTGGGATGTAGCTGACCCAACTAGTGCATGGAGGCTACGGGAGAGCCAATCTCTCAAAAAACCCAAGTCTATGTCGCTTCTACTTATCTAAGTCTCAAGTGTGTCTTAGACACCAAAAGATACTTTCTCTACCACAACCTTATCCGGACAAATTTGTGTAGCTCTACACGTCTCCGAATGGAATGAAACTTAATATCTAGCATGGGCAAGGTATCCTCTCATGTGCTCAAATGTTGTTTCTAACATCTAGACAATATCGCACATAAGATAAACGGCCTATTTTAGGATTGCCAATTTCGATCCGAGAAGGGATGTATAGCTTCCTCTAGACCTGCTCTATCTATCCCTAAGGTCAAAATCTAGTTTTAGTGCATGTATTGTGCATAGGGAACAAAAAATAGCTCGTAGATGGGCACGACTAAAAGCACACTTTATCGCAAGAAACTTACATTAAAAGAGAGAGATTTCACCTACGAACGTCAGAACAGCAATGCAATACTGTACGAGAGAGAGAGAGAGAGAGAGAGAGAGAGAGAGAGAGAGAGAGAGAGAGAGAGAGAGAGAGAGAGAGAGAGAGAGACGAGAGATTGAAGAAACAATAGATAGTCGTTGAGCTACTGCAGCAATGCTTACTCTTTGTTATCCAAAACTTAGGTCTTAAAGTTACAAAAATTGGCTTTTATACCTTAGCCAAGGTGTAAAAATGGATTCCTAGCTAATTGGGGCTTAGTATAAGATTAAGAGACTGCATAGAATTACAAACGTGGAAGCGGCCCCTTTAGACTCACTGGTACTAAAAATATTACAACGACTTTGGACTTGCGTGATTTTTCAATAATAAAATGGGTTTGATTACAATCATTAGGCTTGAGAAAATGTGTGGAGTCCTGCTTGATGCTCTTCTTTTGCTCTTGTTAGTTGACCAGCTAACATTCCCCCCCTCCTTGCCTGTGTCGTCCGCAACACAACTACTTAGGGTGCTAAGTAGTGGTCGGGCTTTCACGTCACGGTTCTCTTTGCTTGATGCTTAAGACCTTGTTGGTACTTGAGATGCAGCTCTTTATCTTCAGTGACATGAATTGCATGTTGATTGCATTCTTCAGCTCCATTGCTGAATAGCTAACAAACCAAGCCCGCAGGTTTGTGATAACAGGGCCAAATATCTTTGGTTTGTAAGTAAAAACGCTCATCTAGAATGCTTCTTCAAATGTCTGCATATAATATGATGGGAGAAACATGGACCTTGCGTAGAATCCATGAAGGAATTCTTCAGATGGTTGACCAGAGAGATCATAGCATAGACCTTGTGTACCTTCAAGGAAGGACATCCATGCGGCATCTGTTTGTTTTGCCCTATGAAAGGTTTGCAAACAAGTGAGGAGCATCTTCACAATCTTTACTAGCATAATGCATGCCAAATCTGGGATCCCCCAAAATAGTTGTATAGTCAAAGATAGTGTCTCCACCATGTATGACTCTGTCGGTTGGTTATTTGGAGGTGGTGGAAACCGGGGGTAGTCAAGCCAACTTGGTCTTTTCTGTTGGAGGATAAGGTGTTGTTGCCAATTTTTGACTCTCGATACCGATCACTGCACAGGATCCTTTTTTATTTGTAATGGTGCATTTGTGAAAAAAATGAGATACCTGTGATGTCGGTTAAGCCAGATCTTGTGCCATTTGGGGTGTTGTAGTGAAGGATTGGCCTGGAGATCCTTGAGCAATCTTTCTTTGATTTGGAGGACTTTGAATTTAATGAGAGGATAAGGGAGAGCTTGTTGATGCCACGTTTCATTGATTGTGGAGGGCATGAGTAGATTGACATTGATTGAGTGTATAATTTGTTCTTCCCATTGCAATGCCTCCTTCCAAATGGTCTCCGTTTTCTCTTCTATCTGCTTCTTCAAAGCGGCCTCCTCCTCAGCAGCAGTCAGGTTTTTTAAAGTAGTGGAAGGTTCCTCTTCTGCTTGAAAAATTTCAATCTCTAGAAGACTGACCTCTTCTATTGTTGGCACTTTTAGATCCATGAACTAAAGGGTATTCTTATTTTGCATTGATGCTGTTGGTAGTTTTCTTCTCGCTACATGAAGCTGATTGACAATTCTCTTCTTTGCATCTGCTCAAGCTTTAGCTCCATATCTAAGTCCTTAACCTTCTGCTCCATTGTTCGATAGACAGCATCTATGCCCTGTAGTGTGGCTACTGTTGGGTTATCCTTTAGCTGATTCAGAAGTGCATTCTATTCTTGGCATCGTGCTTCCGCCTGGGCCAAGTTTGTATTGTCAATGTTAAGTTGAATCTGTAGGCATTGTACCGTAGAAGCTGATTCTTGTAGAGCAAAAGTGGTTTCTATATAGTGTTGTACTTGTTCTTTATGTTGAGATTGAAGAGTCTCTAGATCTGCTGCTGCTGATTTTGTTGACAGCTCGACAATTTCTTCCTCTTTAGCTTCCATAGCCTCTTTGTAGACATCATTAAAGGTTGTTGCTAAGTCAAGCCTTTCATTTGAATGTTGTAACCTCTGATTGAGGTTGTGGAGTTGGTGGTGGCGTGTGTAGATCTCCTCTTTCATTTTGTCTACCACATCATGAGCATATTCCTCTATATCGTCCAGACTTTCTAAGTTTTTTGAGTGGCTCGCTTCAGGTTGATTTGTTGACTTGTCGTGAGCCTTAGTTGTGGTTGTCTCATCCTCTTGCTCTTTTTCAACAGTTTTGGTCGGCTCAAACTCTGTTTCTGTATTGTTAGCAATGGGAATTGTCTCCTTTGGTTGTGGTTGCTCTCTTGGAAGAGTGAAATGTGGAGCTCCTTCAGTGTATAATTGTTGAATTGGGGAGTCCTCCTTAGGTGGTGTTTGTTCTTTGTCTTCTTTTGCTTGTTCCGGGGCTTGTTCCCTTTGACGTTCTTCCTGTTGGTAAAGCTGCTCCAAACCTTCCATAGGATCATCTTTCATTTTTTACATTGGGTTTATGGTCTTGACCTTGAACTTTGTCGGGGACGGTTTACACTTTTCTTCAAAGTCTCCCTGAAGTCCTCTTTTGAGCTTGAAGATTGTTGTCTCTCTCTCTCTATTATGGCCACTTTTTGTGTTGGTTCTTCAATAACTACTGTTGACCTATGTTTCTTCGTCTGTTTTTCTTCATCCACCTTAGCTTTCTTTTTTTCTTTTCTTTTTCTTTCAAGAGGAGTGTCCTCCTCTTCCTGCACTTACTCCTCTCTATTACCTTCTGCTTTTGCTGCTGCAGATGTGGGTTCTTGAGCTGGTACATCAACTAATCAAGCATGTAGTCTTGTTGCCAACCACTGGTGGAGCCCGTGTTTGTACTTATGGCTCCTCATCTGTCTTGTTGAGCAATTATAAATTTTGCTCTGGGGTAGGCGGTAGATGCTCTACCTGTCCTATAGCGTGATAAGCAATTCTGGTGAATGAGCACTTATGGAGCTCCCAAAAATGTGATGTTCTTTGGCTTCTTCACATGAGTGAGGGTTGTGTAGATGTATTGTGCGTGGTTCACCTCTATCATCCCCTCTTTCTTTGATGCTTGTGTGAATCTATAAGCCACGGCATGATTGGGAATTGTATACCTTGGTGGTCTCTTGGCAGTGAAGTGAAAATGTTGGTGCCGCAATGCCCGCTCTATTTACCTTTGCTTCAAATCCAAAAAGGACGATGATTAGCTGGTGAAAATACCATTGGTTGGTAATTGTCTATCCCTCATAGGTTTTCCTCCTTTCTGCAGCTTTAGTGCTTCTGCATCTGGAAGCCACGGCATGATTGGGAATTGTATACCTTGGTGGTCTCTTGGCAGTGAAGTGAAAATGTTGGTGCCGCAATGCCCGCTCTATTTACCTTAGCTTCAAATCCAAAAAGGACGATGATCGGCTGGTGAAAATACCATTGGTTGGTAATTGTCTATCCCTCATAGGTTTTCCTCCTTTCTGCAGCTTGAGTGCTTCTGCCACTTGGTCTTCAGTTATGTTAACTTCTATAGGAGATCCATTGAGGTCATATACAGTGGCTCGTCCTTCCTTGATGTATTGTGTGTGGTTCACCTCTGTCATCCCCTCTTTCTTTGATGCTTGTGTGAAGGTGGAGGTTGCAGCATGATTGGAAATTGTATACCTTGGTGGTCTCTTGGCAGTGAAGTGAAAATGTGTTGGTGATAGAACCGCAATGCCCGCTCTATTTACCTTTGCTTCAAATCCAAAAAGGAGGATGATCGGTCGGTGAAAATACCGTTGGTTGGTAATTGTCTGTCCCTCATAGGTTTTCCTCCTTTCTGAAGCTTGAGTGCTTCTGCCAGTTGGTCCTCAGTTATGTTAACTTCTATAGGAGATCCATTGAGGTTAGATATGGTGGCTCGTCCTTCCTTAATGATGTTGAACAAGAGCTGCATACGCTCTTTTGTAATGGACATCACAGGGGTCCATCTCCATGTAGTCCTTAAGGCCAATCTTTTCCCAAAGTGGTCGGACTGCATGTTCTTTGATGAGGTCCTAAGCTTCCCTTGGTAGCATCTATACTTTGACTTTGGTTCCATGAGCACTCTTGAATGATCCATGGTAGACAGTGACACGTTGGCTATCCAATTCGTCTTTTCCCAACCAAGTGACATTTGCCTCTCTTAAGAAGTCTTCCTCCAACTGACATGGTGGGAGTTCAGCAAATACCTGCTTCATGGTCTTCTTTTTTTTTGAGCTCCTGATGTAGATGAGAGAGAACCTGACATTGTATTAGCACATTCAGAGATTAGACCATTTTGGCAAGTTACAACCAAGTAGCACAACTAAATACGCAAAAATGAGCCCTAAAAAATAAAATATTGGCAAAGTCTATCTTCAGCGCGCCTAAGATGCAGATGGGTGTATGTGCATGAAGAAATGGTGTCGGGAGGAATCTATAGAAAATATAAGTGTTCATGGTGATCTGCAAGAATCTTGAGAGCTTTTGGTGGGAGTTGTGAGCAATTATATGTCCGCTTGACCGCATTCTATACTTTTGGTAATTGACCATGTCAAGATTTGCCAAACTTGATGAAACTTGGGAAAATATTTATGGGGACCACTGTGAACATATCTATGTATCACAGATGCAAGTTAGGCTCTTCCATTGCCATTTCTATCTTAAGCGTGCCTAAGATAAAAAGGGGGTGATTTAGATCCATTTCTTATTTTTGGTACTCTAATGGTTTGGTACTCTAATGGGTTCTAGAGCATTTATATTGGCCTACATGGCTATACATATCTAGACTTTCCTAACACCTCCTCTCAATTACCTACGCAATGAGCTCATCAGGTCTAATTGCATACTCTTGGATTTAACATCCCTCAATCATTCTATCATAGTTTGTCCTAGATGACTAGTCGGTGAAAAAGGCCGCTGAACTTTTTTATCCGATTTCCTTCATTTGGGGAGAAGCTATTACGACGGCTGCTTATCTGATCAATCGGTCACCTAGTACACCATTGAAGTACAAGGTTCCGCAGGAGATGTGGACGGGCAAAGAGCCCAATTATAATAGGTTACGTGTATTTGGGTGTAAGGCATTCTCACATGTGCCAAAAGAGCTTAAACAAAATCTTAACCCCAAATCACACAACTGCATCTTCATTGGATATGGTGTGGATGGAGAGATGGGATATCGTCTCTGGCACCCGGAATCTAAGAAGGTTACACACAGCTCATAGGTGATATTCAACTAGTCTAAAATACATAGAAAGCCAGTGAAAGACATTGAGCATCGCAAAGTACGGTTTGAGGATGTTTCCTCACCACCAGTTACACAAAATGTTGGACATGGTCAGACATTGCATATGCAGTGGGAGTGGTCAGCAAGTTTATGGAAAATCCTGGCAGAAAGCATTGGGAAGCAGTGAAGCACATCTTGAGATACATGAAGGGCTGAGCTAGCAAGTGCTTACACTTTGGGAACAATGATGCATCCATAGTTGGATACACTGATTTGGATTATGTGGGTTGTGTGGGCACTAGGCGATCCACATCTGGCTACGTTTTCTTGCTCGTTGGAGTGGCAGTCTCTTGGAGATCATGTCTCCAAAATTGCCTTTGTCTTCCACCATTGAGGCAGAGTATGTTATAGTTTCCAGTTCCAGTAAGGAAGTTGTGTGGTTATCTCGTCTAGTGGGAGACCTTGGTAGACACCAGATTCTAGTGTTACATTGTGACAGCCAGAGTGCGATTGTGTTATAAAAGCCTTCTCGTGTTTCACTCGAAGTCAAAACATATAGAGGTCGAGTATCATGTGGCACGGGATATTTTGGCTAGCAAACGGATTGAGTTAGTCAAAGTTCACACAGATGAAAACCCAGCGGATTCTCTAACAAAGAGCTTATCCTCAAAGCGGTTCTCACATTGCATAGAGATGATGGGCTAAGGTGAAGTTATGGTCATGCTTCACGTTTTGTATATTTGTACATAATAGCCCCTACATTCTTTTGCCAGTTGGGCCACATTGGCCTTCAAGTGGGAGATTGTTAGGTTTCAGGCCCAGTGGCCGGTCGTGGTCCGGTGCCCGCCCACTTATTCATTTTATGTTCATAATGTCAATAAGGAGTGAAAATGGATTATTCTCAATAGATCCACCAAGACCATGTATCTGCTCCTCATATTTTTTCCCCTTCTCTCCTTCCCTCTCTTGCTCTCACCATAGCTTCTCTACAGAATCAAGGGTTGGCACTACCTAAGAACGACCAACCTTTGGCAAAGCTTTTTGCGGAGGACTCCCTGCTTTTCCTTAAAGCATGTCCTCAGGTTATCAAAAAGGCTCTGGATATTGTGAAAATGTATGCCTTACCTTCAGGTCAAAGGGTAATATTGAAAAATCAAGATTGATCTCCCTCTCCGAAAACGACTCGTTTGATCCATCAATGTGGACTGGGGAGATAGCGTCAAAAGAAAAGATATTCTGGCACCTTGGAACCCCTATGGGGGTGGAGGTAATTCACAAGCAAATATTTCTATGGGTTATATAGAGAAAGTAAGGAACAAGATATGAAGGTGGGAGTATGTGCTACTCCCCTTTTCGATCAGAGTGAAGGTAACCAATTCCCTTATGCTCCCTTATATAGCCCTTTAATGGTCCATTGCTTAAGCTAGCCAAATGCAACTGGGAAAAGTTCTTGAAACCAGTAAAGAGATTTTTATGGAAGAACAACACACTAAAGACTCGACACCCTAGTAGTGGGCTCAATGGAAGATAGTTGCGAGACCTATGGCAAGGCGGTCTCGGGATTCTTAATCCTAGCACTCATGTAGAGGCCTAGTGTGCTAAGTTTGTGATAGAACTCACAAAGCAAGGCCAAGCTTGGTATATTATGGCTAAGGCTATGATGGCACAACTCAAAAGTATGTTCACAAGGTGGCCAGTGGAAAGGGCTGAAGGTGCACGACAAGCTACTTGCCCCTCAATGGGCCGTCCTAAAACTTGGGGGTATGACAGCTGAGCTCACTCAAAAATGCAATAGAGCAACGGAGTCCTTGGAATGGGGAGAGCTATCAAGGTATTTTCACAATTCTTTAACTCACTCGTCCCCTCAGCTCTCCAAGATTGGAAGCATCTTTCTGACCCCCTTTTTGGAGGGAAGTTTCCAAAAAGATTAATAACAAAGGTATTGAATGTCTAGGCCAATTTTGGGACTATAACGCTGGTTGCTGGAAAGGAACGGATGAATTGGCTCTCTAGTTTTACCTCAGTGGGATAGAAACATTGCTGATCAACAGAGCCCTAGAAGGACTTAACAGTTGATGGTATCTGTCGAACTGAGAATCCAAGTTCGAGTGGAAAGCATGGCAACGGCCTAAGAACATACATTTTCTGAAACCGCGAACCAAGGAATTGTACCTCTCCCTTATGGCTTCAAAGGATTGGTTCTCCTCGCATAACAAGCAGTGGGGCAAACATTGGCTGGGGTCGAGATAGGAGACAATTGTGAAGAACGTATGGCACCCTCAATGGCCTCATAGGATGAAGATCTTCTTATGGAAGGTACTATGGGGAGCCATGCCGACTGGGGTGAAGGTTCTCGCCAGGGGAATTGATTCACATAGATGCTTGCAATGGAGGACAGCCAGTAAAGGCCTCCCTCACCTTTTCAAGGAATGCCCGATGATATGTGGCCTAACAGGGAAGATTTGCAAGTGGGTCCAAAAGACCTAAAACATAGGATGCTTCAAAAACGATCTCTTCTTGGGAGGGAAGGTGTTCAAGATCCAAGCACTGCTCATTGCAACACAAATTGTGAGATTCTGTTACTTCAAACATATTTGGAAGGCAAGGAACTATCGGATCTTTGAGAACTCCAAGGAAATAGCTAGGTTCAAAGAGATAATTCAAGAAAGCAAGGGCACGTTCTTCGCCATTGGAAAACAGATGAACTCCGAGGAGTGAAATAGGACCAGGGGTACCGCAATGATGGACTTTCATGGGTAAAAGTATGGGTTCATCTATTGTTGTGGGGTGGCTCCCTTGTCAATCGTTGTATCTATGATCCCTTGAAGATGTCATGGCTCGCCACGAGCATGGCAGAATTTGTAATTTTTTGGTTATGCTAATATAATCTACTCACCATTGTGAGTTCTACTATTTTTTTTAAAAAAAACCATTGCTTATAAAGAGCTCTCCACTAATAAAATATCCATAAACTAGTTAGCAATTGTATAACCCATAAATCAATGGTGCTTTTACCATCTATCAATTACAATAAATAATTGTTAATGCATCAAAATCAAAACCCATTACATGTCTCTCTTTTAAAATGCCGGTGGAGATTGCTTGAAAAGAATGATGCTATGAACTCCGGGCAGAGATCTTTAGGAGAAACAAATTAGTGGAGGAATTTCAACGAATAACAATTCTTGCCAAGAAAGACACGTGGGACGATTGTTCTTGTATATGCTTGGTGCTTATTCCTTCTTCTTTTGTGTGCATAAACGGAGTAGGTAGTCTCACAGTCCTCATTCTCATGACTTTGCTATAAAGAAAAGCGATTAGTGAATTTAAGTGAAGCCTTTCTCAAAGCTAAACCAAGGTGTACATGTTGAATGTAAAGGAGAAGTCTTTTGTTATATCTTGCCCATAAGCCTTCTTTACACGTTGCAACTTTCTCTCTCATTGTCTATTGTCTCGTTGTGAAGAATATAGGGGGGGAACTTTAGATGCCCAAGATGCCATCAAAAAGTGGGGAGTTTCTTTTCAAGACAATGGTAGTTCAAAGGACACCATAAATTAGAGAGGAGTGTTCCAACCCATGTACACCAAGGTGCAAAAGCATATATTGATCTCCATAATATTGCAAACTACTCAAAAGACTCACTTGCACGAAGAGAGACGAAGACCATTAGTACCACACTCTAGGCACTAGTGTTCGCAAAAAAATTTGGGGTTTGGTGTATTTCTAAGTGCATGGAATTGCAAATTCTTGGCTAGATTTCAAGCTTGACTTTAGCTTCAGGTCGCAGATTGCGACACATGTAAAGTAGATTTCAACCCAGCAAAAATGAGTAAGACCTATGGCAGTCCAAAAAATTGTAGGCAAAGGTGAGAAATGCTCCAAAGCACTTTGTGCTCATTAGAGTACAAATTCTAAGGCTCCATGAAAATAATACCTTAGGACTTAGTGCACAATTTCTCCAAAGTAAAGCGATGCGGCTTTCATTAATGGAGTATTTACTTGGTTTGATGCTCCTTTTTTTTAATTGAATCATTGACAATTGTCTGCTCATATAACATGCTCGGGTCCAATAATGATATGCACTTTCTTGACGTTGCTTATTGATGAGGTGGCATATGGAGACAAAGACCTAGTTGTATGTTTGGGTATTGCTTGGATTCACATTATTGAGCAGGATTTGAGAAGACATAGACTTTCATGTGACTAAAGTGAAAAGTTAACCATGAGAGTTGAGCGCAATAATGGAAGGTAGGTCTCATCGACACCCAATTCTTTCTTTTTTTTTTTAAAAAAAATATAGGGAAGGAGCCTTAGATGAAGAGGAAAAGCAAGTAACCAAGCAAGGGAATCATGTGAGGGTAGAAGAAGTCTTCCCCCAAAGTGTTGGCTTGGAGGAAAAATGAGCAATTTATCACATTTGCAAATAATAAAGTCATAGATTCTTAATTTTTTGTGGGCAAAACTCACATAAAGTGAGTTAGGCAATTAAAACCAAAAATAATTACAAACAGACCATGCTCAACCAAGCCATGAAGCAAGAAGGCCACCATAGGGCCACTCCCTCTCACATGGTGAAATGTGCCCACACCGTAGCGACAATCAAGGCTCAGAAAAGACATATATAGTAGAGGGAAGAACCTACCCAAGATCCATTTTGAAATAGGCCACACTAACTGCAACAGCCTTTACAAGCGATGATCAGAGAACCAACCATTCCACAAGAGCAGTAACACCATTGAAACCCATACGAGAGCTAGTCCCACACTAGGTAGACCATTGAAAAGTCAAGAAACCGACCACCACCAACCGCTCATAATGCGGAAGCTAAAACTTGAGAAGCCCTTCATCAAGATATCTCATGCCCTCCATTATGTGGGTGTTGCAACCCATGACAAGGAGAGAGGGGTAGTCCACTGCGAGTCCATCTTCCTCATTGCAAGTGCATGTACCGCCATGGACGCTCCAACCGTCTGGGAGATGCCTGTTCGATCACCACGCCCAACTTGATGTAGCAGGGAAGTTTCCTCTCGTAAGAGGGGGCGACGTTGGTACCTTCGTCTACCAAAAAAGTGAGACGTCGACTGTAGCGGGAAGGAGACAGCGAGTTGCTCATCCACGCACCCCCTTCATGCTAGCCCTTGTCATGCAGGCCTTCCCTGCCCTCTCCCCTCTCGATCCTTCACCATAGACGTGGAACCTGCTAATCTTATATGGTGGCTTATTATCCACTCATGTAACTTGGACAATGTTGGTACCAGTTCATATAACCAAGTTTAAGTTGCCGATGCATAATGTGTATTTGTGTAGGACATGTATCTTCACCTAAGTAGAAATATTGCGACAATGTCCCGTGCATCTGTTTATTTCAAAGGGTCAGTTAAGATCCATAGTGTTGAGAGAGAGGCGCTCCAACATCAAAAGAGAAGTTCGCATGAGAACAACTAACAATGGCACCATTTTGATCGTGGGTGATCGATGTCTTACTTTTTGTTTGTTAGGTTTATAGCAAGTGATCCTCGCACCAAGGTGAGCATATCAAATGTAGATGGCGTTGGGTCGACGCGCAACTTAGGCTTGGTTCACACTGCGTGGAACATAACATTGTGCAGGCATGTGCCGTAGAGTTGGCATGCTTCCATTGGCTGAAAGAAAGATGGAGAGTTTCCAGACCTACCAAATGTCCATTCGCTTTTGCAACGCCGATTGCGGGCTGGGTTCTAATATCTTGAGCCCATTGCAATGCAGTCAACCAAGTAACTTGCAGGGCGTTGGTGCTTCACCGAGAGAACTATGTTCGCAAATAGCTTGACTGGGTTGGGCTTCTCATGTGAATGGCATTGTGCTAGAACCCGCATTCACGAGCTGCGCACCTTGTGCAGATTGAATGCACCCTTAGAGGCAAAACAAGGTTGAATTGGGGAGGAAAATAAGTGCAAAGTTGAGAGTTCAAACCCCACAACAAGAAGTTGTTCGCAAGGCTACGACTTCATAAAGTGGCCGAGAGAGAGAGAGAGAGAGAGAGAGAGGAGAGAGAGAGAGAGAGAATTACTAATGATTGAGAGAGCAAGCATCCTATGGTGTAGAGGCAATTGCATGGCACAGAAGGAAAGCTACCTCCCCAAAGAACTTTTTGAAGGCGCCAAAAAGGCCTTCCACAATCCACAGTTCAACTTCTCCCCAGAAAAATTCCCAATTATTTTGTGATATTATCTCCGTTTGTGCTATCAATTTTTTTGGCCGTTTATTCATCACCAACTTTCTCATATAATTGTCGGAAGGAGAGCATTGTCAAGAGAGTTCACTGTCATCTCTCTCTCTCTCTCTCTCTCTCTCTCTCTCTCCCTCCCTCCACGCACACACAGCACGCATGCAGTTGAGAGGTAAGGTGAGGCTGCCATCGCCGCCCATGCGTCCAATACGCCATCTCCTCCTCGCTTGCAGTGAGCTCTCAAGAGCCTGCTGTCTTGCGGCCGCTTTTGCTTTGTGATTAACCCCCCCAAAGGTAACTAAATGTGCATTTGCGTGTTGATGTAGATTCAAATTTTGTATTGCATATAAGCGGCCGAGGGGTGGGTCCTTGTTTCTAAATTTGGATGGTTAAGCAGTCACCGCAGCAGTGCCTGCCCTTAGCAAGAATATGATCGTGAATGGTCTGGGGTTTGCGCTGATTAAAGCGCTGCATTAATCTGGTGAATTGTCGATATCAATCAAACAGCTGATTTTAATCAGAATGCTCGAGGGCTTAATCAGGGAGATTAAGGAAGTTCATTATGGGCTTGCTTGATGGCCAAACTCAAGTGGCCGATTAAGCAGGGCACGCTTAATCACGTGGGCGATTACGTTTGAAAATTGAAATCGAAAAAGAGCCGATGACGCTTTTCGGGCATTAAAAAAATATGTGGAGGCAATATTGTTTTAGTTATACAATACGCGCGAAAGGGAATATGCGCTGTTTGTGTACTAATCATTAGCACGAGGCGAGAGGACGCAAATACTTTTTTTTCAATTGGAAAGATATATATATATATATATGTGTGTGCATGTATGTGTGTGATCAAGCGGGCGCCAAGAATGGATGATGAGGTTAAGGAAGGATTGTGACAGATTCGCAATGGTGGGTTGTGTGGGAAACGCAGGGCGCGGTGGGCGAATGATGATGCAAGAAGGGCACCCCCGTCACCATCAACTCTGATATTACCACCAATATCATGGATGGCAACGAGTGGATCAACGGCTACCTGGAGGCCATTCTTGATGCGGGCGCCGTCATCGCCAAGCATCGCCACCAGCAGAGCCGCTCTTCCTCCCTTTCTTCCCCGTCCCCTGCTCCCAGCGCTGCCGCCGCGCTGCCTCCCTCCTCCAACAATTCGGGCATCGTCTCAGCTTCCTGGAAATCAGAGCTTCTTCAGGACCAGGGCAACATCAATCCCACCAAGTTCTTTGTTGAGGAGGTGACCAGCGGCTTTGACGAAACAGACTTATACAAAACATGGATGAAGGTACTCACTCGCTCACCAAACCTTCTTCTTCACAGTAAACGCGCTCTTCATTTTTACACACGAAGAACATCTGATTGATTGAATTCGTATGAAGTTGTACACGGGCCGTTTGCAGTGTTCTGGCCGTAGTTTTTGTGACACATGCTTTCATTATTGGGTGCTTGCATCTTATAATTTATCTGCCTTAGGCTGCTGTTTGTCTCAACTGGATATGCTGTGATCTTTCCAGTTTTGTATGTAGTTGGTACAGTCAAATTTCCAATTATCTGAATCATCTGTCTTTGTATATCTTGTTTGCCCTACGAATCATGGAATGATGATCAAATGATTCATGATCAGATGAATTAACCTGCCTTTTGTTCAGAGCATTGCTATGAGGAGTGCCCAAACTCGCAACAACCGGATGGAGAATTTATGCTGGAGAATATGGCATTTGACCCGCAAGAAGAAGCAGGTTAGAGTTTGTGCCTCTGAGAGTGAGGGGGCTGGAGAAGTAGAGAACATTACATACTGAAAATATGTCGCTTATGAGCACTTGGAACAATATGGGCATAATTACAGCAGAAACCTGGACTTCATGCAGCACAGAGTGTGTTTTGCTTGAATTGTGTTCCATTTACTAACCTTTTGACTTTGTAGATAGCATGGGAGGATGCGCAACGGCTAGCGCGGCGGCACTATGAAAGGGAGCAAGGTCACAAAGCCGCTTCGAAGGAGCTATCTGAGTTGTCGGATGGGGAGAAGCCAGACCAAAGCTCCAAGTCAAAAACAGGGCCAAATCTATCAAGAAATTACTCCAACTTTGAAATGTTTGTTCAGCAGCAACAACCACAAAAAAAGAAATCTTTGTACATAGTGTTAATAAGGTATGAGTTTTGAGCCAGGGACTAGAGATGTAATTGCAGCAAACTCATAATAAAGCTTGTTTGTTCTGATGACTTCTACAGTATACATGGGCTCGTGCGAGGCTACAACATGGAGCTTGGTAGGGACTCGGATACAGGTGGCCAGGTATATATGCCAATTTTGAGTAGCTAAGCTGACACTGAATCGCTGATGCGCGTATTTGAACTAAATTGCATTCATTTAGTGTTCCAGGTTAAGTATGTAGTTGAGTTGGCCAGGGCCTTAGCCATGATGCAAGAGGTCTACAGGGTCGACCTCCTGACACGCCAAATCTGCTCACCAGATGTGGATTGGAGTTACTGGGAACCCACGGAGATGCTAACACATGGGGATACAGAGGGCGCTGGGGAAGGTAGTGGCGCATATATTGTGAGAATCCCGTGTGGTCCACGCGACAAATATGTGGCCAAAGAGCGCCTATGGCCCTACGTTCAAGAGTTTGTTGATGGGGCTCTGGCACATATATTAAACATGTCAAGGGCACTCGGGGAGCAGGTTCATGGTGGTGAGCGGCATGTGTGGCCCCATGTCATTCATGGCCACTATGCTGATGCCGGTAACATAGCATGTCTACTTGCTGGAGCTCTGGACGTGCCCATGGTTTTGACGGGCCATTCCCTTGGTAGAAACAAGCTGGAACAACTCTTGAAACAAGGCCGTGATACCAGGGAGGACATAAACAGCACCTATAGAATTATGCGGCGGATTGAAGGGGAAGAGCTGTCTCTTGATGGGGCTGAGATTGTCATCACAAGCACAAGGCAGGAGATAGAGGAGCAATGGGGCTTGTATGATGGCTTTGATGTTAAACTAGAAAGGGTTCTCAGAGCAAGAGCAAAACAAGGGATGAGCTGTTATGGACGGTACATGCCACGGATGTTGGTGAGTGGACTGGTCTTGAAAGCTCATGACATGGATAGTAGGTTTGCTTAAAAAGCGATGTTAAGCAGCTGATTTTGTAGGTAATACCTCCTGGAATGGACTTTAGTAGTGTGATATCTCCGGATGCTGAAGATGGCGATAGTGATGGGGGGGCCTTATCCGAGCCTATATCACCAAAGCCCGAACCAACCATCTGGGGAGAGGTATGTTTGTAAGGCTGTCTTTCAATTGACTCAATGTCTCATTCTTCTTCTGAATGTGCTATCAGTTAGTGCTCTCTATGTTTTACGGGTTGTCGTATTTGTGATGCTGGTGACCGCTTCTTTCAAATTCCAGATTAAGCGTTTCTTCAGCAATCCACACAAGCCAATCATTCTAGCTCTTGCTAGACCCGATCCCAAGAAGAACCTCACCACATTGGTAAAGGCATTTGGAGAGAGCCGCTCTCTTAGAGAGCTAGCAAACTTGGTACTACTCTTAAGCCTTCTGAACCTGGTGCGTATGTTGACATCATTCATGTTAACTGTTCAAAGTGTTGCACAGGTTCTCGTAATGGGAAATCGCGATGACATAGATGAGATGTCTGGTGGAAATGCCTCTGTTTTGACAACAATTTTGAAGCTCATAGACAAATTTAACCTTTATGGACTTGTTGCTTACCCAAAGCATCATAAGCAATCCGATGTTCCCAGTATCTACAGGCTTACGGCTAGAACAAAGGTTAATTTTTGAGCATATGTGGGGTCTCATTTGCTGGAATTCCATATGCATACTGATAAAGGCTATTGTGAAATATTCAGGGGGTTTTCATCAATCCAGCTCTTGTGGAGCCTTTTGGTCTGACTCTGATTGAGGTATGTCTTGATTACACAATCAGGCCAGTTTCTTGTGTAAAGGGATTGTGACTCATAATTCGTGATCTGAGCAGGCGGCTGCACAAGGAATACCAACAGTTGCTACAAAGAATGGTGGTCCTGTGGACATCAACAAAGTGACTATTTTGCTCCATCTGCTCATGCATGATGTTTCATTTTCCTCCTAAATTGCAATCTTTACATTGAGATTTTGTCCATAAAATTACACAGGCGCTGAAAAATGGGCTGCTGGTGGATCCTCATAATCAGAAAGAAATTGCTGATGCTCTGCTGAAACTTGTGTCTGACCGGAACATGTGGATAGAATGTCAGAAGAATGGGCTGGCGAATATCCATTTTTACTCTTGGCCACAGCATTGCCGTGTTTACCTTGCTCGTATCGCACAATGCCGAATGCAGCATCGCCATTGGCAGGATGGTTCTTTGTTGGATAGACAGCAAGTAGTAGATGAGGAGTTCACCAGGGACTCTTTGAAGGATGTACACACTCATCTATCCATTGATGAAAGGTCTGTAGGAAATGGATTAGATTTCTTTGAGCATCAATCGAAGTTGCAGAGTGTACAGGAGCATAGTAACGGGTCCAACTTTTTACATGCGGATGGCAAGGGGTTTTGGCAGAGGAAGATGAAGAAAGTCTTCATCATCGCAATTGACTCTTATGATGCAGGGGGGAAACCGGACAGAAAGATGCTCGAGGCTATCCAAGAAATAATTAAACATGTTAAGGCGGAGCCATCCATACATGGACCTGGATTCATTTTGTCCACAGCTATGAGATTGTCTGAGATGGTCGAGCTCCTAAATTTGGGAGGGCTTGACCTCTATGAGTTTGATGCATTGATTTGTGGAAGCGGCAGCGAGATCTACTATCCAGATGTATATGCGGACCATGCCTCTACTGGCCTTTCTAAATACCAGTTTTGCATCGATCAAGATTATGCAATGCACATAGACCATCGCTGGGGACGGGAGGGTGTCAGAAAGACAATTGCAAGGTTTCTGGTTTCTGGGGTTGATAATGTGCTGGACATGCAACGACCCTTGCCTATCGAAGAGGACGAGGCATGCGCAAATGAACACTGCCTTGCCTACAAAGTCAAAGATCCATCACAGGTAAAATACCCACGATACTTCCATTGATTACTAAACAACCTCTGACCATTGTTATGTTTCAGGCCCTGCGAGTTGAGGAGCTTCGCAAGAATTTGAGGATGCGAGGGTTGAGATGCCATGTCCTGTATTGCAAGAATGAATCACATTTGTACATAATGCCTCTTTTTGCATCTCGAGCACAGGCTCTGAGGTATGTGCCTTTGTCTTTTCTGGCATGTGCCTTTTGCCTTAACCCGTTTTCTTTCCAATTGAGAAGGGGAAGGGGAGAGGAGGGTGAAGATATTGATTCCATGGTGGATGTTATTCTTTTGCAGGTATTTGTTTGTGAGGTGGGGAACAGATATAAGCAACATGATTGTGTTTGTGGGTGAGGCTGGAGACAATGACTATGAAGAGCTTCTTTCGGGTGCACACAAGACAATTGTTCTTAAGGGTTGTGTAGAAGGCAACGGCTCGGAGAGACTTCTACGTGGGAGCGGGAGCTATTACAAAGAAGATATGGTTCCAGCAGAAAGTCCAAACATCATCACAGTCGACGTGTCGGAGCTCTCGCAAGCATTGCAGAATGCTATGCAGAGATAGCTACACAGTGTTGTATAGTCTGGTTACGGTTGTATAGTCCAATTCCTATTGGCACACATGACCAATGTTTTTGTTTATGGAAGTGCATCAAGACCATGTAGGCTTTTTTCAAGATGTTGATATCCATCTATTGTAAAGCTTGAGAGGGTAAATTTTTGAGCAGCGAGGCTGAAGCAGTCTCCTATATCGCACCGGGGCAATGTACATATTGTTGTATTTGATGATGTTAAAAAGAGTTGTTTGGTGTAATGGGCCCCTTCCATGAAATTTTTGCAAATAGGAAACTCTAGTCTGTGCTTAGATGGCAGGAGTCGTGCTCGCCCGAGGAAAGATTAAGTGAATCTTTTTATACTGTCGGCGAATAAACATTTTCATATCATTTGGGAAGACAGGTATGCACATTGTATATCCAACCATATCAATAAACTGCACTTGGTAAACACAAAAGTCTACTCACTTGCGACCCCTGCTCACTTCTCATTCTTCTGATGGGATTAAAAAGTTTTCCATATTTTCAAATCTAGGACACTCTTTGGACATGGCAAAAACTCGATGCACTGTTTTGGTTTGCACCATCTCCAAGAATCATAAAAGCAGTACTTATGCTAATTAAAGGCAAAGGTATTGTTTATCAGAATTCATGAATGATGTACACGGAATGCAATGATCTGTTTTTTTTCGACACACCATAGGGCCCACAGGGAGAGGTGCTTATCCCTCCCAAATATTAGGAATCAACTATTGAGGGAAGTTGTCAAACTAGTTTTGCATCAAAACTTTGCAATGAAATTTCAATCAAACATTACTATTAAAAATGCAATTGCTACTCTTTGGAGTTCCTTCATAGCAGTAAGTGAAAGTTAAAGAGGAATGGTTGGCATATTCTCATGCGCAGAGAGAGAGAGAGAGAGAGAGAGAGAGAGAGAGAGAGAGAGAGACCCAACAAAGGGCCCAGTGTATGCACTAATGACTTCTACTCATATTGGGAGCCTCACAAATGTGCAAAATACATGAAAGTGACATAAATGATGAGAGGACAATGTTTTAATCGACTTGTCTTGTTGTTGTGATGATCTCTATGCGTGGCTAAAGACCTCCCCCTTGGATTGAATGTAGCCTTCTCTTTCGTGGAGATAAATCTAGCTATTGGAGTCGATAAATGAGGCATCTAACAGCAGTTTGGTAAAGAGTGACATCTGCAAGATCACCAACATCATGAAGACTCAATTTCAAACCTGTTTCCATGGGAGTGGCAATAGGTTTGCAATCCTAAGTTCAAACTTACATAGCAATGTCTCTATGTAACTTTTCTGACAAAAGGCAATACCACCATCACACTGCATAAATTGTATACCCAAGTAATGATGCAACAGTCCCAAATCTTTCATCTTGAAAGCAAGATGTAAATCAACCTTAAATTCAGCAATGTCTCTCATTTGGTCCAATGATCAGCAAATCATCTACATAAAGAACCACAATGAGAAGTACATCACCCTCACGCTTTATACACAATGTGCTTTCTGTTGGATTGTTACGAAAAGCCTCGTTTGACCAAATGAGTGTCACCCTTCTCATACCAAGCACGAGGAGATTGCATCAACCCATACAAAGCTTTGTCACATTTGCACACCGAGGTTGCGTTACATAAACTTCCTCAAATATGTCATCATTCAAGAAAGTAGTAACAATGTTTGACTGATGTACATCCCAACCAAAATGAGCTGCCAATGCACATAGAAAAGGCACAGTAGTCGTACGACAAGTGAGAACAAAAGTCTCTTCATAATCTATGTCTTTTTGTTGTGCATAGCCCTTTGCAACAACTCGAGACTTATAGCAATCAATCTCACCATCCGGCTTGCGTTTCAACTTGTAAACCCACTTCGTACCAATGGCCTTTTTGCTAAGAGGCAAATCACATAAAGTCCCATGTGTCATTTTCTATAAGTGCATCATATTCTGATTGCATGGCAGCCATCCAATTTTTTGAATTATGTGCTTCATCAAAAGACAGAGGTTCCTAAACATCATGTAAGCTAGACACAGCGAAAGCATAACAACCTGATCCATAAGATGCATAGCAAGAACCAGAACAAGTACGACTAGACAAAAGTGCATCCAATTTACTGTCACGCAAAGTATGCACGAGCCATTTAGGCATACCTCTAGCATGCTTATTCTCAACCCTTTCCTCATCAAGTACATCATATACATCTGCATCAGTAATAGGTTGATTTGTAACATTTTCAGGAACCCCCATAGGCTGTACATTTGCCTCATTTGAAATTGCATTCGTACTTTCATCACTAAAAAGGGGCAACAAAGTGTCATAAATGTCCTGTGAGCTTACATTACTGTCTCAAGTACATGACAACAAGGGCTGAACAAAATCTTCCACAAACACAACATCCCATGAAACTAGAATACACTTTGTTTGTGGATGATACAACTTGTAACCTTTGCTTTCAACACTATAACCAACAAAATACATTTGACAGTCTTATCATCCAATTTTCTGCGCTGTGTTTGTGGCACCAAAGCATATGCCAAACAGCCAAAAACACGCATGCGCTCAATAGAAGGCTTTCTATCATCCCATGCTTCATAAGGAGTAATAGACTGCAAAGCTTTCATAGGACACATGTTTAGTACATAAGTGGCACATATGATGGCCTCAAGCCAAAAAGAATGCGGCAAAGCTTGACTTTTGACCATACATCGTGCCATTTCCGTAAGTGACCTGTTTTTCATGAGACATATACTCCCCCCCTCGATCGAAACGGTTTTTGCCCATAGTACATTCGAGACATTTTCAGCCATAGCCAGAAATTATACCCATGCATACCTTGAGTAATCATGAATGAAATTCACGAAGTGCAAGTAATTGCCCAAGGATGGAGTTTGCATGGGTCCACAAACATCACTATGCACAAGCTGCAACCTGCATGTGACCTTAATTGAACCATCCTTTGAAAACTTTGAACGTTGCATCTTACCCAAAATACAGCCTTCACAAACATGTTTGATAGGTGTTTCAAGAGGTGGCAAAGAAGTAACATATCATATTTCTGCAAACGCAACAAACTAGCAAAATTCAGATGACCAAAACGTGCATGCCAAAGTTTTGCATTTGAAATAGCCTTTGAGTCCATAACTGTATTTGCAAAATTTTGCCCACACTTATCATACAAAGTGTGTTGGGGTTAAGGCCTATGTGCCTTGACCGGTCGCCCAGGTCATGGACGCCCGCCCACTGTTACCCTATACTTATAGTGAGTATATTGTATAGGGGGAGCTGCCACTTCACAGTCTCCCCACCCACATCGTGTGTGTGTGTCTCCTTCTCTCTCTCACTCTCCGTCTGTGGTGCTCCCCGATCCCCTTCAATTGGTATCAGAGCAAGAGTGGCGTCGGAGCTTGAGCTATGGCGATGCAAGCTATGGAGCTTGTGAGCTCAGGAGCTTGCTCATTTGCTGCAGATCTGAGTGCAAGACCAAGGCGGTGCTCTTGTGTGAGAAGAGCTTGCAAGGCTAAGGTACTGTGCCTTCATCCTTTGGACAACTCGGCAGCGTGCTCAGCCCAAGGCGGTGACCAACAGGCAGTCCACAGGTGCCGCATATGGGTGTATGGGCAGCCAGGTGTGGGTAACCTCAGTAGTGGTTCTCAGGAGGCCAGCAACAGCGGCCAGCTAGCAAGCAAGACAGGCGGGCTGTAAGGCGGCCATAGCGGGCTACATACACTCTCTCCAATGCGCTACAAGGATGCATAACGGGCTGCTTGAGTGTGCCTTGAGATGTTGTAGTGGACATTGAGCATGGCAATGCTTTAACAGGCATGTATGCTATTGTGTGGTGGTTCTACGAAGCACAAATTTCACTCACGGGCTGTTGCAGCTGGAAACAGGCATGTATGCTACTGTGTGGCGGTTCTACTGAGCACGAATTTCACTCACGGACTTCTGCAGCTAGAGTGCAAAGGTTGCAAGTCAGGGCTGTGAAATTGCGTAGGGCAATGCTCTAGTTAGCATGTATGCTAAGTGAGGGGGCTATTTTGCGAACTACTGCAGACTGACATTGCGCAGGGCAATGATCATGTGAAGCAAGCTCAGAGCGTGTTGTTTGCAGGATAAGCACAAGGAAGATACACACACACACATTCGTTCTTTTTGCAGGTTTGCAGGCTTGGAAAACTTATCCTCCTAAGGTTCCACAAGGATCATGCATTCCCACACCCGAAGTCATTCTTGACAAGGGGAAACAAATCCGTAACGAGATTGCTTGACAAGACGATGTATTTGCATGCGCGAGAGGACTTTTGCAGGTTGCGGACGTGCTATGTATGCATTGATTACGGATACAAGAATACAGGTTTCGACTTTGTGTCGAGAGAGCTCCTCGTGTGGGAGTGAGCTTCATTGCCATAGATTTGGCTTATGTATGCCATATGTGGATTTGTGCATGTGATGCCTCGTTGTCGGTCAGTGTGTGGAGTTATTTGTGATCGGTTTTGTGCATAGTTTATGTGCATGTAATCTGAGCTCAGGTGGGAGCTTGGTTTCCGGTTACATTGTCTCGAGGAGAGCAACTTATGCATAAAGCTGATGTGCAGTGTGGACACACATTCGCAGAGGTTTTATGCATGCATTTGAGTGCAGTTTGATGCACATATGCACATGGTCTTGAGCAGGCATTAGTTGATGCAATCGGGATTGTGATTGTAAGTGGCACTCAGGGGTTACGTGCGGTATTCTCTGCAGGTGGGAGTTGTGCGTGTGTATGCATCGATACCGCACAGTGTGGGCTTGGTGATTAGCTCATAGATTGCAGTGTGATACTAGAGCAGGCGAGGCTTGTATTGACATTGTGGGTGCTCTACTTTGGAGTGTGTCTCACAGGCTTTACATTGTGTTTCTAGCCATATTTGTAGACAGTTTCCAGGTGTTGTTGGTGAGGTGGTTTTGCTATCTAGCTTGCTACTTGTGCTCATGGCAGAGACAGGTGATCGATCAGATTGTGACCTCTCACAGATGCGCGTGTTTGATGGGTCAGACTTTGCGGCATGGAGAGATTGTATGCTTGATGCACTGACACAGCGAGGGTTGCATCGACCATTGAGTGGTGATGCAGGTAGACCTTCAAACATGTCTGATGATCAGTGACAGGAGCTAGAGGAGATGGCACTATCTACGCTCTCTTTGCACCTTGCGGAATCTGTATATGCTCTTGTTATGTATGAGACTACTTCGAGAGCACTTTGGCACAGATTACATGATATGTATGATAGATCTGAGTCATCAAGGACTCGTGTGAGACATGTACATTCACGAGTACACTGACAGGTGATATGTTGGTATTGTGGTCATTTTGGACACATTAGACGGCGTTGTTTTCGTCGTATGCGACATCGTAGGAGACATGGCAGTCTCAGAGATGTATGTTGTGATGCCATGGACTCAGTTGCTTTGACGGTTGAGGCAGATATAGTGTCGAAGTATACTAGTGACGGGGATGTCACTTTTACCTCGAGCTATGCACGAGATGCTATACATGTGGATAGTGCACTCCCTTCGCAGTGGTTGCTAGACGCAGATGCTATGTTTCATGTCACGTCGCATCGTGAATGGTTTTGTAGCTATTCTAGCGGGATGCTTGGCAGTGTACGTTTGACCTATGGATCGGTGCATGCGATAGCAGGTGCAGGAGATGTGAGACTGTCATTATCGAGTGGTGCATCTTACTTGTTACGACATGTGCGCTATGTACCAGATTTGACAGTAAGTTTGATCTCGATTGGTCAGCTTAGAGATTGTGGATGTCGGATTTCGCTACGAGAGCGCGATTTTGTGATGCATTTGGGTTCGCTAGTGATTGCGAGAGGTGCCAGGAGTGGTACAGGTTACCCATTGCATGTGCATCACAGGAGAGACGGTGTTGTCTCCGTGATCATGCAGCCAGGTAGAGAGCGAGAGAGCAGGCGAGTCTCTTTTGCTTGTGGGTTGCAGGATGCTTTGCATGGAGTGCAGAGCAGTGACCTTGTTGTGTAGGTTACGTCTACGGATGCACAGGTAGAGCGGGACAGCTCTAGTGAGTCACAGCAGCAGGATGAGTCATCAGAGGTGATGACAAAGATGACTCACATGGATGCTGAGATGTCGGCTATTGTGGAGTCATTTCTTGATATGCCTATGCCAGAGCTTGATGTAGATTCGGGACAGATGGATACTCTTGGTATACATGTGATATGTGGTGGGCACGAGGAGTCACTCCAGAGCTCGGAGTCAGAGTGCCATGGTCTCTATGATAGGGGACAAGATTTCCATGAGTTGAGTTCTGAGTTGGAGGTGGAAGAGGTTGCCAGGGTTGCATCAACGTTCGGTGTCCTCATGTACGAGATGTTGATCTCGAGGCCCGACATAACAGCTGCAGTGGGAGCATTTGCAGCAGGGTTGATTAGTTGTTCGATGATTGATCTCGGCATAGAGCATAGGGGAGGTTTGCAGGTATTGGACCGATACTTGCAGGAGTGCATGAGCTCTTGTAAACTCTTTGCAGAGCTTGGAGCTAGCTCTGTGTGGCTTCCGCAGCGGGATATTTGTCTATCAGTAGAGCCGGATACACTAGCTCATCGAGAGTCAGTGGGCATAGGTTGAGAGAATATCTCACCTTCCATTAGTTGTACACTAGTAGATCTTGCTTAAAGGCACATTGGCCTTTAAGTGGGAGGTTGTTGGGGTTAAGGCCTATGTGCCTTGACCGGTCGCCCAGGTCATGGGCGCCCGCCCATTGTTACCCTATATTATAGTGAGTATATTGTATAGGGGGAGCTCCCACTTCATTGTCTCCCCACCCACATCGTGTGTGTGTCTCCTTCTCTCTCTCACTCTCCGTCTGTGGTGCTCCCCGATTCCCTTCAAAGTGAGTTTATATAGCCCACGGAATACTAAATGCCAGATGCAACAATTTCATCACCAAAATTGAGATCATGTATAGTACATATGTCATCCACAAATTTGACTACAAGACCAAGTCTAGCAAGTGCAGATACATACAAAAGATTCTTCTTGATTCCAGGTACATAAATCATATCAACAAGTGTGAAAGAACTATCATTTGTAGTAGTAAGACAATCTTTCAAACTCCCTGAACCGGAAAAGAGGCATTGTTGCCACAAGTAACTAAATTCCCATGAGGGATAGACTCAAGAGAGGTGAACAAATCATGATGTGAGGTAATGTGCTTTGTAGCACCACTGTCAAAATACCACACATGTGAATTTGCAACAATTGACATGCATGCATCATGGACAATAGGATTATAGGTACATTCTGCACTAAAATCCCATTCTGCATCAACATCAGCATCACAGTCTCCTTTCACAGAAGACTCAACAATAGCTACATTTGTAGTGGAACCAGCATTTGCAGTGGAACCACCCTCTTTCTTCTTAGCCTCTTTGGCCTTTAACTTAGGACACTACTTGATCAAGTGATCATTAGCTTTACAATCATGGCAACGCATCTTGTTTTTGTCCTTATCACCAAAATTTCCAGACGAATTGCATCCAATAGAAGCATTAAGAGCATGTGATTTTCCACTCACAGAAGAATCATAAGAAGTGGTTGCATTGTTGTTACCACCCTTTCTTTGAGCAGCAATAAAAGCCATTTCAATTGCACGCTGTCTAACCCTTTTTTTTTTTTTTTGGAAAGTCACTCTTGCAACAACAATGTGCATAATGCATCAATCTTGACAACTTCAGGATTTCCTTGGGTCATAAGTCTCCAAGTACTAGCAAAAGTCTGGTAAGAATATGGCAAGGCATCAAGAACAGTCTGCACAAGGGAACTGTCTGAAATGACTTCACCTGCAGAAATAAGTTGCTCATTGATATCCTTGACACCAGCAAGGAAAGTGTCCATGTCATCTTCCTCATGCATAATCTTCGATTCCAGCTCTTTACACAACAATGCAATTTTAGCCTCATTGCGACTTGCATAAAGATCAGCCAAAGTATGTTTTGCAGATTTTGCTAAGAACGAATGTGAGGAGTAATGGTGCACTTCACAGACAATGCAATCAATGCATGAGCTTGTGCATCCTTTACATCCCAACGAGCTTGTTTTGTCATAGGCAAAACAACTCTAACAGCAACAATCCTTGTAGCAAGATCTACAATATCCTTAACATCTCTTACATCCTTAGAACCACAACGTACATCAATGCCCTGCACAATATATACACCCTTCGACACAAGAACATGTTGCATCATATAAGACCACATAGGGTAATTGTCCCCATCCAATTTGTCCTTAGCAGCAAACATCTTGAACACATATGTGTTGTTGTCAGTCATGGTAAATGTTACACCTGATGTGAAAACTTCCCGAAAAGAGGAGAAACGAAGCGGAAACAACACATGCTATATAGCACAAATCGTAGAAGACTGTAAGGGACCTATTATGCAAAAAATGGTACTAATAAAAATTCTGCATAAAATGACGAAATAACTTGTGCGGTATTGCATGTAGTCGAAACGGAGGCCGAAATGAGCCCGAATTAGAAATCTAAACAGATCTACGAACGCTCAACAAAGCTCACTGAAATCGAAGAAAGTGAGCAAGCGTGTGCTGGAGCTGCTAGCGGCTAAGCTCGGAGGATGCAACCTGCTCTGATACCAATTGTTGGAATTAGGATTGCATAAAAACACACACATCTTGGAGAAGAAAAAGGAAGCTCAAGGTACACAACTTAGTGTGAAATGGAAAGGTAGATAGCCCTAGAATGATGGATATATATACAATGCACGGGGGGGAAAGCCTCCTAAAGAGGGAAAAAATGCCCCGGCGGTCCTAAGTGTGTTCACACACATCACTACCACATGTATATGGTAACAAGTGTGAATTAGGTACTCTCAAATTGTGATACAAGAGCCCATGGTAGACTAGTTACAAAGCAACCTAGAGTCCAAGCTAAACTAGCTACTACAAGCCAACCCTCAATGACGGACCCAGTGCGGCAAGAGCTCTGTCCTAGGCTATACAAGTAACATAGGTGTGGGCATTTTGCATGAGCTACTAAATCTTAAAAGAAAAATGAGGAAAATAATTCACATCTACACTAGCCTCCATGAGTCTATAGATCTAGATAAACCTGACGATTTCCTCCATGAGTTCATTGTCACACCACCCCAAGGATCAATTTACAAGAACCTAACATCTCTATTTTGACTTCCCAAACCAACGACTCATTTAAAAAAATTTGAAGGTTAAACAAACAAAGATGCATCCAATGCTAGCAATGAACGGTATGTCTCATTACCTAATGCTTATAAAGATTCAAGATTGTGTAAGGAACAAATAATTGGATGTTATTTTTTTAAAGAAAGGGAATTTCAAAAGAAATCGAACAAGAAAACACCAAAGTTGGAAAGAAATAAAAAAGGATAAATGAGGGTGAGAATGAACCCAAATTTTCAAAGACTAAGCATAGATCCAAATACAAGGTATTGAAAAAGGCTTTGAAAAGTTTGGACAATGAATGGAATCAAATGAGTGTACACCAAGGGATGTTATTAGTGTACTATCCATTACAAGAAATATGTAGTTCAAGATATAAAGATTCTGGTTCTCCATACACTTCAAGATCTACAACCTATGAGAGGGATTTAAAAGAGCCTAGGAGATCTTTTAATGGCCCAAAAGATGCAGCAAATAGATCTAACCTTGCTAGGAAGATCCAAAGCCAACAAACATTGCTATTGGCATATCTCCAAAGGAAGAAGAGATTTTAATCAAAACTCTTAAAAAATATAGAGAGATATTTGCATGGTCTTATGAAGATTATAAGGGGTGGATCGAGAGATTTTTAGCACATAATCCCTATATGAGATGATGCAAAATCATCTAAACAAAGGCCATACATATAATGAGACCTTTGCTAAGAAGAAAAAAGAACAGTGAAAGAAACTAGAAGATGCAAAGTTCATCTATAAGATTGAGAATTTTGATTGGGTTTCACCTATTGCGGTTGAGCCCAAGAGAAATAGCAAACTTTAAGTTTGTGTAGATCTCAAGAAGGCGAACACAACAACTATACTAGATAAGTACCATCTGCTTATCACAGAGCATGTCTTCAAAAGGGTAGCAAGAAAACTTAGCTTATAGGTTTTGGATGGATTTTTGGGATATAACCAATTGGCCATACATCATAAGGATTAACACAAAATAACTTTTGCTATTGAATGGGGCATATTTTCTATTAAATGGTAGCAAGAAAAGAAGCTTATAGCTTTTGGATAGATTATTTTTGGGGTATAAACAATTGGCTATACATCATAAAGATTAACACAAGACAAATTTTGCTATTGAATGGGACATATTTGCATAGAGAATCGTGCCATCTGGATTGACCAATGTTCCATCTACATTCTAATGACTAATTATTCATGCTTTCAAAGAGTATTTGAGGATATTCTTTGCATGGATGATCTTTGTGTATATTCTTATTTGCAAGGAGGTCACTTTGAGTATCTAAGTAAGGTCTTTGAGAAATGCCACTTACATAGGATTTGCTTAAATCCTGAGAGAAGTCTGTATTATGATCAAATAAGGAAAACTTTTGGGGCATATAGTGTCCAAAATTGGATACCAAAAAATCTTGAAAAGATCAAAGCCATCATGAAAGTGGCTAGACCAACAATAGTAGGCATCTATGGGACATTGTGGATATTGTATACCATTTATAGCTAGGCCTCTTTATGGCTTGATTACTAACTTTAATTTGATTATTAAATATAATTGAACCAATGAGTGTGAAGAGTCAATTCAAAAACAAAAAGACACATTAGTATCAGCGCCTATATTAAAGACACTACATTGGAATTAGTATATTTTAGATATCCTCACTATGGAGCAAGTGTTTAGTATCAACATGGAGCTACAAAATTGGTGTAAAGGTTTTGACTTGATACACCAGCTCCCAATGTCAAGTTAAATTCCCTATAAAATTTTGATTTGAATTAATTAAGCTTGACCAAAGTGCAATTTTCAATTAGGGTAGACTAGTTGATTCTAGTTTCTAGTCTTTGAAGGTGATCAAGATGCCCAAATTTGTTCAAATTTCACCTATATGCTAATTTTAGCTTATGCTTACATTGCAAAAATTACTCAGATTTTACCCATATGTTTAGTATCGTGGTACTGAACTTTTGGTCCAAATTTTTACCCAAAAAAATTTATCATAATGATTGTCCTGTACTTATGTGATTCCAATTTGGTTTGTTTACATTTTTTGCGGTTTACTCTATTGGTCTTGGTTTACACTTTCAAATCAGCCAAAATTTGTTGAGCAGCATGTATACAAGGAACACAAGCAATGTGCATGCCCTATTTTTTAGTATTGCGATACTAAATAATAGTGTAAAATGTTGGACTTCTGAGTGCTATTGGGTTTCTTGCATCCAACCAATGATTTTGCAACTTTTCCCAGCACAAATTCTTTAGCAAACTTTCACAGCACACTTCAAAGTCAGTTGATTTGTTAATTGGTATCAAAGCAACCATATCCGAATTAACCTCTAGTAGGTTAATAAATCACTAGTAAAATTTCCAGTGAGCTTTACAAGTGAGATCTTGCTCTGTCTGCTTTTTGGTAGGAGCGGTATGCTTTCAGAAAATCCACAAACTTAGGATATTTTTTTCAAGATATACCTTGATTGATTTTGATGATAAAGACTAGGTTAGCGGTGGTTCACACTTCTAATGGAGTGCTTACTTACCCTTCTTCTATGCAAAAAACCTTAAAGTCTTTCAATATGTTAAAATCAACAAGTATACATAATTTTACACAATGAATCAGTAAATACCCCTTTTCCTTTCTCAAGAGCTCAATTAGTTATGTCTTATACTAGTATATCTTTGGCTAATACCCATATATCATCAAACCCCCCAAACACAAATAACAAGTCCAATGGCTACTGATGTGCTAAAAGTAAAGACTACTCTAAAATGAACTAGAGGAAGTTTTAAGAGATCAAGACTATGAGTAAATGTTTTCACTTCGTTAGGTTGGTAACGTCCTAAAAAATGGTTCCAAATGTTAAATGGGTTGCTTAACTTCACTCTAATCTCATTGACATAGTGAGACCCTCGTTTGGAATCTCTATAGGGTACACGTGAGCATGATGACACATGCTCCAAGGTGTGGAGCCATGTCAAAAAGAGGAATCCTTCTCACTCCAATGTTGGTAGTGTCTATTTCCTCCACACCTAGTTCTCCTCTTTCAAGTGATGAGCTGACTAAATGGAATAATTTTTCCATTGATGATGGGTACCTACTCCACAAGGGGGAGTTTGTGCACCAATGGATGCAAGCAATTCATTCCAAATTCTTTATGAATGTCATAAGAGTCCAAGTGTAGTGCACCTAGGCATAAAGAAAACTTATGCACTCATACGACAATAGTTTTACCTGCTAGGCATGCATGGGTATGTTTAAGACTATATCTTGCATTGTTAAAAATGTCAAGTTAATAAAGTACATCACCTAAAGGAAGGAGGTCTCTTGCATCCTTTGCTCATCCTTTGGAGATTCCCAATGGAAAATGGGAAAGCATCTCCATGGATTTCATTGTGGGTCTACCAACCACCATACATAGTAATAGAGTCAAAGGCCTAGCCACTTGCCCCTCCTAGGCTTGTGTGTTGGAGTAACCAAAAAGAAGTTCGTATGTAGGAAATCACAAGGAGTTCGCATGCACGCATACATGCAATTGAATAGGATAAAACTTAATGGTTTAATAGAAGGGGTGATGGAGCTCCAAATGAAATGCTTGAGAGCTTGATTGAAAGAGATTGATGTGCTCTGTCCACACACATAAAGTTCAAAATGAATGAAGCTTCATAGTGGGAGTAATTATTGGGTAAAAATCAATCAAAATTGGCTTAATTGAACACACAACATCAAAATGGTAATCGACCTATACTTAATCAAGCATTCTTATCCAATTACTTGAGCATTGAAGTGCTTCAATGCTATCTAGTTGGATAGAGGGAAGGATGAAGCAAGGATTTTTTATGCAAAAGAGGAATTTTCACACAATAGAGAACTTAACCTAATGATGAATCAACAAGGTGATTAGTGGCACAAGGGAATCAAATCGGTGTATATTTTTACACTTGAAGACCAAACAAGAGACTACATATTTGAATTACGTACTAGCACCAAGTAGCCTAATGGATTGACAAAACACCAACCCTCATGAGACTTTGATATCAATTGATGGAGTATATAGCTATGGGACAGAAATTGCAAAGGACAAAAATGAAAGAAAACCTTCATTATTCAACTAAAGAAAAACCATAAAAAAGAGCAATTTATAGCTTAGGGCTTGGCATATGATTAGATGATAGCATCTCATGGAAATGGCCAAAAGGCATGTGAGAGAATCCCTAGAAATGTGGGGCAACCCTACAATAAAGCTATTCATTTGGAAGCTAGTGAAGCTGGTACACCCACATTGGATTTCATTTCATATAACGTAGTGCCATCTCATGTAATGTCAATGTATTTTGCATAGGCTAAAGCTCATACACAACATGTGTAGCTTGCTATATTTCATGATCAAAAGGAACAAATTGTGCATGTGTCGCAAATTGCCAAATGTATGATTTCTAATGCAAAAGATGATGTGAAGAAAGAACAAGAGGTATGGATTAAGGTTGTTGTGCCTTAGATCGATCATACTCAACATTATCAAGCGCTCATAAATAATCCATTTGCCTATGAATCATAGAAGGTTCATTATGTTTATGAAGGCATTCTAGCCAGAGCCTGCAAATGCCCATTCTCTCGACATTGTATTTTGTCCACCTTGGTAGTCATGTATCAATGAAAAGATTCAATATGAGCAACCTAGGCCCCATTCACCTTCACTCAAGCTAGTCACAACTCTCCATCAATTGTCCACTTGGTGAAGTATTTTTTACTCTAACCTTGATGCCAACTTTATGTTGTTATGATAGCCCCTGATCTGGTTTCTCTCTCTCTCTCTCTCTCTCTCTCTCTCTCTCTCTCTCTCTCTCTCTCTCTCTCTCTCTCTCTCTCTCTCTCTCTCTCTCTCTCTCTCTCACACACACACACACACACACACACACACACCTGCAGAAGCTTGTGATTCTCGGCATTTTTTTCCACCAAGTGAAAACTTGCACGGCAATTAAATCTTATTGTTGTGAATCATGGCCACCAGCTTAGATAGAACCTACTCCCTTTGTGTTTAATTTCTAACCATGACCTCTTGTCTTTTGTGTCATAGAAGACTTTATTCACATTCATGACAAGCTTTGCAAATCAACAACAAGAGCGGCTACACACCGATGGAAAACTCGACGTAACAAATAGTAAAGGTGTGTTATTTGCATCCAAATCTCCATATCTATGCATTTGCTTGGCCTCCGAAACTAAACTCCAAAATAGGGCAAGACTTTTGTTCCTTATAATTTCTAGGGAGACAGTGCCAACTCTCCAACATGCTTCTACATCGAACTTTTGTATGATGTGAGCTATATGTTCTATAATTTGTGCCATTTTGAGTAGCTTGACAAAACAACATTTTGCTCGAGCTTGGTTGGCCCAAGGCCCTTTTCAACACTCAACATTGTTACTGCTTGCTTGAATGGTGACATATTTGAGGAAGTTTATGTAACGCAGCCTCGCGGTTTTGCCTAAAGCCATTTCCCCTCGAGCAAAATTGCATTTCGATTCAGACTTCCCGAGGCTCTAAGGTTTGGTCTTTACTTAGTCTACCTAAGTCCCTTTTCAGCATTCAAGCCTCTAGACGTGGATGCTTGGCATAATCTAGGCCATTTCCCTTGAGAAAAATTGCATTTCGGTTCAACCTTCCCGAGGCTCTATGTCTATTATAATAGAAGGAGCTACATCAAAGATTTGCAAAAGGAGCTTGAGCAAGAGAGTACTTTTAAAGAAGAGGAACAACATAGAAGTAGTGGTGATGGTAGACAGGATAGTAGAGGTGAACGCAACAATTGACATGATGAAGTCGTAGAAGAGATGATGATGGAGAGATGAGTAAAGACACGATTGACATGATGATGGATATCGCGGTAGACATGGTCACGATTGACATGATGATGGAGATCGTGGTAGACATGGTCACGATTGACATGATGATGGAGATCGTGATAGACATGGTCAACATGAGAGAAGGCATGTGTGAAAGACAAAGAGAAGTTGACAAAGCTTCTCAAGGTAATAACATGAAATGTCACTTGGTCCTACTGCTTTCTTTATGGAAGCTTCTGAGTGGTGCAATTTGTAGTCTGATGGTAGCTCCATCGTCCTGCAACACCTCTTTGATTTCTATTTCAATGCAGTTTCTCATAGGAGAATGTGGTCATGATTCATCAATTAATGGCAATGCCACCCTCCACCCCTCTATCATTAATGAGAACACCGTGTTCAGTTTGGCAATCTTGTAGAAGCCCCTTATCATCATGGGTACCCCTGCCCAAATGGCCTCAAGGAGATGAGGCCAGCGTGAAAGAGGAAACACTCAATAAATGGATGCGAGAGTAAAACCATCTGTGGTGTCCATGACACAATGAGGCCCTTGTTGTTGATACATTGTACGAAGCCAGGCGGCAGCACTGACATGACATTGGTCGATTCAACGGATGACCCATAAGAATGGCTGCCCACATGCCTCCAAGCCCAATGCCATTTATAGGGCTTTCTCCCTTATCAGAGAAACAATACTCCCAAATGATACATACACAAAAGAGCCAAGGGGCTACCTATCAAGCTAGCTCAAACACTTCTCATCTTTGTGGTAGAGTATCGTGTTGTTGTTACACAAAAACATGTGTAAAATGGGGGCAACTAGGTAGATCTGTAGCCCAAGCGCTACGAGTGCATCTAGAGCCTCTGCTTCCACTTCAAGTGCATAGCAGGTACTACACAGCAGCACAGGCTTTGATGTACTAAAGGAAATTGAGTCCCTCCAACTCCGTAGGAGTACGTGAAAGGAAGTCCAGGGGAATGTCGGCAATGCGGAAGCCCTTCATCAAAGCTAGGATGAAGTTGATGACCTCATCTTGCATACCCTTGCCAATACCTTTTGTTGACCAATCAAGGATTATTGAATTTCAAATATAACAAGAGGTAACAAGAAGCTTCTAGCTCACTATTGTCAACCACTTGTGGGGATTCGGGAGATCACCTCCAGCTTTTACAAAGAAGGATATAGATAGCAATATCCATTCCCTAAAGGAGCATTTGGTAGAATTTGTTGTCAACATACATTGAGGAGGAAACAACAGGGTCTTTGTATGAATACATTGAGAGGTGCAGGGCAGAGGTGAAGTGTGGCGGAGGACTGTTGACTATACTTTTCAGGAGGTGCCTGCATGTGGGTGACCTTGGTTGGTGGATCTCCATCTTGTAGTGGTTGCACCGATCTCTAAATGCTTCTCTCTTTCTAAACCACCCTTGGCTCACCTCCTAGTTGCTCATCTTGGGACAATCAAAGCAGCTGACATACGGATGGTTCATGTAGCACGTAGAGCGGCCATACGCATTCAACTTTGCCTCTCGTCACAAAATGCAGTGGCAAGTTGAAAATGGATATGCGCCACCTCCCATACAATGCCAAATCCACAACCCGTTCATTGCCTCCATCAATCGCACCATGAAACAAGTATGCCTAGAGTTCTTTCTCTGAGCTTATGGTTTTAGAAAAGCAAATTTTGTGTGAGACACAAATTTGATTGAGAAGAATATCGTTCTTTGTGGGATAGCCACATGACAATTCACTTAGTTTTTGAATCCCCCCACAAGGTTCACTAGCAACATGAGGGGAAAGCAAAATGAGGGCCTCTTATTGAGTCATTTCCTCTTGTTGAGAGAGAGAGAGAGAGAGAGAGAGAGAGAGAGAGAGACTAAGATGATGAGTAGCAACAGCCAAACGGTTGTAGGGTACATGATGTCTAGAAGCAGCAGCATTAGCGTCGGCAAAATTGCAAGGTTAGTTATTTTATCTAAACCTTCATGCCTATGTGTTTGCTTGGACAACACATAAAGCCTATGGGGAAGGGTAGGCTTTCGTTCCTTATAATTTTTGGGGAGACCACAATGCCGACTCTCCACCATAATTTTTTGTATGGCACTTTTTCATGGCGTGCATATCTATTTTACGTTATCACTCGTTGCCTCATCAAATGAAAAAATTAACTATCACATTGTTCTCATGTAGCTTATAACGCACACTCGAATGACACCAGTACACGATCAACAGGCCAGTAATGCACTTCAATTTTAGAGTTTGTCAATGATTTTTTGTAGTTCCAATTGCTAAGTCTTCCTTAGCTTTAGTTAAGCAACATGTTTTTCTCACTAGTAGGTGCTCTATCGTAATGTTCAATGTTTATGAGGTACGGTTTCACATGGCATGGATCATGGTTACTTGTTGGTAAGCCTAATGTGCTTCCTTGGTTTCATGAGCCTAGAGTTGGCTACTTGGCATGATCTAGGCCATTACCTTGAACCCAAATCAATGGCCAGGAGCCTCACGTAAATAAACTACTGATTGAGATGCCCCCAGCTCAATATTCTCACCCTATTTATTGAGCCATTCTACTATAGTGATTGCGTTGGAGCGTGAGAAATGAGAACTCATCACTCCAATAAACCCTACACCGTCTATGACGTAGAACATAAAGTTGCCTCTGCTTCTCTTTAAGTGAAATCTATCGCACATATAATCACAACAACGGACGTTTCAACTATACAACCACGACTCCAGCTCAACAACACTACACCGTTTGTTATTTGCATTCAATTCCCAATGCCTATGCATTTGCTTGGTCAATGCATAAAGCCTACATGGCAGGGCATGGCTTCCATTCCTTATGACTTTTGGAGAAACCACATTGCCAACTCTCCAACATATTTTTGTATGGAACTTTTGCATGAGGTGCACTGTATATTTAGCATTTTCACTCTGTGATGCTTCATTGCAAGGAGAAATGTCTAACTATTCACATTGCTTTTATATAGCTTGACTCAAACATTGTTCTCCTACTTGCATAATTGGACGACACCCAGACACAATTATCAAGTTGATAGTGCACTTTAATTTTCATAGTCTATTGATGCTTTCTGTATTTTTTGATTTTGTTAATGCTTCCTTAAGTTTAGTTTAAATATATATTTTCCTCAAGAGTACATGCTCAATCTCGATCATCGTATATATGTATCAAGTAGGCACACTATTATTTTCTCACAGTTGGGCAATTCAATGTATGTATTACATTACTCAATGCACTATATACATGTTTACTTTATTCCTAGGTGGTTGATGTTAGTCTATGTAAGTCCTTATTTGGCAATGCATCTTATAAAGTGTATCCCAACATTGTCCTCTGCATAATTGTTATGTAGCACGAGGACAACCCTTTACCCCAGCGCTTTCATCCTCATATATGTTTTGCACTAAGTTCTCTCATCAATAGCCAAGACTCCTTTCTCCCTTCGACTATGACAATACATCTCTCTCTCTCTCTCTCTCTCTCTCTCTCTCTCTCTCTCTCTCTCTCTCTCTCTCTCTCTCTCTCTCTTCGTCTCAGGTTCTACAAGAAATAAGAGAAAACTAATTACGTTGATTTAGAGTAAGATGGGTGCCTCAAAGATGGGTCCCCAATTGGCCAATATTACCATACTGAATGGCAATCTACAAATAAACTACCAAAGTAGGCTAAGGAGTAGGGTTTAAGCATAATGATTAAGTTGCAACCCTCTGCTCGATTCAATTACCCCCTTACTAGCCCTCTGTTGTATAGTGATCCCCATGTGACACAACTTGCTTCTTCCCAATGCTCATAAGTCCTAATATGACCTTTGCATAACCGTTTTGTAGCACAAGGACAACCCTTTACCCTAGCGTTTTCCTCCTCATATATGTTTTGCACCAAGTTTTGTGATAGAGAGCCAAGACTCCTTGCTCCATTCTCGACTATGACATCACATAGATCTCTCTCTCTCTCTCAGGTTCTACGATAAAACTGACAACGCTGATTTAGAGTAAGATGGGTGCCTCAAAGATGGGTCCTCAGAGGCCGATATTACAAGGCTAAATGGCAATCTACAAATAAATTACCAAAGTAGGCTAAGGAGTAGGGTTTAAGCATGATGATTACGCTGCAACCCTTTGCTCGATTCAATTACCCCGTTTAAGCATAATGATTAAGATGCATCCCTTTGCTCGATTCAATTACCCCGTTTACTAGCCCTTTGTTGTATACTGAGCCCTATGGGACACAACTTGCTTCTTCCCAATGCTCATAAGTCCCAATCTGACCTATTGTTGTTGCCCATCAATTGGTTCCACTCATCTGCTCGTGTTCCGCAACAAAAGCAGAGGCGATATCAATCACAACCAACTAACCAAGTAACCAACTACTCTCCAAAATCTATCAGAACACGTCCCACGAAGAGCAGTGCCTTGGTCTCACTACTCAAAAACATGCAATTTTCTTTTTTACTTCGTTAGCATAGTAGGCAATTCTCAATCACTGGCCTATCATTAGCCCACGTGGCTCCAACGCTGAAAAGCTCTTAAAAAAACTACGCCGTCAAAACCCCCCAGCGCTGAAAAAAAGCTACGCTGTCTAAATCTACGCCGTGAGAATGTGATCCATTTTCAGCGGATGCGAAGCGAGGGCCTCTCTCTAGATGCAAATCACCTTTGGAACATCTGACACAATGAGGCATGCTGATGCTAAGGCAGTTTCTGTTTATGTATTTGTTGCTGCAATTGTAGAGCAAGAAGATGGTATTGCTGGAAACATAAATGGCAGTTTTGTTTGCATGCAATTGTTGCAGATCGATGGTGGTAGGACAGTAGTTCGTGAAATTTGTTGCAGAGGAAAAAAGATGTCATGCTTGGCACTGCCTTGGTTGATATGTATGCCAAATGTGGTGCACTTGAGAAAGCATAAAAAGTGCTTGAGGAGCTTCTTGTACGGAATGTCGCCTCCTGAAATGCATTGATTGCAGGATGTGCAAAGCAAGAACAGGGTTGTTGAAAGAAGATGCAATGGTTGGGACTGTCTTGGTCGATATGTATGTCAAATGTGGCGTGCTTGAGAAAGCACAAAAATGTTTGAGGAGCTTTCGTTCAGAATGTCGCCCCTAAGAATGCACTGATTGCGGGATGTGCGCAATGAGAGGAAGGGCAGAAAGCTCTAGGTTGTTTTTAGTAGATGCAGACCAAGTATATCTCTCCAAATTCAATCAAGGCATGTGACTCTACGCAAGTGCTCGAGGAGCTTCGTGTCCTGAGTGTGGACTCTTGGAATGCGCTGATTGCATGATTTGCTCCACAAGGGCAAGGCCAGCAAGCTCTATTTTGTTTTCAGCAGATGCGAAGCGAGGGCCTCTCTCCAGATGCAATCATGTTCGCATGCATGAAGGTATGTAGCTCTACGCAAGAAGCTGATATCGGCACAAAAAGTGCTTGAGGAGCTTCCTTTCGAGAATGTCGCCTATTGAAATGCATTGATTACAAGATGTGCACAGCAAGAACATGGCTATTGAAAGAAGATGCCATGCTTGGGATTGTCTTGGTCTATATGTATGCCAAATGTGGTGTGCTTGAGAGAGCAGAAAAAGTGCTAGAGCGGTTTTCTGTCCAGAATGTCGCCCCTTGTTAACCCTCACGGCACACGGACACCCATCACCTACGACGGACGTGTATTATGTATTTGGTAGAGTCAGGTACCGGGCTTGTCGGTCCAATAGGGAAAGGTAGAGTGATCGTCGATGAGAGGCACACTTTAACTTGGACATTCAAGGGATTAGTTGGTTAAGCATGGGCGCCCAAGTGTGAATGGGGTGAGCTCCTATAAAAGCCAACTAAACCTAATTTTTACTCATTCTCTCATTTGTGCAATTGAAGAGTGCTCTTGCTCCATCTCCATCTTCTTCTTCTTCACCTCCTTGTGTGTGTGTGTGTGAGAGAGAGAGAGAGGGAGAGTGTGTGTGCGATCGAGCATTACGAAGGCACGACGGCGGCGAAGCGGTTGAGCGCGGCACGACTGCAGCTTCTTCTTCATCGCGGCGAGGAATCCACCACGAAGGCGAGCGTAGAGCGGTGAGTGACACACCCTTTGTTTTCTTGAGCTTGCTAGTTTAGGCTTGTTGTGTGCTTGGAGCCGTTTGTGGCTCGCGTACGGTGTATTGGCAAGTCCCTTGCTTCGACAGTGCGGCAAGGAGCGCACATTTTTGGCGCCGCTGCCGGGGATATGCCCTACACTAAGCTCGGTTAGCACTTTACGCTTCCTTGTGGTGCAATTTGTATCATAGGAAAGGCAGGGAAGGAGTGTGTGGAGATTTCTGTTTTTTGCGTTTTCTGCAATTGCTGTCAAATTTCAATTTCTGCTATTGTCTGCGTTTTTTCAATTTCTGCAATTTCTGCATTTTCAAGTTCGGCGTTTTCAATTTCTGCAATTTTCTGCAATTTTTGCGTTTTTGCTGCATTTTCTGCAATTTCTGCGTTTTTTCTGTCAATTTGCTGCAATTTCTGCGTTTTTTCTGCATTTTCTGCAATTTCTGCGTTTTTCTGCATTTTTTTCAATTCCTGTATTTTCTGCATCAACAAAAAAAAAAGTATTAAAAAAAATGGAAAAAAAAAAGTTTTTTGAGAAAAAAAAATCTTGGAAAAAAAAAATAAATTTAAAAGGAAAAAATTCGGAAATTAAAAACGCGAGTGAGCGGGCGGAAAAATTTTTCGAAAATAAAAAACGTGACTCTTAAAACGGACGGGTTGGTTTGTATAAAAGATAGATCGGGATCGGGATCATTTTCCCAAGCCCAAGCCCAAGCCCAAGCCCAGGCCCAGGCCTCAGTCCTCAGGCTTATGATATATACTAGACTCACTCTTATATATATACCCTACTCCCTCAAGAGAGAATGAGAGCATGTGGGACAAGTCCTCCACTCTCCTCCTTTCTCTTCCCACTTGCACCCTTAGACTTTCTAGTTTGGGCCTAGTTCCCTACTGGAAATTGACAGTTTTAGGGATTCCGAGGGCATAGAGTGACCAAACGGAGGGCTGTAAAGCACGGCACGACCCTCTGACCGATACGCTCGTTTTGAGCTATCACACGGCCCATTCCACGACACGCTCTAAAAAATCTAGCAAAAAAACAAACAAAAAACACGCTAAAAACTAGTCACAAGGCCTCCTAGAGCAGCTTTTTGACACCTTAGGGTATCAAAAGCACATGCACTTACGCTCTGGGCGGGTGCTAGAACACGATCATATTGAGGGTGCCTCTGTTCATACGGATACCCATTACCCATCCACGATAGGATCTAGACCCTCAGCGGGGACACAAGGTAGCACCACCCAAGACCCTAAAATAGCCGCTAGTGATTCCTCCTCCGACTCAGAAATCATGGAAGCATACCCTACCCAAAACACTGAGAGAGAAGGCCATGCACCTCCCGAAGCTCCACAGCCTAGTACTAGTATGTTTAGCCGTTTCATGGAAACATTAGGTAGAGCTACTCGCTCGGAACCTGATGCAAATGAAGCACACGAAGAGGATGGGTTGGACTCTGACACACCTCTACGATACCCCATTGAGTTAAATAGTGCCTATGGAAAAGTGCTATATAACGCCTTATTGGACACGGGTGCTAAATACAATCTGCTATCCTATGGGGTGTGGTGTTAGTTAGGGAAGCCACCTCTATCTGAGAGTATTATCCAAGTCAAGGGTGTCAACAAGAAAAAAACTGCGGTTTTTGGAATCTGGCACACTTCTGTCAGTTATGACAATGGGGTGGTAGCTCAAGACTTTTTGGTCATGCCTACTGGAACTATGGAGGGTAATATAAACCTAGGCCGCACGTGGATGATAGCCACCAAATGCACTATTGATTGGGGGACTGGGGGTGTTACAACGCAAAAACCAACTCTTAGCCCTACCACTCAAGCCATAGTCCCTGAGATATTGCCCAAGGAAATAAAACCCAAGACATTGCATGTCCAGGAGGTTGAACCATACGTCCCCATAGCCCAACTCTCTAGAGCTTCAACTAATGTAGTTGAAAGAAAGCTTGAGACACACAAGAACCATCCTAATATAACAGAGAAAACATACAAGTGGGTCCCTAAAACCTCTGTAGTAAGCATGGTTGATGCAAAAAAACGGAAACCTAGTAAGAACCGTACCACTCACTCCAAGAAATGTAAAGAAACGCTGCTTTGGATTCCTAAACGACTATTGGAAGCCCAAGGATACTATGAAGGAAATGATCAAATCTGGGTGCCCAAACGTAAAGTGTACTCTTACCTGTCACCTGGCCCATGTAAACCCAATCCTGTGGCTCCAAAAAAAATTGAAAATCGCGGAAAGGAAAAAATCATGGAATGTTACACACCCGTTCTAGAGCTAGTTTGGGTACCAAAGAAAGAACGATTTGTTCCACCTAGCTCAGGAAGGGGGGAGTCCCATGAAGATTCTAGCTCCTCCTGTAATACATCCATAGAGGTAAAAGCTTCTACACAGCCTCCATCTATAGTAGTGGACCTCCATGAAGCTACAAAAGAATCCACACCTCCCAGTGTTCAAGAATCACCTGATGAACCACTTCAAGTTCAATCCTGGGAGAGTACCTTACCACCCTTGCAGCTTGACAAGGCACCTAGGGTAATAACAAACTACTGGCAAAAATCCTCACCTATTACCAACTGGAATAATTGGTTTCAAAGGGTGACAAGCTCATTTCAAACGGTATGATCTACCCAAGGAAGGGGGGAGTGTTTGCTGACAGTCATCATTCATTTGTTTCCCTCTCAACCTTTTTCCCCGACCTCTCAATTCCAATCTTAGGGAATGTACATATAAAGCTTTATACTCACAAAAAAAAAAAAAAAAAGAGCAAGAGCAATTAGCAAACGAGTATGCACATTAAAAGTCAAAACATTGACTCAGACCTACACATGTCACATCTGGTACAGTGAAACAGAAACCTATGCCATAAAACACCTTTGATCCTCATCACTTGAGTGATGGAGGGTAGGTAAGATTAGTACGATAGGAGTGTTTCTGTTTTAGAGTTGAGTGATTAGCAAAGATCTCTTTCCCACTGATGTGCCTCCTGGAGGTATTCCTTTTGTTTCCTAGTGTGTACAAGAGCGTGTTGCTATTGATAGGATTTGGACCTTCATGGAACCTTTCTCTCGTTCACACTTCATATCAAGCGCGACCATCAACACAAACAGGTGTTTCTTGTCCATTAGCATTGCCCTTATCTTTTTGCATCTATGTTTGTCTGCTTTGATTGTGATTGGTAGCATAATATTCAGCGCATTGGCTTAGTATCAAACATTTAATTCAATGTAGTGTTTTGTCATAATCACTTGTTTAGGTGTAAAAATCAAGCAGTCCGACTAAGCTAGTTTGACCAAGCTAGGTATTAGAAATCTTCTCTTAATACCATGGGGAATGCCTTCCTAATAATCAATGGTTACTTAGGTTCTTAATCCGATTTAGGCAGCATTGTATGAAATGTACTAGGGCTTTCTAGTGGGCTTAACCCTATCGACCTTTAGCTTAAGTATTATAAAGGGAGTTTACTAATGTGATGAGCCTGGGGAGGGTAACAGTGTTATATGACCCCCCAAAGTTACAAAATTAAAATGATGAAAATGAACAAGCAAAAAATCAAAGTGCCACAATGTAAAATTTTAAGCTGGAAGAGAAATCTCAGCTTGATTTGGTACTTCACTCACATGTATTGCCTATGGTACTAGAGCCCTAGAGGTTCCCAGTGTGGGCGCTTTTCCTTGAAAAGCAAAAAACCCAAGGCATACAAAATAAGCACACACATCATAATTGAATCACTGTGAAAAGACCTTGGGGGGTCAAAGAAAAAGTAATCAGTCAAGCGATGATTTCATGAGAAATTCCTTTTATGGTAGCTTAACTACAAGGTTTTCTAGATATAGCCTCTAGTCAGCCCTTGAACATGAATACTTGGCTCTCGCGATTAAACAACTTAATTGACCACTGAAAATTAAGAAGCTTACCCAGGGTATTAATATTCGATCTCTAGTGCTTTTCGATCGTCAAATTAGCGACCCCAGACTTGTTTAATTTTTTACCTTTACATCTGTTTATGCATTTGATTACATTGCAATTTAATGTTCATTGCTAACAAATTGTTTGAAATTCTTTTACCAATCAATGTGTCTACCTAAAACTGCATATGCTTTTTAAGAGAATGCAATTACTGTGCCAATGTTGTTTGATTTTGCAGTGACTGAAGAAGGCTAAGGACATTCATCTCAAATGCTCTTCCACCTCGACGACCCAGCTTCAACTCAATAGCTTCCGAGGACGGAATCTACATCAGGAAGGGGGGCATGTTAACCCTCACGGCACACGGACACCCATCACCTACGACGGACGTGTATTATGTATTTGGTAGAGTCAGGTACCGGGCTTGTCGGTCCAATAGGGAAAGGTAGAGTGATCGTCGATGAGAGGCGCACTTTAACTTGGACATTCAAGGGATTAGTTGGTTAAGCATGGGCGCCCAAGTGCGAATGGGGTGAGCTCCTATAAAAGCCAACTAAACCTAATTTTTACTCATTCTCTCATTTGTGCAATTGAAGAGTGCTCTTGCTCCATCTCCATCTTCTTCTTCTTCACCTCCTTGTGTGTGTGTGTGTGTGAGAGAGAGAGAGAGAGAGGGAGAGTGTGTGTGCGATCGAGCATTACGAAGGCACGACGGCGGCGAAGCGGTTGAGCGCGGCACGACTGCAGCTTCTTCTTCATCGCGGCGAGGAATCCACCACGAAGGCGAGCGTAGAGCGGTGAGTGACACACCCTTTGTTTTCTTGAGCTTGCTAGTTTAGGCTTGTTGTGTGCTTGGAGCCGTTTGTGGCTCGCGTACGGTGTATTGGCAAGTCCCTTGCTTCGACAGTGCGGCAAGGAGCGCACACCCCTTGGAATGCACTAATTGAGGGATGTGCGCAACAAGAGCAAAGAAAGCTCTAAGTTGGTTTTAGCGGATGCAGAGAAAGTATATCTCTCCAAATTCATTCAACGCATGTGGCTCTATGCAAGTGCTCGAGGAGCTTTATGTCATGAATGTGGACTCTTGCAATGCATTGATTGCATGATTTGCTCCACAAGGACAGGGCCAAAAAGCTCTATTTTGTTTTTAGCAGATGCGAAGCAAGGGCCTCTCTCCAGATGCTATCATGTACGCATGCATGAAGCCATGTAGCTCTACGCAAGAAGCTTGTATGGACACAAAAATTCACAATTATATTGTTAGTCATCTTGAAGGCGCGTGGCTCTATGCAAGAGCTCAAGGAGCTTCCTTTTTGGAGTGTGGACTCTTGGAATGCTTCGCATCTGGCTCCTTGAGCTGCAAATGCAATCACCTAGGCGCGCATCTTGAAGGCATGTGGCTCTACGCAACGAAAGTCATGCTTGTGACTGTCTTGGTGAATATGTATGCCAAATGTGGTGTGCTTGAGAGAGCACAAAAAGTGCTTAAGGAGCTTTCTGTCCGGAATGTCGCCTCTTGGAATGCACTGATTGCGGGATGTGCGCAACAAGAGCAGGGGCAAAAAGCTCTATCTTGTTTTTAGCAGATGCAAAGAAAGTATATCTCTCCAAATTCAATCAAGGCATGTGGCTCTACGCAAGTGCTCGAGGAGCTACGCAAGTGCTTGAGGAGCTTCGAGTCTTGAGTGTGGACTCTTACAATGCGCTGATTGGATGATTTGCTCCATAAGGGGAGGGCTAGGAAGCTTTATTCTATTTCCAACAGATGCAAAGTGAGGGCCTCTCTCCAAATGCAATCACATACGCAAGCATGAAGGCATGTAGCTCTACTGAAGAAGCTATTATGGGCACAAAAAGTGCTTGAGCAGCTTCCTGTCCAGAATGTTGCCTCCTGAAATGCATTGATCGCAGGATCTGCCCAACAAGAACATGGCTGTTGAAAGGAGATGCCATGCATGGGACAGTCTTGGTCAAATGTATGCCACATGTGGTGTGCTTGAGAGAGCACAAAAAGTGCTAGAGCAGTTTTCTATCCAGACTGTCGCCCCTTGGAATGCATTGATTGCAGGATGTCTGCAACAAGAGCAGGGCAAGAAATCTCTAGGTTGTTTTTAGCGGATGCAAAGCAAGTATATCTCTCCAAATTTAGTCAAGGCATGTGGCTCTACGCAAGTGTTCGAGGAGCTTCATGTCCTGAGTGTGGACTCTTGGAATGCGCTAATCGAATGATTTGCTCCACAAGGGAAGGCCAGCAAGCTCTATTCTGTTTTTAGTAGATGCGAAGCGAGGGCCTCTCTCCAGATGCACTCATGTATGCATGCATGAAGGCATGTCCAGAATGTTGCCTCTTGAAATGCATTGATTACGGGATGTACACAACAAGAACATGGTTGTTGAAAGAAGATGCCATGCTTGGGACTGTCTTGGTCGACATGTATGCCAAATGTGGTGTGCTTGAGAGAGCACAAAAAGTGCTAGAGCAGTTTTCTGTCCAGAATGTTGCCCCTTGGAATGCACTGATTGCGGGATGTGCGCAACAAGAGCAAGGCAAGAAAGCTCTAGGTCATTTTCAACGTATGCAAAGCAAGTATATCTCTCCAAATTCAGTCAAGGCACGTGGCTCTACGCAAGTATTCGAGGAGCTTCATGTCCTGAGTGTGGACTCTTGGAATGCGTTGATCGAATGACTTGCTCCACAAGGGCAGGGCCAACAAACTCTATTATGTTTTTAGTAGACGTGAAGTAAGGGCCTCTCTCCAGATGCACTCATGTTATGCATGCATGAAGGCATGTCCGGAATGTTGCCTCTTGAAATGCATTGATTACGGGATGTACACAACAAGAACATGGCTGTTGAAAGAAGATGCCATGCTTGGGTCTATCTTGGTCGATATGTATGCCAAATGTGGTGTGCTTGAGAGAGCACAAAAAGGGCTAGAGCAGTTTTCTGTCCAAAATGTCGCCCCTTGGAATGCACTGATTGCGGGATGTGCGCAACAAGAGCAAGGCAAGAAAGCTCTAGGTCATTTTCAGTGGATGCAAAGCAAGTATATCTCTCCAAATTCAGTCAAGGCATGTGGCTCTCCACAAGTGTTCGAGGAGCTTCATGTCCTGAGTGTGGACTCTTGGAATGCGTTGATCGAATGATTTGCTCCACAAGGGTAGGGCCAGCAAGCTCTATTCTATTTTTAGCAGATGCAAAGTAAGGGCCTCTCTCCAGATGCAATCATGTATGCCTGCATGAAGCCATGTAGCTCTACACAAGCTTGTATTGGCACAAAAATTCACAATTATATTGTTAGTCAGAGGCTGTTGGATGCAAAGAGAGGGCCTCACAAAATGTGCCTGAGGAGCTTCCTGTCTCAATGTCAGGCAGGGTCTCTCTAGATGCAATCACCTACGCATGCAGGACAACAGATGCAATCGCAGGCAGGGTCTCTCTCCTGAATGCCGTCTCTTGGAGTGCATTGATTGCGGGATACACGCAACAAGAGCAGGGCCAAAAAACTCTCGACTATTTTCAGCGGATGCAAAGCGGGGGCCTCTCTCCATATGCAATCACACACGCATGCATCTTGAAGGCATGTGGCTGTACGCAAGATGTCGATACAGGCTTCAAAATTCTCTTTAATAGTGGCTGTTGCAAAAAATTACTGTGGTTGGCAATGCCTTGGTCGATATGTATGCCAAATGTGGTGCGGGATGTTGTCTCTTGGAACATTATGACTGTAGGATATGCCCGACATGGGCCGCGCCAGAAGCTGTGGGAAGTTGACATGGGCTTGAAATTCATGCTCATATTGTTAGTCAAGGGCTGTTGCAAGACATTGTCATGCTTGGCAATGCCTTGGTTGATACGTATGCTAAATGTGGTGCACTTCAGATAGCACAAAACGTGCCTGAGGAGCCTCATGTCCGGAATGGCATCTCTTTGAGTACATTGATTGCGGGATACGCACAACAAGAGCAGGGACAGAAAGCTCTCGGCTCTTTTCAACGGATGCAAAGCGGGGGCCTCTCTCTAGATGCAATCACACACCGCGTGCATTTGGAAGGCATGTGGCTGTATGCAAGATGCCGATATGGGCTTTAAAATTCGCTCTGCTCCTGTTAGTAAAGGGCTGTTGCAAAAAAATCTTGTGCTTGGAAATGCCTTGGTCGATATGTATGCTGAATGTGATGCACTTCAGAAAGCACAAAACGTGCCTGAGGAGCTTCATATTTTTGATGCCATCTCTTGGAGTGCATTGATTGCAAGATACACGCAACAGGAGCACGGACAAAAAGCTCTTGACTGTTTCCAGCGGATCTGAAGTGAAGGCCTCTTTCCAGATGCAATCACATACCCGTGCATCTTGAAGGCATATGTCTGTACATAAGATGTCGATGTGGGTATCTCTCCATATGGTAACACCTACGTGTCCACATTGAAGGCATGTGTCTCTATGCAAGAGGCTGATACGAGCACAAAAAATCTGCTTTTTATTGTTGTTCAGAGGTTGTTGAAATAAGATGTCGGGCTTGGCACAATCTTTGTCGATAAGTATGACACGTGTGTTGCACTTCAGAAAAGTGACAGTTTCTCACCAACAGAAGTCTCTTCGAGTGCTTTTGTATCCAGTTATGTCAAGCAAGGGCAGGTGAGGAAGCTTTGACATTAATTTCAAAGATGTAATATGACATGGGCATGTTCTACATGACCATTTTGCCCGAAATGTTGCCTATCGAATGCATTAAATGATGGGAATGGCGTCTCTTTCAATGCATTGGTAGCGGGATACGCACCGCAGGAGCAAGAGCGGAAAGCTCTAGGCTATTTTCATCTTTCTATCTACAGTGTGGACTCCTTGAATGCACTCATTGTGGGATGTGCGCAACAAGAGCAAGGCCAATGAGCGATACAGGAAAGAAGTTGTGCTTGGCTTTGCCTAAGAGTATGTGTACGTCACAGATGGTGCTCTTCAGAACGCACGAAAAGCGCCCGAGGAGCTTGTTGTGCGGAACGCCGCCACAAGATCGTAGGAAGGGTCTCTATCCATATGCAATCAACTACACCTACAAAAGAATCTGGAATACATGCGTGTCAGCATATGCAATCATGTACGCAGCCATAGATATTAGAATTCACTATATGATTGCTAGTCAACGTTTGTTGGGAGTACAATTTCATGCTTGGTGGTGGTTTGATTGATATGTATACAAAATGTGGTGTCCTCACAATAACACAAAAACTTCTTGAAGGGTATCCTCCCTGGGGTGTCGTCTCTTGTAGCGGGTGCACTACAAGGGTTAAGTGCAGCAGATGCCCAACATCGTTGATGCAAGGAAGTCCATTGACGATAGACATTCAATCGCACGGTGAGTAAGCATTATCATTTTTTGATTTTTGACACTGAGAACGCAGTTAATGAACGCATTGAAAATTGCACGCTGCCGTGGGAATGGCACGTTCCCTCGTATTATAAAAATTGGGGAAGATTGTGCAAACTCCCCCATGTAAGGAGACTTGTATGTTTTCTTTTTTTTTGAAACATAAAAATGGAACAACAAACAATAACATTGACATCTTATATGATCATGAACATTGAGCTTGACAAAACTCTTTAACACTCCTTGTGGTTTTTGGCGAGGTACCCCTTTGAAACATTACGATCAATAACCAATTTCTGTGGAGGTACACCACTGAACCACAACGATCGATATCCCAAACACTCTCAGGTAAAAAAAATCTAACATTCTTTCATGAAATCTCTCTCTCTCTCTCTCTCTCTCTCTCTCTCTCAATTTCCAATATTTTGTTCAATCTCAATTCGATGGAACATAGCTAACGAAGCACTCTAGTTAAATTCACTTGAGTGTTAGATGCTTGATGTCTAGTCAGTATGGAGATGTCCTGTTAGGTTCTAGGCCTAGGTATAGATGTTTTATAGCAACACCCACCTGCAATGAAGAGGCAAATTAATTGATTTGGAAACGAGGCAAAATTTCGTTAACCTTCACAAATTGCTCAGGCAACACAACGCTTAGAAGCTCCCTTGTGCGCGCTCTCTCTCTCTCTCTCGCTCGCACGGCGTCTCTGCAATGGCCCTTGGTTTTGTTGTAAGAGGCGAAGGCACTCTTTTGGGGTTGCTGCTCTGATGAACCCGTCTCCCATCGTCATCTTCAAGTGAAGAAGAGACCGATTGTGCCTTGTTCGCTTTGGAAACATGTACTTTCATCCGAAGCGGCTCCCTGTGAATGAGGACCGCATCATCAAACACCGGCATTACGAGGACGATCTCCGCGACCGCTTGATTTCTGTGCATAACTATGAGGGCCTCATGCGCCGTGCTGAATTTGAGAATTCGAATGAGCCCAAAATCTGCTACCGATCCTTGTCGGAAAGGCTTGAGGCGATCCGTGCTCAGCGCGACAGAGTCATATTTGATAGGCAAAACAGGGTGAAGCAAATGCTCGATGATGAGAGTGCCACTCTCGAAGAAGAGATGAAGACAGGCAATATGAACCTTTCTGAGAGGCGCACTTGGCTTGAGACTGAAGCCCGGCGAATGAGAACAGAAAGGCTTGAACGCATGCTGAAATATGCACAAACGCAGCTTGAACGTGCTTTCCAAGATAGCTCTGATGATGTGCGCATACATAACTCGAAGCTTGCCGTCAAGCGTGCGGAGGAGGAACGCAAGCGTCAGCGAAGGCAGAACATAGAGAAGAGGGCTCAGGCGAAGGAGGATGAACTGGCTCTACACAAATGTATGGAGTTGGAGTGGCAGAGGCAAGATGAACTGCATCAAGAAGAGTTGGAACTGAAGCAAGCTCGAAAGCAAGAAGCGATCGACATCCTGCGAGAGCAGCTTGGCATGGTGCAGCGGCTCCACGAAGAAGAGAGGGCTGCCGTGGAAGAAGACATGATAAACATGAACAAGAGATGGCTGGAAGAAGAGGAAGAGTTGAAGAGGAAGCAGTACGAGCAAAGGCAAGTAGATAGCCAGAAGGCCAAGCAAATGTTGCTATACAATGAGCACAACCGAGCAAAGAAGCTCACGGAAGCGCAAGAGGAGAAGAAGTACGATGCACATATGATTGCTATGGTGGCTGAAAGAGAGGCTGAAGAGGAGAGGCAAGAAAAGGAGCTTCGAGAAGCTCAACGCAGAGAAGCGCGTGCATATGCAGCTCAGCTCAAAGCGGCTATTGACAGACAGAAGGTGGAAGATGATGAGCTTGAGGCAGTGATTAGGGCAGAGTTGGCAGAGGACTGGCGCAAGCGAGACGAGCAAACGCAGCGGCAGGAAGATGCGAGAAAGCAGCTCTATGATGAGGTGTATGAAGGACGCCACTCGCAGATCCAATTCAAGGGTATTCAACTGCTTTTCTCCTTCCTGCTTGCTATGCTAATTGTATTTTGAGGTCTTAGGGCTTGTTGGTTGTTGATGTTGATCTCTACTGCAGAGAGCATAAAGAGGGAGCAAGAGGAGGAGAAGTTAGCTCAGCTTGAGAAGTACAGGGCCGACGCAGAAAAGTTTAGGCTGGAGGACCAGAAGAGAGCAGAGGATATACATCTGGTTAGCTTGGCAGCTATTTTGGCAAAAGCATCTCTGGCTCTTTGTGTGTGTGTGTGTGTGTGTGTGTGTGTGTGTGTGTGTGTGAGAGAGAGAGAGAGAGAGAGAGAGAGAGAGAGAGAGAGATACCCTCTTTGTTTGCATAATCAACAGACCAAACAAGAAGTGAAAGGCTATCTAGAAGATCAAATGAGGCACAGAAGGGCCGAGGAACTTGTCACTCAACAGCTGCAAAGAGCAGATTTTGAAGGTGTATTCCTTCACCTGAAGGCAAATATGAAAAATGTGCCTTTCCATGGCTGTGGCTTTGGAGCTTCTTGCGTGTGTGTCGATAGTTATGTGTCGTCAAGGTACATTTGTTGTTGTATGTGGGCTAAAGCTGGAGTTGGGGTGCTTTTCAGACACCAAAGCTGCAGAGAAGAAGTATGAAGGGAGAGTGAAGCAAGCACTCTCAGGGCTGCCTTACCCTGAGCCCTACTATGGAAGAAAAGCTGTGAAATGGTATGAGTAAACGACATTGGTCACACAATACTATGTCCAAAAGCGACATTGTGCATTCCCTCTACAGGATGGTTGACCTCCTAATCGAATCATGGCACTGCCAATGTATTCTTGTGTGACATTCTCTGCAATTTGTATGCCTGGGGGCTTCACTGTCCTTACCAATTTGTAACAGAATATGGTACATTCCAAAAATTATAGCCTGACGATGACACAATTAACTCTATGGTCAAAGACACAATCAGCATTAGTCTGCATTAACTCTAATTTGAAGGTATTGCAACTCCCCTGCTCATGTCATGTGATCAGACAAAGAATTGAACATTAGCAGTTGGTAAAATTACGTGCCCTTAAAGAGGTCTCCATAGACACTCTTTCATGCACACAGACACATGATTAGTAAAATTACATGCCCTTGAAGAGGTCTCCATAGAACCTTAGCTTGTGCTTGGGCCTTTCTTGGTTGGGACTTCCTCTCCTTAGAGGAGAAGTAGGTGTGACTCAGACATGAAGTATTATACAATTGGCATTAAAAAAAATTGGTAGACCTGGAGGAGGGCTTTTCCCACGGTTGAGCTACATCTTCAAAGAGCCTCACTAAGGGTAGTTTTACACGGGCTTCAAAGCACTTCACTATTCAAGAGCCATTCCCACACTGCCACAAGCAAAGGCAGTATTATGCAAGGTCCTTGGAGACTATCCAAGTGATAAGACCTCTCCAAATAACACTACCAAGGAAAGGATAGATTCACCTTCAAGGGGAGAAGCATCATTTGCATTACTTAACCTTACATCAGTATTACCAACATTCTACTTTGCATCTAACTAGAGTGCTTCGTTAGCTGCATTTGCATCAAATTGAGATTGAGCAAACTATTGGAAACTATGTATGCCATGTCAACACTTCTCAAATGACAAACAATCGATTATTTGATGCTATTAATTATGTCTAAGATATTTATTAATTGGGATGAGGGACTTCAAAATGAAGGAGAGAGAGAGAGAGAGAGAGAGAGAGAGAGAGAGATTTTTCATGAAAGCGTGTTAGATTTTTTTACCTGAGAGTGTTTGGTTATCGATGTGGTTCAAAGGTGTACCTCACAAAAATAGGATACTGATCGTAGTGCTTTAGAGGGGTACCTCGCAAAAAACCACAAGGAGTGTTAGAATTTTGTCAAGCTCAATGTTCATGATCATACAAGATGTCAATGTTATTGATTGTTTGTTGTTTCATTTTTATGTTTCAAAAAAATAAGAAAACGTACAAGTCTCCTTGTATGGGGGAGTTTGCACAATCCTCCACAATTTTTATAATACGAGGGAATGTGTCATTCCCACGACAGTGTGCAATTTTCAATGCGTTCATTAACTACGTTTTCAGTGTCAAAAATAAAAGAAGGTGATACTGCTTACTCACTATGCAATTGAATGCCTATCGCCAATGCACTTCCTTGCATCAACGATGTTGAGCATCTCCTATACTTAACCCGCTGCAAGAGACGACATCCCAGGGAGGATACCCTTCAAGAAGTTTTTATGCTATTGTGAGGACACCACATTTGGTATAAATATTGAACAAACGACCACCAAGCATGACATCTTACTCCCAACAACTGTTGACTAGCAATGACATTGTGAATTCTGCTACCCATGTGAAAGTCTTCCATAAGGCCACATGCCTTCAAGGTGTCAGCGTAAGTGTATGTATTTGGAGAAAGAGGTTCCATAAAAACAGTCAAAAGAGATTTCTTGCGAACACATATTGGGTATATCTAGCAATCAACACATTGAAGGTGATGACATTCAAGAGAGAATTCCAATCAAGAACTTTTCATCTTTTCATGCTTTCATGATAGTACCACATTTGGCATACATACCAACCAAGCAATGCCAAGCATGACATCCTTCACCAACAGCACCAGACCAGGTATCGTCTCGTTAATTCTCTGACCCATGTCAACAGCTTGCATAAGGCCACTCGCCGTCAAGGTGCAAGCGTAGGTGAATGCATTTGGAGAAAAGCCTTCCATTTGCATCCGCTTCCAGTGCTAGCCTGGCACAATGAAATTGGGTGTATCCAACAATCAATGCGTTCGAGGTGATGACATTTCGAAGAGAAAGCCAATCAAGAGCTTTTTTTGCTATCGTGGGAGCACCATATTTGACATACACGTAGATCAAAGCACCACCAAGTACGATAATTCTTCACCAACAATCCCTTATCAACAACCTTAATATGAGAAACCCTCACTTTGCATTTGTATCCGCTTCCAGTGCTAGCCTGGCACAATGAAATTGGGCGTATCCAACAATCAATGCATTCGAGGTGATGACATTTCGAAGAGAAAGCCAATCAAGAGCTTTTTTTGCTATCGTGGGAGCACCATATTTGACATACAGGTAGATCAAAGCACCACCAAGTACAATAATTCTTCACCAACAATCCCTTATCAACAACCTTAATATGAGAAACCCTCACTTTGCATTTGTCTAAAGTAGCCCAGAGCACCTTAAGTGACTTTGTCTGGCGAGAATCCCTCACTTCGCATCTGGTAAAAGTAGACCAGATATTTTTTGCCATACCCATATTAGAGCGAATTTTTAAGCCCATATCAACATCTTGCATAGAGCCACATGCCTTCAAGATGCACGCATCTAGACAAAGGCCCTCACTTTCATCTGCTAAAACAATCGAGAGCTTTCTGTCCCTGCTCCCGTTGTGTGTATCTTGCAATCAGTTAACGTCATTCCAAATACTAAGCTCCTCAAACACCTGCAGAAAAAAGCCCAGAGCTCCCGGCGCGGCCCTGTCGGGCATATCTTGCAATCATAGCATTGCAAGAGACAACATCCCGCACCACATTTGGCGTACATATTGACCAAGGCATTGCCAAGCACGGCAATTTTTTTGCAACAGTCCCTATTAAAGTGAATTTTCAAGCCCATATCAGCATCTTGCGTACAGCCACATGCCTTCAAGATGCACATGTATGTGATTGCATCTGGAGAGAGGCCCTCGCTTTGCATCCGCTCAAAACAGCCGAGAGATTTTTGGCCCTGCTCTTGTTGTGCCTATCTTGCAATCAATGCACTCTAAGAGACAACATTCGGGACAGAAAGCTCCTAAGGCATGTTTTGTGCTTTTTAAAATGCACCACATTTAGCATATGAATTGACCAAGGCATTGCCAAGCACAACAATTTCTTGCAACAACCCTTGATTAACAATATTAGAGTGAATTTGTAAGCCCATATCAGCATCTTGCGTAGGTGATTGCATCTATGGCTACGAAGGTGATTGCATCTGCTGACCCACATGCCTTCAAGATGCTTGCGTAAGTGACTGCATCTACGACTGCGTGGGTGATTACATCTGCTGACCCACATGCCTTGCAGATGCCTGCATAGGCATAGTTGACAGCATCTAGAGAGAGACCATGCCTTCAATTGCATCTGCTTACCCGCATGCCTTTGAGATGCCTGTATAGGCATAGATGATTGCATATGGAGAGACCCTGCCTGCCATCGAGACAGAAAGCTCCTCAGGCACGTTTTGTGATTTTTGAAGTGCACCACATTTAGCATAGGTATCAACCAAGGCCTTGCCAAGCACGAGAATGTTTTGCAACAGCCCTTGACTTACAATATCATAGCGAATTTTTAAGCCCATATCAACATCTTGCGTAGAGCCACATGCCTTCAAGATGTACGCATAGGTGATTGCATTTGCATAGAGGCCCTCACTTTGCATCCACTGAAATAGTCGAGGGCTTTTTGTCCCTGCTCCTGTTGGTATCCTGCAATCAGTTAACGTCGTTTCAAATAGTAAGCTCCTCAAGAACCTGCTGAAAAAACCCATAGCTCCTGGCGCGGCCCTTGTCGGACATATCCTACAATCATAGCATTCCAAGAGACAACATCCCGCACCACATTTGGCATACATATCAAGCAAGGCATTGCCAAGCACAACAATTTTTTTGCAACATTTCCTATTAAAGGGAATTTTCAAGCCCATATCGGCAACTTGCATACAACCACATGCCTTCAAGATGCACGCGTGTGTGATTGCATCTGGAGAGAGGCCCCCTATTGCATCCGCTAAAAACAGTTTCTGGCTTGCTCTTGTTGCGTGTATCCCGCAATCAGTTAATGTCGTTTTAAATAGTAAACTCCTCAAGCACTTATAGAAAACAACCCAGAGCTCCCAGTGCGGCCCTTGTCGGGCATATCCTGCAAGCATAGCATTCAAAAAGACAACATCCCACACCACATTTTGCATATGTATCGACCAAGGCATTGCCAAGCACGACAAATTCTTGCAACAGCCCTTGACTAACAATATCAGAGTGAACTATTAAGCACATATCAACATCTTGTGTAGAGCCTCATGCCTTCAAGATGCGTATGTGATTGCATCTGGAGAGAGGCCCCCGCTTTGCATCCGTTGAAAATAGTCGAGAGCTTATTGGCCCTGCTCCTGTTGTGCGTATCCCACAATCAATGCACTCCAAGAGATGGCTCCTCAAGCACGTTTTGTGCTTTCTAAAGTGCACCACATTCAGCATATGTATCGAACAAGGCATTGCCAAGCACGACAATTTCTTGCAACAACTCTTGACTAACAATATGAGAGTGAATTTTTAAGCCCATATCAACATCTTGCGTGGAGCCGCATGCCTTTAAGATGCCCGCGTAGGTGATTGTGATTGCATCTGTTGTTGACCCAAAAGCCTTCAAAATGGTTCTAGAGAGGGAGCTCCTTTGTGCTTTCTCAAGCGCATCGGATAGGAAGCTAAAAATAGTGTAGAGCTTTCTGGCCCTGTTCTTGTTGTGCATATCACCTGACTAGTGCATTTTGAGGCTTTGCATCCACTAAAAACATCCTAACTTTCTAGCCCTGGTCTTGTTACACACATCCCACGATTAGTGCATTCCAAGAGGTGAAATTTTTTTCAGGACCACCTTGTGATACGTGCCCCACATTTGGCATACATATTGACCAAGGCATTGCCAAGCACGACATATTTTTTCATTGATAGCCCCTGACTAACAATATCATGCTGCATTTTTGTGCCCATAGAGTGTTGGGGTATAAAGCCCAATGTGGTCGCCCAGGTAAGTGGGCGGGCCGCCAGGTATGTACACATATTCTTTTGTAAAAACCTAATAAGAACTCACTATGCTCTACACATTACAGTAGAGCGAGTTCACCATATCGTCGTGCTCTTCTTCTCGCACTCTCTCTCGTGTCGCACTTCCACTCGTACTCCTTCAACTGGTATCAGAGCTCAGATCGAGGCTCGGGGCAGCACTGCAGGAGGCTAGAGTCACCAACTCAGATTGGAGTGAAATTCGACAAGCGAAGACACGGCCCCAAATCTCGTGGGCAAGCCCGAACGGCTCGGTGTTGTCAGAATTTCATTCCAAGGTCATCTCGGCCACCGTTCGGCTTCGACAAAGTTCTGCGCAGGCCATTTTCGACTACGTGGTCTCAGTGGGTGCAGATCCGACTCTGCAAATTTGGGGTTTTCGGCCTACGACTGCAGGTGCCGAGGATATAGACACTCCCAGAGTGTTGATTTGTGGCTGTCTACACATCGAAGGACGGCTCACAGTTCTTGGAGGCGTGTCACGTACGACACGGGCGCATCTACACACAGACTGTAGGCGACATCCACTAGTTCATCAGGTAGCTTGTGTTTGCTGCTTGAAATTCCAGATTTCATCCTGACATTGCAGGTACTTCCACATGGGATGTATTGTCAGAGATGATGTATGTCTGTTGAGGGTTTGATGGCTGTGAGTCATGCAGCAAACAATCGCCGCAGCGGTTACAGCATACAGTGGGAAATTTGTGGATGTATGACTTTGTGGGAAGTCTATGTACTATCAGATTTACTGCAGCCTTTGTTGAGGGTCGAGTGAGGTTTTATTGAGCTGGGGGATTCTCGAATGTTGAGATCCTTTCGGTGATACAGGTCGTGGAGCGATCCCTCGAGCACCCTTAGATAGGCAGCTAGGATGTATTGACTGTGAGTTAGACAGTTGGCATTGCATCTTTGCTTTACTGCCGTTGAGGCATTGTCACAGTCTATGCTTACAGGACAGTGACAGGACAGTCAGAGACAGTACATGTGCAGGACAGGTTTACCCACAGCTTACAGTGTCAGAGAGACAGTGTTTTTGAGCTGTTTTTGGTCTGTTTTTTAGTACACCAGAGCCATTTTACAAAGGAGACTCTGCCCAAATTTCTACAGAATCTGAAGCTTTCTTGGTTCATTTGATAGGCTGATATTGGTTCGGAGGTCAGTTTACAGGGGAAACTCTGCCGAATTTTTCCCAGAAAAGTAAACTACTGTGAAGCGTAGCTATGGCTGGATCACAGGACACTGCTCTTTACAATATCAAGAAGCTGGATGGAACCAATTTCCCATTGTGGAAGAAGCAGATTTGGCACGTGTTGGTACAAAAGAAGCAGATAAAACCTATAAAGCTCAAGGGGATAAAACCAGAAGATATGGACGAAGATGAATGGAGCGAAATGGATGAATTGGCACTTTCTACCATTATGCTGACTTTGGCAGAAAGCGTTTACTTCAATGTAGCAGATGAGATGTCGGCTTATCAAGCATGGTTAAAGCTGAGTGATCTTTATGACAAGAACAGTGCAGCTTCACAGGTATACTGGCTTAAGAAGCTTGTTGACTTGAAGATGAAAGAAGGGACACCTATGTCCAATCATCTGAATGAATTCAACACAATCTATAGTCAGTTGTCAGCTCAAGGTGTCAAGTTTGATGAACCTGTTAGAGCTATGTTCCTATTGATCACATTGCCGGAAAGTTGGGACACTTTTCGCACAGCTTTGAGTAATTCTGCACCTCCAGATGGTTTGAACATAGCAGGTGTAGAAGGAAGTCTGCTTACTGAAGAAACCAATAGAAAGACAATGGACAAAGGCAAAGGAACAGCCTTAGTTGTCAGCGGAAGGACCAAAGAAAAGTACAAAGGTGGAAAGAGGAATCAGTCTCGTAGCAAGTCCCGCAGTGCTAAAGGCAAGAGTGACATAGAATGCTACCATTGTGGCAAGAAGGGTCACATGAAAAGAGACTGCAGAGAATGGAAAGCAGAAAAAGGCAAAGAGAAAGCTGAAGACCATGGTGAGAAGAACAAGTCCTCAGTGAAGATTCAAGAAATAAATGTGACAAACACTGTTGCAGAGGATGGCAGTCTAGTGTCAGGAGACATCTACTTCTTGAAGAATACAATGGACTCAGCTCTTCTTACAGCTTCTGATGGAAATGCACTGAGTGACTGGATTATAGACTCAGGGGCATCACTTCATGTGTCTCCAAACAAGGAGTGGTTTACTTCTTATGTGACCACTAAAGATCATGTTCGGCTAGGCAATGGGCAGACATGTGAGATCTTAGGTGTTGGAGATGTTCAATTGAAGTTTCAGAATGGCTCTTCTTTCACGCTGAAGAATGTGAGACATGTTCCCGCAATTACAAAGAGCTTGATCAGCACAGGTTTACTTGATGATGCTGGCTACGTCACCACTTTTGGACAGAACATGTGGAAGATATCCAAGGGTTCTATGACAGTAGCACATGGAGTAAAGTCTGGAGGACTTTACATGATTTATGTATCAAATGTCTCTAAAAATGTAATCAATGTAACCGAGCAGCCAAACATTTCTTTGTGGCATAGCCGGTTAGGACATATGTCCAAGAACGGAATGGAAATCTTGTCTCGTTCTGGTTATTTGCCTGGCTTTTCATTTAATGATTTTGAATTCTGTGAACATTGTCTGTATGGTAAGAAAACACAGCATCCACATAAGCATAGAAGCAGTAGAAGAGATACACAATTGGAACTTGTTCATAGTGATTTGTGTGGACCTATGCCTAACCTATCTCTAGGGGGAGCTTCTTACTTTATGACATTTATAGATGATTACTCGAGGAAAGTATGGGTTTACTTTCTCAAGCACAAGGATGAAGCGTTTAGTGTTTTCAAAACGTTTGTGACACTTGTGGAGAATCAGAGTGGCAAGAAGCTTAAATGCTTACGCACTGACAATGGTGGAGAGTATGTTTCAAAGGCCTTTCAGGACTTTTGTGAGTCAAAAGGTATAAAACGTGAACTTATTGCTCCTTAAAATCCTCCTCAAAATGGTGTTGCTGAGAGGATGAATAGGACCATACAAGAGAAGGTCAGAAGTATGTTGTCTAATGCACAGCTGCCAAATGGGTTTTGGGCTGAAGCTGTATCAACAGCTGTTCATCTTGTAAATAGATCTCCTAGCAAGGTTTTGCAGAAGGATTCAGTGCCAGAGATGGTATGGTCAGGCAAGGTGCCCTCATACAAGCATCTCAGAGTCTTTGGCTGTGAGGCATATACTCACGTTGCAAAGGAATTTAGGAACAAACTTGAGCCAAAGAGTAGAAAGTGCATCTTTCTAGGCTATGGTAATTCTGGTGAGATGGGGTACAGACTTTGGGATCCCGAATCCAGAAAGGTTGTCCGCAGCAATGATGTTCACTTTAATGAATCCAAATATCATTCTAAACCAGAGAGGGTTAAGGAGATTAGAAGAGTTGTCTTCCAAGAAGATGGACCTGCACGTGCAAGACAAAATGTCAGGGCTCAAGAGGAGCAAGGACAAGATAGAGTGGAACCACAGGTTGTGGCTGAGCCTGAGCCACCTATTGTGCGTAGATCTGGACGTGTCACGCGACCTCGTGAAAGGTTTGTTCCATCTATGAACTATGTCATGTTGACTGATTGCAATGAGCCTTCATGTTACAAGGAAGCAATGCAAATGAAGGACTCTGGGAATTGGCAATTGGCCATGCAGTCAGAGATGACAGCTCTGCATAAAAACAAGACATGGAAGCTAGTTAAATTACCACACGGCAAAAAGGCTCTACCTTGTAAATGGGTTACAGGTATAAGATCACCGCTCATGATAGTCAGCCAAAGTACAAAGCAAGGCTTGTTGCCAAGGGCTTTAAGCAAGAACAAGGCATTGACTTTGATGAAGTCTTCTCTCCTGTGGTCAAGATGACTACATTGAGATGCTTTCTTGCATTGGTTGCCATATTAGATTTGGTGTTGCACCAAATGGATGTCAAGACAACGTTCTTGCATGGTGATTTAGATGTGGAAATTTACATGCAGCAGCCAGAAGGGTTTGTTGAGAAAGGTAAGGAAGATTGGGTATGCTAGTTGTTAAAGAGTCTTTATGGCTTAAAACAATCACCGAGGGCATGGTACCATAAATTCCACAAGTTTATGCTTTCTCAAGGCTACAAACGTAGTGAGTTCGATCACTGTCTATATCCAAAGAAGGCTAAGGATGGCAGTTGGCTGATCCTTATTTTGTATGTGGATGACATGTTGATTGCTGGCAAGCACTTGGAAGAAATTTCAGCTTTGAAGTCAAAGATGGCAAAATCGTTTGACATGAAAGACATGGGTAAGGCAAGTCATATAGTTGGTATGCGCATTGAGAGAGACAGATCAAAGAAGTTGATTTGGTTATCTCAAACAGAGTATATTGACAAGGTTTTGCAATGTTTCAATATGGAGAAGGGAAAGGCACTGAGTGTTCCACTGCCACCATATGTGAAACTTAGCAAACAAGATTGTCCTGTGTCTGAGGAAGAACGGGCTGAAATGGATAAGATTCCATATGCGTCTGCAGTGGGTAGTTTGATGTATGCAATGATTGCTACTCGCCCAGACATTGCATTTGCAGTGGGAGTAGTAAGTCGATACATGTCAAACCCAGGCAAGAAACATTGGGAGGCAGTGAAAGGAATATTGAGATACCTGAAAGCTACAAAGAGTATGCGTATATGCAAAGAAGAGATGCCTGTGTTCGAAATGCTCGAGGATAAGCAACTTCAGCTTGTCAAAGTTCACACCACAAAAAATCCTGCTGATCTACTTACAAAAGGAATCCCTCAGAGAGCTTTGCGCATTTTCGCAAGCAGTTAGGTGTAGGGTAGTACATCACTTCTCTACATCTCTTGTATATTAGCTTGTATAGTAGCTTCTCTCACACTTCAGCAGGATGCTCGAGGATAAGCAACTTCAGCTTGTCAAAGTTCACACCACAGAAAAGAAGGGAAATGCTCGAGGATAAGCAACTTCAGCTTGTCAAAGTTCACACCATAGAAAATCCTGCTGATCTACTTACAAAAGGAATCCCTCAGAGAGCTTTGCGCATTTTCGCAAGCAGTTAGGTGTAGGGTAGTACATCACTTCTCTACATCTCTTGTATATTAGCTTGTATAGTAGCTTCTCTCACACTTAAAGTACGACATTGGACTTTAAGTGGGAGGTTGTTGGGGTATAAAGCCCAATGTGGTCGCCCAGGTAAGTGGGCGGGCCGCCAGGTATGTACACATATTCTTTTGTAAAAACCTAATAAGAACTCACTATGCTCTACACATTACAGTAGAGCGAGTTCACCATATCGTCGTGCTCTTCTTCTCGCACTCTCTCTCGTGTGGCACTTCCGCTCGTACTCCTTCATACAGCATCTTGTGTTGCGGCTAAAATGATGCATACTTCCCTTGTAGTTCCTTGTCAGCCGATGGAAGTGGCAAAGAGTGGTTTCCACTCCTTCTTGACCCTGATAATAGCTTGGATCACCCAGGGTTTCTTGATGAGCTTCAGACTCAGCTTCAGAGCTATATAACCACTCAGCTGGAGAAGCACTTTAGAAATTCATATTACAAAATGATCTGGTAACAGATACTACATTGGCAACTTCCTTGATTCTCATGCATGAAAACTTGTTGCTTCTACTATTTTGACCCATGCCAGGCAATTAGAGAGAGGCCTTCCCTTTGCATCTGGTAAACACAGCCCAGAGCTTTCTTGCAGGTTGGGTATATCTGACAATCAATCCGATCTGAAAAGCAAAAACCGTTGCCTTTAACCCCTCATCATGCTCTGCTTTCCACATTTGGCATACATATTGACCAAGGCAATGCCAAGCACAACATCTGTTTTCAACAACCTCTTACTAACAATATAATTGTGTCTATATCAGCATCTTGCGTAGAGCCACTTGTCGTCAAGATACATGTGTGGGTGATTGCATCTGGAGAGAGGCCCTTGCGCATACATATCGACAAAGACAATGCCAAGCACGACATCTTTTTTCAACAGCCTCTAACAATATAATTGTGGAAGCTCAGGTAAAGGCTCGTTGCTGCTGTTCGCTCCCCCTGCCATCGGTGAACGTTGCCCCCACCCTCCCCCCCCCTCGCTGAACACTGCCCCCGCTCCCCTGCTCCCTACACGCCATTGCTGTTTGCCCCTACATGCAGCCCACCTCAGCGCCGCTGCCTCCTCTGCCCGCCTCTTGCGCCCGTGTCATCCTGCCCCTTGGCAGCCCTGCCTGCCCGCCGTCACGAAGCCGACCCTTTGACTTGCTCTTTTGCCAGAAGAGCAAGCGAGCTTGATGGCCGAAGTGGAGCGCTTGCAAGCCACTTCGATTATCTATAAGATCATTGGCACTCGGCCCAGTCGGGGCAAGGTTCGGGATCTACTACAGGGCCCGTCTTCTCTCCGACGTGGGCAAGATCATTGATGTCTAGATCCTCAAAAGAGGGTACTACCAGGTAGAGTTCGAGTCTACAGATATGACGGCCAAGGTGATTTCGATGAGCCCGCTTGGCATCCGAGCAGCTCGAGCTCACTTCCGACGATGGCATCATGGTTTTGACCCTACTACAGATGTGCTCAAGGAGGAGGCAAACTTGACGATTTCGGTCTGTTTCCCAGGACTGAGGAGAGAGTACCTCCCTCTTTTCCCTAGGATTGATTCCATTTGGGACAGTTCTGGAGTCTCCGCGCACTGCAGCTTCAGTTGTGGCCAAGGCCGCAGGTTTACCTACTATGCGGGTTCTTGTTCATGACACACACTCCCTCCCCAAGGTGGTATTGCTACCTCGGGTGAGTGGGGGATGGATTAGACAGAGTGTGGAGTATTCAGGTCTCCCAAGCCAGTGTTTCATTTGTAGGCAGATGGGCCATTTGGCAAAGGCTTGTCCTTGCATGAGACCTCGATCCACAGTGCATGCGCACCTCCCAAGGCTGAGCAAGCCAAGCAACCAAATACACAGGACGCACAGGCTGGTACTTCGACAGAGACCAATGATTAGACAACTGGCAATTGATAGCAGGTGCCTGTGTGAAAGGTGTAGGGAACTGGAACATGCTCATCACCACCCAACCATGCCCTATATAGACCCTTGGTTGCTAAATATAGGGACTCCCTTGACTGCATGTCCGTCCTGGCCCTTGGCCGTGCCTGGTCCTACCCTTGGCATGACATTACTCCCCCCTTGGAGAAGCATTTTCGTCCTTGAAAACAAGAGTGATGATACACTAATGTTTTCTATAGTGGCATCCTTCATGGATCCAGCTGTTTGGTTGACCGGAACACGGTTCAGCAGGAGGTTCAATGAAAGCAAGAGTAACATCTTGATTTTTTTCATTGTTGTCCATTTGCAACTAGCTTGTGTTACAAATTCCTATCCAATCATAGTGTGTAAACTTCATTTAGAACACACATGAGTATGCAAAACGAGTTATCACACAAAGATGTACCCTAAAGAGTACCTCTTTCCATGTAAGTAACTTGCTAACGTAACTCATTAGCCAAGTTTAAGTCCTTGACTTGTTTTCCAATTTCAACAGTAAACAACCCCACCATAACTAGTGTTCAAAGTTGAGAACCTGACTTATACATGAAGAGACTAAACTTAGTCGCAAACATGCGTTAACTGATAATAAGTAAAGTCCAAGTAGAGCAACTAATGCTTATTAATTGGAGTGCTCGATGCTAATGTACACACTTTGCATATCTTTTAGCCCAAGATTACACTTTGTAATCTGCCTATCCCCTTGGATAACTGACAGTATTGAGGTGTGTTTCCCCCATGGTTTACAGACAATCTTCCCAGATGACTGGTAAATGGGAATCACAATATCGTATACATTGTTGTGGAATCAACAATGTCCGGGATAACCATCGTGGTTAACTTGAAAAATCCACAAACACACAAACCGAGCCATGACCTCTGTTGGTGATTAGTAGACCCAAAAGTAATCTCATAGAGATATTGCACAAAGCTACCGCGTGGTAGATTGCAGAATTCTTTCCTTGAAAGTATAACGGGAATAGATCAAATTGTGATCCTCAATGCCTATGGGGTGATTTAGTAAGCACCATAACGGGAATAGATCAAACTGTGATCCTCAATGCCTAGGGGCTGATTTAGTAAGCACCCGCGGGCGGGGTCTTACCCCAAAACAATGCGTCCATAAACACTCGTAGTGTTATAGAGAGAGCAGGAGATCCACACAAGTGGAAAGCCTAGCTCTTATGGGCAGCCATGCTGTCGCAACGGTATGTTGCATCTAAAATCCGTGGTAGAAATCAGCTGAGTTGAGTTTATGGTTATCAAAAACTCAACTCGAGTGTCACACTGAAACCATGCCATGCAAAAATGACATCGTAAACATCCGTAATGATAAGACTCTTGCTTGTCCATTAACGTCGTTGTGTAGTTCAATGGGTAGATTTGTTCGATCTTAAGAACAATCACCCAAGGAATGCCAGCAGTTGGGTCATACACCGAGATCTGACAATGACTCTTAGCCAGCGTGTGTGGCTCATAGTCCTTATGGAAATTAGTGTTCAATTGACAAAACAATGAAGTCTAATGTAGAGGGCGTCTTGCCCAATTTCTAGCTGAGAGTTAGAGCACCTTGGCTCATGCTAACTCCCAAACAAAACATGTATCAAAAACTGCGTAGAAAGTTTTCATTATTCATGGAGAGAAATAAGAAAGAGAGAGAGAAAATGTTGGGCTGAGGAACTTTTCTTAAGTGACGACTTTGTATATGTTGTGCCCAATCTGTGTGCTCTGACGCATCTTATGCCTGACTTGCAGCTTATCCTATAAGCATGCAACAATCTGCCTGTATAACGCTCTCATCGAGAGAGGGAACAGAGAACACAAGCCACAACTTGACCCACTTACCATGTATGGGGTCGTGACTTTACAAAAATGACTTAATATGGCACTTTGCCTGTGAAATGAGTCCTAGATTTAGGTTCCATTTAATGTCCTTCACAAGTGTCTGGTGTCGTAGCGGAAGCGTGTTTAAGGCGGTAAAATTAAATCCACCTAGCTAGCATGCCATGCATACGTAAACTTAAGCCCTTGGCAAAAATAATGGCCTCAAACGTGAGAGCGAAAACCATAAGTACCTTGCACAGTTTAAACTGGTAGAGATCTTGTAAGCTAAGATTCCCTATTTTTCTAGTTTCCTGAATTTGTGTGCCAATGCCCTTGATGTCAAGTCATTGGGCAGTACCTTAGCACAAGGAAGAAGCCTTGCTTCATGTAAAATTAAAGCACATTGCTTTGCACAAAAGCAATAGTTTCCAATCAAAGATGTAAACATGGAAAAATAAGAAGATTGTAAAATTGGCTAAACTGGTCGTTGTTGTAACCAGTTGGCCCGATATTCCGTGGAAGAAAACTCACTTAAAAATGGCGCATAGCCATATCTGTTGCATGAGTGCGAGCTTTCATATGGTCCCTTGTATCATATACGCCCGTCTGTCACATAATGAAATAACCTGCAAGCATATTGTCAAGTTCGTCCCAAGTTTGTATGCTCATAACATAGACCGACCGTGGGGAGTCGCAATGCAAGATGCATAAATAGAAGCCTTGCTTCACATAAGTTTGTCAAATGGATTGAGCTATCAAATGTCAGCTTTATCAAACCCTGCTTGATCAAAGCAACCTTTGCTTGACAAGTTGGCATAGTGAAAATTCATGTGGTGGTCGACATGGAATTCAGCTCATCGGTGTGGATGTCCATTATGCTTCATGTACCTATATTGCCTACTCCCTAGCAAGCTGCAATGGCTTCCACATACTTATGTATCCAATGCATAAAGAGATAGGGATCCATGTCCCTAGAACCTTGGTTGTATACCCCTTTTAGAATCGACCTTGTCGAGTAGGATACCATACTAAAAAACATAAAATCACCAATAAACTATTGCATAAACAAAGCATACCTGAGTAGTGCAATATTGTGCAGACACTTCAAAATGCCTGTCGGCTTCTTGAAGTATAATAATGAGTTGTCCCTGCCAAATATCTTTATTGTACAAGCCATAAGCCTGACCAGTACTTACCGTACTACAACTAAATAACTGACCAATTATTGCTCAGAGTCGGCCCTACCGAATACCAATTATTGCTGACAATTCATGATTCCCGTCGTTTCGAGTAAAATCCCAATGTTGCACATCATGTCATTCCTATCATGATCCGTGCAAGCTCCATGGCTTAGGTAGAAGGATGTTTGCAAGCATATTTTCCAAAACTGCCCCAAGTTTGCCACCTGATGCCTCATTCACGTCTCGTAGCTTCCCAACCTTGTCGGGCACATAGCTTGTGCATTCAAAGTTCCTTGAATTTTGATGCTGAATGACATGCAAACATGCCATGAAAAACTTTATGTGGTTCTACTGCAACAACTGCGGAAAAAGTGAATTGAGTGCTTTCGACAAGTTAGTTTGGGCAATTTGCTCTGCTTCACGAGATCAATGCGTCAAAAACCCTCGAATCAATGAGCATTATTGTCTTTGCCGAGCCAGACAATAATCCTTAGATTTTGCAACATCAACAATTCATGGCGTTGGTGGCATGTAATCCATACATGCAAGATTGCATGCCATGCTACATGGGTCCCTGCCCTTATCCGATGTGGGTGCCCTAAAATAGGGCACCTCTTTTAAACTTGAAATGCAAAATAACCAAAAAAAAAAATACCTCATTGTTCACAACGATGGCAGCGGACAGCTGCGCAGCGTTTGCAGATGAAGGGAAACGAATTGTGATGCTCGTCGGGGTACGGCCTTACGGCGTGAATCGCCTAGCATGGTGGCGCACACAGTTCAAGCCCGCCTGATGGCGATTGGTGCAGGTCAAAACTCTTTCCTCCCTCGCCGCAAGCGGCCTTGCACACGGGCCTTGACCTTTGACTTCCTCGTCGTCCGCTAAGTGGCCTTGCTCGCGCAGTTCTGTTGTGTCTTCTTCTTCTCCTCATGCAAGACATGCAACAGCCCACCAAACATGAGGACCTCGCCCTCCATAACCCGCAAGAGAGAGAGAGAGAGAGAGAGAGAGAGAGAGAGAGAGAGAGAGAGAGAGAGAGAGAGAGAGAGAGAGAGAGAGAGGGATTGCCTTGTTCTTTGATCGAGAGAGAGAGAGAGAGAGAGAGAGAGAGAGACAAGAGAGAAATCATGCAATCGATCTCCTTCCCCCCTCCTCCATGGCTGTTCCTCCCTGAGATCTGATACCAATGAAAGGCATAGGGAACTGAAACATGCTCATCACCACCCAGCCATGCCGTGTATAGACCCTTGGCCTACTAAATATAGGGACCCCCTTGACTGCATGTCCATCCTGGCCCTTGGTCGTGCCTGATCCTAACCTTGGCATGATAGCTTGGCCGTCGTCGACAGGGGTGGGCTCGTCCCACTGCTCCCCTTGGTTGTCGACCTTCTACAGCTCAGCAACATTGGGTTCCAACTGGGAACCGCTTTGACCCCCTTCAGTAGGACCCACCTGAGGAGGCCCCACCCACTTTAGCTCCTCCTCCACCTCCGCATCCTCCTTCCTCAGACGATGCCGCTCCACATCCCCCACCTCCTCCCCCTTCCCCACCTCCACCCTCCGCCCCTCCTATCTTCCCGATGGGGCCCGCAACCTCATCTCCCGACCTCTCCTCCACTCCTCCTCGACACAGGGTTCTGGACACGCTTCTGCCACGAGGCATTCTCTTGGTAGTGCTTTCACCACAAGCCATGTGGCTACAGAGGGACAGCCCCACCTGAGGCCGCCTTTTTTGGTGCAGACCTCTCCCTTTGTAGCAGTCCCTCGAGGTTTGACTAGCTTCGAGATACGCAGACGCTGGGACTTCTTCGACTACATCTTCACTCGATTTTTGGGTGACTCTTCTCCTGACCTGGAGGAGGCTAGCTTTTGAGTCCACGTCCTCTTTCTTGCAGCTAGAGGCATTGAGGCTCTAGACACATCAGTGGGTTTCTCCTTTCCGTTGTGTGGTAGGGATCTCACAGAGTGGACCCAACACACAGTCCTTGACTGGCTCCAGATTCAGGCTACTGAGTTCTCACACCACACAGGGGACTTAGGGGTGACAGATCTAGAGCACACACTTTGGCTTCTGGCCAAGTTCAACATGACACCTCTTGATGGAGCAGGTTACAGGCACATTGTGGTGCATTTGTTTGCTGACACTCAGTGTCCTCCTTGTTATGTATTTGTGCATGAGGATTCTTGGACAGAGGATGTAGCCCTTTGGGCTACACGCTCAGCTTGGGCATGGGCGGGATAGACACTTCTTTCACGCTTGTCTAGAGGTTGTTCGAATGCGGATTACTTCCCATCCAAACCGGCCTCAAAGATAGTGAGGTTGGCTGCTACGGCAATGTCTGTTTTCTCTCACTGACTCCATGAGGATCATCTCATGGAATGTGCAGGGATTAGGAGGGTCCTAGTTTCAGCGTCAAAGGGGTCGGCTGCATCAGGAGCTTCAAAGATGCCTTGTGGGTGGAGAGATTGACATTCTTATGCTACAGGAGCATCATCTTTGTGAGAGCCGCATTCGACGGTGTGGTCAGATTTTCGTTTCGATATGAGACGTTTTGGTCAGCTGCTTTTGGACCTGGAGGCATCCAGGGTGGAATATGTATGACTATTGCGGACTCTTTGCAACAGGCCATTGTGGGCAGAGGGATTATTGTGTCAAGCAGGGCTCAGTGGATCACTATGCAGGTTCAGGGTTGCCTCTTAGGCTTCCTGAACATCTATGCGCCCAATGTGGTGAATGCACGTACAGAGTTTTGGTCTCATATTGTTGAGTCTCTACCGCCGTGGGTAGAGCAATGGTGCATTGGGGGTGACTTCAACATGTTGGAGGATCCCTCTGACGGGATTGGAGGTAGCTATACTTGTACATGGAGTTGAGTTGGCAGCTTGGGAGAGGTTTTGTATGATTCTGCGGTTTCAGATGTGTCGCAGCATTCTAGCTTTGTGAGGTCACCTGACAGCTGGCCTTCTCTCGTTCAGATCGTAGAGTGAGAGAAGTGAATCTATCTTGGATAAATCGCTTCTACACTAGTGACCACTTCTATGACTCGGGTGGGTCAATTTGCATCTTGCCTGGGACCTCTTTTTCGGACTTTGCACTAGTGATCCTCACAGTGACAGATAGACAGACTGTCTGCAGAGCCTCAGTTAGAGCGTCAAGATGCATGCAAAGAGCAGGTTTTGGCACAGATGCCTTGTCTTGTGACTGAGGAGATGTGCCAGAGGCTTGAGCTGCCTCTTCAACTAGAGGAGCTACACGCGGCCCTTAGAGAACTTCCCCGTGGTAGCTTTCCAGGTGAGGATGGTTTGACTCCCAGCTTTTCCTTGGAGCTTTGCAGCGCTTTTCAGTATATGCTACACACAGGAGAGATGCCTGACAACATGAGTGAGGGCCTGATTTACCTCATTCCCAAGGAGGGTGGCTCCTTGGATGATTTCGACAATGGTGGCCCATCACCATCCTCAACCCATCCTACAAAATTCTTGCCAAGGCTCTGAGGATTCAACCACTTCTAGAGAGCATTATACATGGGACATAGACATGTTTTGTCAAGGAGCATAGTATCCTTGACAACATATTTACTTTTTGGGAGGCTTCTACCCTTGCACGGCTCTGTGGTGAGGATCTGGTGATACTTCTTCTCAATTTTAAGAAGGCCTATGATAGAGTTGACTGGGACTTTTTGGAGGGCACTCTACGCAAGCTGGGCTTCTCAAATGCTTGGATCAGAGGTGTGTCAGCTTTGTACAGACAGACACACAGTCAGGTACTTTTGTCAGGAGGTAGAGGTGAATGTTTCATGCTCACACGTTCTGTCAGACAGGGCTGCCCTCTTGCCCTCTTCCTCTTTCTGTTCTATGCTGAGGTGATGAGTAGGTTTTGGTTTCACAACAAGTTGGTTTGCGTGGCTTAGCGCTCCCTATTCGGGGAGATGAGCTATTGGATGCCGAGTTTGCAGACGAATAAGCCTTGTACTTGGATGGCCAGGAGGCCAACCTTCACAGGTGTGAGTAGGCTCTTGAGACTTTTTGTTGTGCATCACGCGTACTAATCAACTTGTGAAAGACTGTGGCTTTCTCAGTTGGTAGTGTTCCTACACCTGATTGGATGCCAGGTGAGGGTTTAAGATGGATTCCCCTAGGGATTGCAGTTTGATACTTTGACTATCAGGTTGGCTTGAACTTGTCTCCCGAGCAGCAGATTGCTCCCCTCCTCCCGTCCATCAGGAGGAAGTTGTTACATTGGAGCTTCACACGACTTTCTCTGGCAGGCATGGTTGTAGTGGCCAACCAGGTGTTGTTGGCTACTATATGGTACATCACTTCTTGTTGGATCTTTGTGAGTTATATCAGCCAGGTAGAGAGGCTGATCAGGAACTTCTTTTGGTCAGGATGCGACACTCAGATAGCTCGGGCCAAAGTGGCATGGTAGGTCATCACTCTACCTTGTCCTCAAGGGAGGTTGGGGATCATAGACCCAGCACATCAGAGCAGAGCCCTTCTTGGGAAGTTTGTTGTCAGAGGACTACTTCCAGGGGAGGAGCCCTGCAAGGAGTTTTTGCTTCAGCGGCTTCTTTTGATCAGGACGTGACACTCAGATAGCCCGGGCCAAAGTGGTCTAGCAGGTCATCACTCTACCTTGTTCTCGGGGGGGTTGGGGATCATAGACCCAGCACAACAAAGCAGAGCCCATCTTGGGAAGTTTGTTGTCAGAGGACTCCTTCCAGGGGAGGAGCCCTAGAAGGAGTTTTTGCTTCAGCGGCTTAGAGCTAGAGTGCCTCAGGCTGGAGGCCCTTGAAGACCTTCCACCATATGGATTTTCACAGAGATGCGTAGAGTTGGCTTGAGCAGGAGACTAGAGGACCGTTTTGCTGTGAGCCTTCTTCGATCCTGGGAGCAGCCGCGGAGAGGCTTGGAGCAGCACCAACCTACTTGCACAAAGGAGCACCTGAGACGGCCCCTTGTTTGGAACCCCATGGTCAGCACTCAGAGAGGCCACTTGGTTGATAATAGGCCTCATGTTTCCAGGGGTCCCACGACAGAGGGTCCAGCACGCACTTTAGGTGACTTGCTACAGTTCTCAGGGTTGTCAGAGGAGCTTCAGAGCATCCAGCTTAGGGCATGAGAGGGGTGCAGAGCATGTGTCAGGACATCACAGAGGCAGTACCAGCTGAGTGGCTCACGCCTCTCGAGTCAACAGCGCCGAGATAGATGGGGGCTTTCACGCGACTGGAGGTTCTCATCGTAGTTTGGGCTTGCTCAGAGACTATTCCCTCCTTGTTTTTCGAGCTAGAGGGTGAGGGACACCTACACCGAGTTTCAATAGAGGCCCCACAAGTGGCAGAGTGCTGTTTTCAAAGGATCCAAGTGGTGAGCATATATGGAAGGATTTGTGTCATAGATCTTGACCCATTAGCTCTTGCGATTGGCCACTGGAGGCTGTGGGCTTGGGAGTGTTGTCCACTGGCACAAGTGCAGTGGGATCCTGGGGAGTGGTTTTAGAGGGACCCTTTCTCCTCAACCGACCACCCAGGTGACCCTTTCTTTCAATACACTAATCGTATGGGATGTCATGGTGTAGAGATTTTTGGTGCTGCTCTTGTCGCGCACACACCACAATCTGTGTATTCCAAGAGATCACATTCCGGATTGGAAGCACCTCAAGCACTTTTTGTGTTTTCTCAAGCGCTCCATATTTGGCATACATATCCGACCAAGGCAATACCAAGCACGACATATGTTTTCAAAAACCTTTAACTAACAATACAGTTGTGCCCATATCAACATCTTGCGTAGAGCCACATGCCTTCAAGATACATTCATGGGTAATTGCATCTGGAGAGAGGCCTTGCTTTGCATACGTATCGACGAAGACAATACCAAGCACAATATATTTTTTCAACAACCTCTGAATAACAATATAATTGTGTATTTTTGTGCCCATGTCAACATCTTGCGTAGAACCACATGCCTTCAAGATGCATGCATCTGGAGAGAGCCCTCGCTTCATATCCACCAAAAACAAAATAGAGCTTTCTAGCCCAGCCATGTGGGGAATAGTGCGTTCAAAGAGTCTACACTCCGGATAGGAAGCTTGTCGAGCACTTGCGTAGAGCCACATGCCTTCAAGACCTTCAAGACCTTCAAGATGGAAGTATAGGTGACTAAAAATTTGGGAACTTACACTTGCTTTGCACCCACTCAAAACACCCTAGAGCTTTGTGGCCCTGCTCTTGTTCGCACATCCCACAGTTAGTGCATTCCAAGAGGCGACATTCTAGACATGAAGCACCTCAAGCACTTTGTGACCTAGACATGTTCTAAGCACGCCATCTCACCTGCTGAAAACAGCCCATGTCAACATCTTACATAGAGCCACATGTCTTCAAGATGCATGGGTAGGTGATTGCATCTGTCTTTCATGCAATGCTGAAGTATCTTTTTATCCAAGAAGCTTGAACCTACTATGTTCCATAGCTAGGCATGATGGTGGGTGTGCAGAGTTTGCTTCGCAAATTCTTGGGCCCTTGCTTCACATCTGCTGAAAACGAATAGAATACCGGACGACTGCAATCATTGGCACAACGATGATTGGTATAGAGCTATCGCTGATTTGATGTTAAAAATAACGAAGACTTTTTTACTTTCCGGTTTCAAAATCTTGACACGCGGATGCACGATGAGACAGAGATTTGAATGTGCATGTATACTAACAAAGTAATCAAGGTATAAGAAAGTGCGTAGAAGACCAGAGCACATAGCTAGAGATTGTTGGAGACTCAAAACATGTGCAATTTGTGGTTAGAAGGGGCATCCCTCTTCTAAGTGTAAAGGAACAACAACACTAAGGAAGAGACACAATAGGATAAATGAAAGAAGAGGAAGACATAACACAGTAATTTGATTGTGACATTACAGGTGATCCTCGAACGCATCATTTCATTATTTTCGGGACAGATAGGATAGTGTGGTCCTAGGTGATTCTTTGTGTGAGAGGAGGAATCTTTAGCCTTCATGGCACCATAGTCCATTGAGATACAATATAGTCTATGTGTCTTGATTAGCCTTTGTGGCGTAGCTTGTGTGGCATAGACTTTGTGGCAAAGTGATCTTTTTGACATTAGTCATTGGTCCAAACCCCAAGGGAAGGTTTGTTGGGTATGTGGGCTCTGTTTGATGGCATCAACTACTCCTTGGTAACTCCACCTTGTATCTTGTTAAGAGTCTTCATGTGTAATAGCTCTTATTCAGTTAAATCCTATGTGGCAGCTAAGCATGTAACTTCCTTGTGTAGTTGATGAGTTAGAGATGAGTCTAAATGAGGTGTACATCATGCTAAAATAATCTCCTACCTTCATGGGTCAGTCCCCCCTTTACAGGGGCTGATTTGGACCTCCCTTCTACTCAGTAAGAGCACTTCTTGTAAACTCTCTGGTGAGTTTATGATCAATAACCTAGTTTGTTTCATCTTGATACATCTTCTGTGTTGTTTCGTTGATTGTTTCTCTAATCACGATGAATGCTTCTCTAATATGCTAGGACCTTTGGCAATCTCATCTGTCACCTTCTTGATGCTAGGGTCCTTATAAAGTGTCTAGCATGATGCCTAATCCTACCTAAAAAGGAACAATTGGAGGCACACCTTTCGAAGTTAGGCTGGGTTCACATCACATGCAGAAGACTCCACTTTTTCATGCGAGCCAATCAAAACGTCTCTATCTCTCGCAGCCCTGTTCACATAAGGCAGTGGAAATTATTGACCGGGCAGCATTGTTTTTCTCTTGAGCCCCCCCCCCCCCCCCAATGAGCACTTCCACCCTTACGCTACATTCTCCAACCAATGGAGCAATGCCATGCAAGCATGTGAACCCCTTGTGGCTACCGCATTGTGTGAGTAGTACGGCGACGAAGAAGCTCGTCACCCTCGTTTGGAAGTGGTGGAAGGGTGCTTTTCTTCCACCCTTCCAATCTGAACCGACACTTAAGAGAGGATCTGAAGTAAAATGGTGTCCTCAAGGAGATGCAAATAGGAGGACCCCTTGCAACGGAATGATAAAATATTGAGTACATTGGGGAAGGTTATAGGAGGTGTTTCTCTGAGCCAGAGGAAGACAACATCTCATCAAGAAGAAGTCGTGAGCACATGAGGAAAGGAGGGCAGAGAAAAGAGTGCAAGAGGGGAGAGGAAACCTCGACACATCCAAAGGTATTGCAAGAGGGAGTGTTGCCACAGGGAGCTCGCCCATGGAGGCAGCACAAGAGGGGTTGTTGCTCACAGGCGGAGAGAGAGAGAGAGAGAGAGAGAGAGAGAGAGAGAGAGAGAGAGAGGAGGGGGGGGGGGGAACTTGAGCATGCCCATGATACAAGTAGGGCTGTCCATCAATAGTACATGAGTTCAAGTGTTGTGCATGGGCGTAGCAAGAGAGAATGAGGGTGTCGGCACAAAAGGGAGCATAGAGTGGAGGTAGGCGTGCAGCTAGCGCCAAGTAATTATAAGGCCAAAGATAAAGTGGGTGTCCCTACTTACAGTTGTTGAAATGCACTCGTTTGGGATCCAGAAAGAAGAAACTGCAGTGCTAGTAGGACATTGATCATGGTTGCAAGAGAGAGGAGTACCTAGAGGGCATAGTAGCAAGCGAGAGAGACACAATGCGCACATGGAGCTACTTTTCTCGGTTCGTTCCATCTCTGTGAACGCCAACAAGCAAGCATCTTTTTGCACACAAGCAAGCTCGATCGCTCGCAAGTTGACTGACGTAGGCTGTAGTTTCTGGTAGAGCGTGTGCAAGCCCAGTGCATAGCGATTGCAACCTTTAAGAGACCTTCCTGGCATAGTGAATGCATGTGTTCAAAACGAACGATTTCTATGCAGCCCCGAGGATTCGTCTGCTCGAATCGGAAGACAATTACAATAGCGTCAAAAAAATGGTGGGGCTCATCACTTTTTGGATCGAAAAATGAACGAACACTCTTCATGTGCGCACTGCAAGAGACGAGGCTTACTAGCGTTTGAGTCTAAAGTCCTTCTCTCTTTTTTTGGCTTGCATAAAGGCTTAGTAAAGTGTGACATCTTAGGAGCGATTGTGGACCATTGGATATAGCTCATTGAGTAGTGCCACATGGCAAGCAAATGATGACAAGCTTTCTTTTTTAGCATTTCTTGTGGGAGGGGCATCTATATCTATATACTATATTTAAAAGAAAGGAGTGAGGCTCCACGTGGTTGCAAGCACAATGTCACTCCTTTTTTTCTTCTCCATCTTCTCCACGATGGTCGCTTCCTCTCAGCTACCAACTACCACTCTCTCCACACAGCCACCTCACGGCTCTTGCTCAGTGCTCACTCCTTGAATTGGCTGCCTACAAAGCTCCAACTAGCACACTTCTTGAACAGTTGCCTACAAAGCTCCAGCTGGAAAACATAGCCAACCTCCATATGATGTTCATGGAACTCCCCCTATCCACCTTCTCTGTTCTGCTATGTACATCAACTACCCATCCCCCATCAATCAGCCCGATTTGCTGCTCATGATCACCCATCATTGGGGAGCGCTCTGTTTGCACACACCTTGTTCTGCTCAACCCCTCTCCTCCCAAGTTTCATAGTGCAATGACTACGCATGACAGTATGGCAGACAACTAGCTCATTAGCCTACCATCTCTCCATACTCTGCACCAAAGAGCACTCCTTTTCACAATGTAGTGGGCACAATGATCAGAGCCACGATAGAGCCAAGCCGCAGATTGAGTTGCAACTTGCTAGGTATCATTGCAGGGTGGTTTTGAGCTATGGTGTGAGCCTCCTTGACATGCAAGCTTAGAGGTGAAGTACACACTTTTATCAGTGGGATCACTACTTGAGGTGTGCGAAAGGAATTTTGTATGTTCGAACAAATGATTTTTCCCGAACAATGATGCACACACCTACCCTCGTCTCTAATTGCCACCCTTGTTTTTTAGAGGGGATCTACGGTTGAAAATCGGATCTACGATTGAAAATCATCGTCGCTTGTCGACAAAGATCACAACCGTTGATCCCAAATGTGAACTTGATGTAAATCAGATGTAAACACGGACAAATGTTAACATGGTCTTTCTCATTGACACACACCTACCCTCGTCTCTAATTGCCACCCTTGTTTTTTAGAGGGGATCTACGGTTGAAAATCGGATCTACGATTGAAAATCATCGTCGCTTGTCGACAAAGATCACAACCGTTGATCCCAAATGTGAACTTGATGTAAATTAGATGTAAACACAGACATATGTTCACGTGGTCTTTCTCATTGGCTAAATTATGCCTTGGCCCAAGAACATCGACCGTTTGAATTATGGGGGCATGATGTGGGAGGCAACCTTCTAGTTCCATTTGCATGCTAAATGTGACAGGTGGGTGAGCTAACCTCTTCTTGAATAAGTCTGTTGGGAAATAATTCGCATTACAAGTTTTCTAATAACTCGATGGTGGAGATGAAAAAGATGTACTACATTAGCATGACTCAATTGCGGCGTAAGGGACTTACGTTTCAACCAATCAAAGAAGTATTTAAATAGAAGCAAGGATTTTAACAGATACTTTAACGGCCTCTTGCCATTGATGACATCCTTGTTACTTTCGTTGCCTCTGTTTTTAATATGAGGCATTAATGGAAGGCACCTACTATTGTTTTTGCCTCTATTGCTAGTGCTAGTATTGCTACGATTTTTGCTAGTTAAATATCTAGATGGCATTAGTCACCACGGATTAGCCAAATTAAAATAGAAAAATTCTTAAGCCATTTGTATTAATTCAAAAACTACAGATTTTTCCAAATAATCGTAACGTACTTCCATGTATCCACTTAAGGGAAAGTCTTTCCTCAATAGGTGACCTTTGAATCCATAATCCGTTAATATATAGTGTAACTCATGATAACGGCAAAATCGTAGTCCAAACATGTCCCACACTTCTCACTCCCACCGACTAGCTAATCAAGATATATAGATTATTGAAATTACAAGAGTGATCTCGTTTACGTTGATTTTGGTACGAATGCATGATTTATATTAAGTAATCGATAATAAATAACTCTGATTCTTGATTTTGGGAAGGATAATTGACTCCGTAGATATCAATCAAAACTTTTATTAATATGGCATCTAAAGAATAATAATGTTTCATATAGATAATCTGGAGTAACATATCATATGCTTTCTTTCTTTGAGATTTCAAATCTATATATCCGTTTGGAAACCAATAGAACAATAGTGAATGATTTGGGTGAATGCAGGTCATGATACATGTGCCCATCCTCACCCTTATTGGGTGATTGTATATTCTCACCCTTATCGGGTGGTTGTATAATCCTACACTATATATATCAAAACAAACCTAAAGAGGTACATTTCTTTTGTACCCAAAAACATTGAGTCAAAGCTATCCTCTCCATCTCTAGCTTATGCTCATCTTTTGTGCATGCATCTCCATCACTTTATTGCTTCGTCTAATTTTGTAGGACAATCAAACTAAGTTCTGCAGATTGCTGAGTCAGAATCTACAGATTGAACAGATTGCTGAGTCTGAACCTGCAGTTCGAGCTTCACTCAATCCTTAGAAATTGGTATCAGAGCTATGGTTTCACAAGCTGGTGTGCAGTGAGGGTGGATCAGCATAAGAGCTGTGTTTTGGAAGTAGAGTTCTGGTTCAGCATCAGAGTGTGATGTAGGCAGTCTTTGTCACTACAACAATGTGCAAGATTCAAAGCAAGGTCATCTTGGTCTTGCAGGTGGAGCAGTATACCTCCGGAGAGTGTACACAAGCCTGAGGTTCTTATGAGCTTGGATCTCTCAGATCTGTAAGCTTGGTAACTCAATTTCAAATTAGGCAAGCAATAAGGGTTTCCAGCAAGGTGGGTTTCCTATAGTGTATCAAAACCTTTTTTTTCCAGTGCTACTCGACTTGATTTTCAAAATATTCAGAATTGCCCAAAAGTCTTATTCCAGAGGTGCATAAGATCAAAATCCAAATCGCTAAAGTAGAATCCAAATTGCTGGTTAATTTGAATTCTGTAGATTTTCTGAGATGAGTTTGTGCAGCTGATCTTGTGCTTCTTTGTCAGTGGCTATTAGTGTTGCAAACCGAGTTTGAGATTTTGGTCAACAGAGGCTTCAATTTCCTTTTTGGGTTGAAGTCATGGCAAGCAACAGTGATAGCAGCAATCTTTTGCACATCAAGAAGCTTGAGGGTGCACACAATTTTGCCATATGGCAGAAACAATGCTACAATGTCTTGGTGCAGAAGAAATAGGTGGAGCCTATCAAGACAAAGGGGGTATGCCCAGCAGACATAGAGCAATTGGATTGGAAAGATATGGATGAACTTGCACGATCTATGATAGAGCTTCCAGTTTTTGACTCTTTGCTAAACATAGAAAATTTGAATTCTACCTATGCTATGTGGACTAGAATTGAGGAATTGTATGCTCAAAAAAATGATGCTAGTAAGATTTATTGGTTGAAGAAGTTGATGGACCTTTAGATGAAGTAAGGTACAACCATGACTATACATCTTAATGAGTTCAACTCAATTTCCAGCCAGCTGGTTGCTGTGAAATTCAACATTGATGGTGAATTCAAAGCTACTTTCCTACTATGCACTTTACCTAAACGTTGGGATACATTTAGGACAACCATGAGCAACTCCAATGCTATGCTGATGTATTTTGATGTGGAGAGCTCTTTGCTATTGGAAAAGCTGAATAAATAGAATATTGCAACTAATAAGTCTTCCGATGCATTGCATACCAGAGGTAGATCTCAGCAAAAGGGAAAATTGGAAAACACAGGCATGAGCAAATCTCGACAAAAAGGATGGTCAACCTGAAAAAGCAGAGCACAACTAAGATAGAGGAACTCAATGTAATCAGAAATGTGGAAATGGGGCAATGATATTATCTTTGCTTCTTCTGTTAGTGCACAATATTTGGTTGCAGATTCTTATGATGACATGCACATCTGGATTTTGGATTCAGGTGCTTCATTCCATGTGACACCACATCAGGAATGGTTCTCTAGCTACAATGCTGGCAGACAGGGTGTCGTTCATTTAAGGGACAACCATGCATGTGATATTGAGGGAATCAACAGTGTGTAGTTGAAATTTTAGCATGGATCAGATTTTACATTACATCATTTGAGGCATGTACCCGAGCTCAAGAAGAGCCTAATAAGAACATGGCAGCTAGATGTTGACGACTATCACACTACCTTTGGGGATAGCATGTGGAAAATCAGCAAGGGATCTAGGATCATTGCTAGAGGTCCTAAAAGTGGCACTTTGTATCCACTTCATGTATCTAGTGTGTGGGACCATGTAGTCACCATAATCGAGCAGCCAAGTGTTTCCTTATGGCATGGTAGGTTGGGACACATGAGTCAAACTGGAATGAAGGTGCTTTCTTGTTTGGGGTATTTATCGTGTTTGAGGTATGCTAATTTTAACCATTGTGATCATTGTATCTATGGTAAGCATGCTCAAACTCCTCACAAGAAATCTCTTTCATTGAAAGATTCTCCCTTGGAATTGGTACACTCTGATATATGTCTGATGCTATGTCTATCTCTAGGTAGAAAGTAGTATTTTGTTACCTTTGTGGACGATGCTACCCGCAAGGTGTGGGTATATCCGATACGACATAAGGATGAGGCCCTAGATAAGTTCAAACAATTGTGGCACTTTTTTGAAAATTAAGTCAACAATAAGGTAAAGTGTCTGCGCTTTGACAATGGGGGTGAGTATGTGTCAAAATATTCTCGAGACTTTTGTGACAATAAAGGGATAAAGAAGGAGTTGACTGCACCTCATAATCCACCCCATAATGGTGTTGCAAAGCGGGTGAATTGGACTATTCAAGAAAAAGTCCGATGTATGTTGTCTCATGCTGCATTACCCCATGGTTTTTGGGTAGAGGCTATTATGAGATTCATACATTTGATTAATCAGTCACCTAGGAAGCATGTTTGGGCAAGCCACCTTCATACGCTCATTTGAGAGTGTTTGGTTGTAAAGTTTTTGTGCACATCCATAAAGAAGACCACAACAAGTTGGAGTCAAAGTCCTATAAGTGTGTATTTCTAGGATATAGTGATGATGGTGAAATGGGGTATAGATTATGGGATCCCAAAAAGAGAAGAATTGTTCGCAACCACGATGTAATCTATCGAGAGAATCCCATGCACAAACAACCTCAAAGGACTAAAGAAGACAAGAGAGTTGTCTTTTGGGAAGATGTACCTTTTGGACATCAGTGTATGCCCAATGGTCAGCAAAAAATTGTTGATGATGTTCCCAAAATTGCAAGGAATGTTGCTGAAAATGCTACACTAGAAATTTCCCATCGTAGTCCACAATCAAAGCAACACAAATCAGAACAATTGGAACTGGCAGACCGACAGGATATCATGCAGGACAATTGAACTTTGGACAGTCTAAATCAGCTTGTCGGTCTGAATTTGGTCAATTGAAATGAGGAACAACAAGGTGTAAATTTGCAGACTGGACAACAAGTTGGAAATGAACAATTTCGTCTGAAGAGGCCTCAATAGCATCTAAAATCCTACTTCTATCATCTTCTATTGAGGAGGACCAATCTTCCTATGAAGTGTTGCAAGAAAATTGTTTTTAGAGATGTTTGTGAGGTTGATTAGGGGTATTTTGGGAATTTTTGTAAATTTGAAGGGTGTTACTTGGGAATTTTTAAAATTTGAGGGGTACTTTGGAAATTTCCACATGTTACAGGGGTATTTTGGTAATTTTTCCTTTATTAACATTGCCTTGAGGCAAAAAGATATAGTTCTGCTGAGGGAGTTTCAGCCCATGTACAGAAGAGCACCTTTCAAATTTAGCAGAGCACCTTTCAAATTTTGAAAGATATATTTTATTTACCTCTTTAATCTATAGGTCCCAGAGGACCAATTTACTGAAGGCCAAACCAACGGTGACACGAGTACAACACGTGCGCTCTAAGGTAAGGCTTGTCCGGCAGGTCTGCTTAAAAGCTGCTCTTGCACAGAATTTCAGAAAGGAGGGCGATCGACCATCCACGAAGGGAAAAAATGTCCAGTTTTCTTGATACCATCGGTTCATTCTTTGGCTCTTCTGACCTTCTGCCATGGACAGACGACGACATCATCCAGGTCTGCACTATATGATTCCCTTCCTGTCTCGTCGTTTGTAGCAGTGATTTGAACAGCTTAGGTTCATGCTTCATGTTCATGGTTATCAGAGTTGACCTGGCGTTCTTATGTTCATGGTTTGCTCAAGTACCACAAGTTTAGGTGTTTCAATGGGCATCATACATGCATGCTGATCTGTTTGCAAGTCTTAGAAGCATTTTTCCCCACACCTTCTATGGGCACGAAGCCTTTGTTTGATAGAAAACCAAGCTGGTCGTACTACCTGTGATTGCAAGTTTGCTCAAATAAACTGTGGTGCTAGGTAGGGTGGGTTGGTTTTGCCACTTTTAAAGCCAATGGGTCCAAGATTTGTAGAAAGTCTGTGAAAGTGGATCTTTTGATTAGGGTAATCGATTAAGTCATTAGGATAATTGATAAACTTTTCAGGTTACATTGACAATCTGAATTTTTGTTAAAGTGGTGAAGTACTTAAAGATGATCAGAACAACGGGTGATGTTTTTTTTTTTTTTTTTTGGGGGGGGGGGGGGGGGACAAAAGCTACTCAAATGCCAACCAAGTAAGGCTGGATACATGTCGCCTCAATGCCTGCTCGTCACCGTTGGGGACGGACGGGCATGTTTTACACACCAAACACTGGTTATTTTAAAAAAGTGTATGTAGCATCATAGCTTGCTGGTTTGAACTCGTCTTCCGGCTGAGTTGGCACAATTTCGATCCCTGCCCATGCCTGGGGAGGGGCCGTAGCTGCCCAGATTCTTGTCCGCTGCCCTTTTTTGTAGCCAAGTAACTTTTTACCGGCTGGCTTCCACATCCGCACGCCCAAGCTTGGGAAGGCTGTGTGTAACCAGCCTAAGAATGCCTTGCATGCCTGGTGGGTAAGGCACAACCATTAAAAGCATCGCCTTCCCTTTTTGAACACAAGAGAGTGTGCACAAAATACTTTGCATTCTGTTGCCTACAGAAAGACTCGTACATGACTGCTTAATACAAGTGCACTAGTCGATCTCTTGTGAACAGGTGTGGTGATTTGAACAGGCACAACCTCTGCCGATGCATCACATTGGATGGGTGACGGGGAGCATCGGGAAGAAGTATCCGAGCATCCGAAAACGGACATCTCTGATGCGTCATAGGATGGGTGACATAGAGCATCGTGAACGAGATTGTATTGTAAGTTCGGTAGGAAAGGACTAGGTGATGGGTATTCCTGATGCATCACAAGGTGGGTGACGGGTGCATTGGAAAGGGGATATCCATAGTCAAGAAAAAATTCCAAACTGTGTTGGAATTGTGCACAAGGAAAAGCAAGCACTTGAATGAAGATGGGTTCAGAGGAAACTTTGAGGAAAAACAGATGCTTTCTGAGAAAGCGGGATTGCTTTGCAGGAAAGCACATGCGTTTCCGCGAGGAAGTCTATGTCTGCATTGCAACTGTGCGTGTGATTGCATCCAGGGACGCCTGGGAAGTGCTGTGAAAGCATTGTTTTTAACTTATAAGGTTTTATTGAGTTTTTGGGCAGATTCAGACTATTTTTGAAACACGTCGGCTGCCAATTTAATACTGGGCAGCCATTTGATAAATAAGGCAACAGATCAGCCAGTGTTTTCTATCTCTCTTTTTATCGCAAAACAGCGAAAAAAAATATGAAGAGAGGAAAAAAAAAAAACGGCCGCGATCTCTAATGTCACGTGACACATCCAACCCTATGTGTCCGTGGACAAGCTACAACATGATCAGGGTTCAGTCAGTCCAATCAGTCTTGATTTAGAAGTGATCTGACACTTTTGTGAGTCTATTCGTAGACCGTGCATGCCCAATCACTTAGTGTGGATGCATATCCTCTGGTTGCACACAGCATGATCATCAGTATTCCCACCAGAATCCATCAGATTCCATCAAGGGAATTTTCTAGTGCATTTAGCCTATTTTACCTATTTTTGGCATTTTTCACTTATTAATTTAAGTGACTTTCCAACAAAAGTAGGTAGGGCAATTTTGCTAAGAAAATATGTAAGCAAACCCAAGTTAGCACTTTCTGGCAGAAGAGGCAGCAGGAGCTTCCCGCTCAACAGGCACCTTCTCAGCAAGAACCCCGCAGTACCTCCCCTCACTTGGCGTTCCCAGCCTTGGTTGATCGCCATCAACACCTAGCCCTAGCGTTTCCAGTTTGGTGTCGCCACAGGCTCTCTAGCCCATGGCGTTTCCTTTGCAGTGATCGCCATCAGTCCACAGGCCAGCGTTTTGCATATCCTCAGCACCTCCATAGCCTGGTGTTTGCAGTTTCCCATCGCCGACACACCTACAGCCCTAGCGTTTTCACTAACGCTACAGCAGCCCCAGCGTTTTTGGTTTTCAGCCCTTATCGCAGCAGATGCAGCAGCGTTTTCAGCTTTGAAGACGATAGCAGGTTCAGCCCTAGATGCATGCAGAAGACCCCCATTTTCAGCCCTCGAAAATGCAGCCAAAACAGTCATTTTCAGCCACCGAAACAGCCCCGAAATTCAACAGTTAGAAGACCACAGATTTCAGCCCTAAAGTCGTCGTCGTCATCCCCGTCATCGTCATCGGCATAGTCCCAAGTTGCATCAGTCCATTGCATCCGCATTGTACCACTTTGTGCAATCATAAGTAGACCACTCTCGCCGACGAGAGTGGGGCCTTCGAAGGAGGGTTTTACAACGTCTCTGGTGTCGTATTATCTTCTCTCTCTATCTCTCAGTCTCATACACTTGCACGCACAGTGTCCATTCACTTTGTTGTGATCATAGCACTTTCCATTAAGAACGGAAGGCTCTCCCTTCCATAAGAAAAAAAAGGAACCTTGAGCACAGTTCGGAGCACTCATCTTGAGCAAAGCGCAAACAATCATTCCGCTGCACCTTATATCTACACGAGCAGTGAATGCTCTACTATTCGTGACGTGGCCAGGAGCTAGAAAAGCATCACATGCCCTCACTCAAAGGAGAGGATCCGTTTTTGCAAGAAGGAGATGCTGCTGCAGAGTTCACCCGCAAAGAAGACGTTTGCCGGTGATGCCCATGGCTGCCCCAAGTGTACCCAATGTCGCCAAGACCTAGTGCGCGAGTTCCCTCGCGAAGAAGTGCCTACGGAGCGTGTTTCCATCGCAACAAGCTGCTGTTTTTCTCCGTTTTCAGCCCATAAACATGGTAGACAGGGCTGATTTACGAGAAGGAACCCGAGAATACCTCTTTTGTGCGTAGGATTGGAAGAGAGGATTTTCTATGTAGAGATCTCTTCCGGGGAATTGCTTTTTGAGAACCGAGTTGCGTTTCGAGCGTCGAGACTTTGAAGGTAACGATTTTCATGTTATGATCTCTGAGTATTTGATTGCAGGTGTACTTCCTCTCCGTGAGGTAGTAGGAGCAGAGGAAGGCATGAGCCTTTGCAGGAGAAAAGTGCTATGAGGAACTAGAGTCAGATCAGCCCAAGGGTTTCGTACCCGAGTTTGGGAAGTAGATCCACGGATCGGAGAGAGATAGTCTCTCAAGTTGTGATTCGGAAGTTGGGATTCCCAAGTAAGGACTTCGTGTCCGGGAAAGCAGAGTTGTTCTGCGGGAAGAGGACTCTGGAAACAGAGTTGGAAAAGAGAGTTGCACGGATGTCATGCCCTGAGTCTGGAAGGTGAGATCCCGAGGCGAGAGCCTTGGTTCTCAAGGATTTGGAATAAGGAACGGAAGTTCCTTGGAATAGGGTTTTCCCCTAGGAATTGGAAGCTGAGGCTTCTGGGAACCATCAAGTCTTATTCTAGAACGAACGTGGTAATACATACGGTTCAAGTGCTTGTATAGACTTCTCCTCAGTAATAAAGATACTATTACGGGGGGCGGACCAACCCATCTTCTGGTCCCAGTATTGTGTCGATCTTCTCACTCTCTCTCTCTCTCTCTATCTATTTCTCTCTATATCCTTTGGCTTCAGTAATAAGTGATAAATTCTATTTATCCGAATGTATTTATATTGTTATGCGCTCCCGTTTGCAACAGTGGTATCAGAGCATGGTCTCCTCTCTTTCTCTGTAAAGGAGGACGACTCTGGGAAGACATGGGAAGAAGCCATGAAAAACCAAGAGAGAAGTAAGCAGGCGGAACCCTAAGTCCTGCAAGGAAAAGCTCGCAGAGTTGGAATTTTTTTCTCTCTCTGCAAGAAGTCGACACAAGACTTGGGATTCTCTGAGAAGGCGACGAGCATGATGCTCAAGAACGTAGAGAATTCAAGGAGTGGAATGCTCAAGATACTTCGGAACTCAGAAAATATCCATGAACATCAATCCAGAACCATAGCCAAGAAATATTTCGATAAGGATATGAAGGTCTTTAGACCTCAGAACCATAGTTACCGGGGAACGCCCCCTAGCCCCCGTTCCGACGTTCCGGGGGGCAGTTCCCTTCCCGAACGTTCCGGAACGTCCCGGAATGTCTGACATTCCGGGTGGCCAATGCAAACCGGAACGGCCGTTCCGGAACGTTCCGAAACGCCCCCGGACCGTTCCGGAATGCCCTTGGAACGGCCAATGGCTACAAACAAATTTGGCAAAAATTGAAAAAATTGAAGTAAATGTTTGGGCTTCTTTTGAAAGTGTGCAAGGCCTCAAGGACTCATAAAATGCACCCCCCTTCCCCTTTCTCTTCACAAGCTAATCCTCAAGGCTCAAGCTCTCTCCCTCTCCCTCTCAAGACTCACTCTCTCAAGGCTCAAGGCTTCAAGCTCTCTTCCTCTCCCTCCCACTCTCTCAAATCTCTCCCTCTCCCTCTCTCTCTCTCTCTCTCTCTCTCTCTCTCTCTCTCTGTCTCTTCATCTAGTCATAGCAAGGTTGAATGGTCTTCAAAACGAGTTTTTTGTGAGTATTAGAGTCAAAGCACTCTAATACTCCTTGTATTTAAACACAAGGAGCTAAAAATTGCACTATTTGGGTGTTTTTTATACCTCCCGTTCCGGACCCCTAGCCGTTCCCCCGTTCCGCGAGGATCCCGTTGCCGTTCCCGTTCCGCGTTCCGGGTAACTATGCTCAGAACACTCTGGTCAAGTTTCATACTTCTGACGGAAGGGAAGATGTTCCGAATGCTACTGCTTTCATTCGACAGTTTGAAGTTGCCTTTGCAAACGACAACTTTTGAGAAGCGTCGAAGGTGAGGCATTGTGACCAAACACCTCAAGGGGATTGCAAGTACTTGGTGGTATACCAAAGCGCTGCAAGGAACTTACAACAACAATTCAAGGCTGAATTTTTCGACAAAGTTTTTTCCTCTACGCTTTGAGGAAGGCATCCAAGAAGATTGGGATCGGTTTGCCCAATAGGAACACGAGCGAGTCAAAGCAAGCAGTGGTTCACTCTTGCCAAGGTAGCTCCATTCTTGATCCTCTGTGAGGAAGGAAAGATGAACAAATTTAACGAAGGACTTTTGCTCGAATTTTGTAAACCCATCTGCAAGATACTTTGCAGCAGATGGTGGAGTCGACAATTAAAGGTGAAAGTATACACCTTAGTGTACATAGAATACAATCCCCGTAGTGGGACGATAACCATTGAACACAGAAACAACGAATTTTTGTTACCTCTCCTCGAAGGATACGTTGCTATCCGGAGAAAGTTTGGAGTAAGGGAATTCAATCTAACTCCTAAGTTTTTTGAATAGAAGACTCTCAAACTTTAAGTGAGAGGGCAAGTCTTTGATCAAAGTTAAATCTTTGAGGAACTCATCAACTGCGTATTGCTTTTATGCACGAGATATGCACGTGTCTAACCAGGACAATCACTCTCGAGTGTTTATGAGAGTAAGGTTGAGTCAGAACATTGTTTTATACGATGAACTGCTTTGCTTAATCATCCGGAAGGTCCATGATTGATTTGGTATCCGGTAGTTCTCCAACAAATTACTTGCTATTGCGGGTAGGAAATTATGAAGGAACCATTCTGAGCTTTCAAGCAAAGAAAAGCTTTCATGAAGCTTGAGTACTCTTTAAGCCCACACCCCCTACTCGGTCAGGGAAGACATGGTAGTGCTTTTCGCACAAGTGAATGAACACTCTCTTTACGAGGGAAGGAACAAGTGACGACTACAGCCTGTGCTCGAGGAATCCAAGGATTGAAATCCTAGTTTATTTGATGAGCAGGTTTTGCTCTAAGATTGAGCCAAGGGATCGTCAGGTTGAGCGTCTTCGCTCAAAGGATCTTACGAAGGGAAGGTAATTTCCTAGGCTCACTAAAAGAGTCTAAAACTTATATACACCTTTGGATATGTTGCTAATTAGACTATTTTCTTATTTTTAATGATTAAATCTCTTTTTTAGGATATTTTATTATGTGCACTAAGAACTGTTAAAAGACTGTAGCTATAGGAACTGCCATCAGGAACATACAACTCTGATGTGTCATTTGATGGGTGACGGTAAACATCGCGAAGGAGTTTTCGTACGTTCGGTGGAAAGGGCCAGGTTACGAGTGCCCCTGATGCGTCGCATGATGGGTGACGGGTGCATCAGTAAGGGGGCATCCCGTAGGTTAAGGAGGAAATCCGAACTGAGTAAGAAAATACGTGTAAGAACGCAAGCATAAGAATAAAGATGGGTTCAATGAAGCTTTTTACGAAAAGCAGGAACAATCGCGGGAAGGCAGACGCTTTCTTGCGAGGAATCTATGTTTGCATTGCATTCGTGCATGTGGTTGCATCTAGGGACGCCTGGGAAGTGTTGTGAAATGCATTGGTTTTAACTTATAAGGTTTTATTGAGTTTTTAGGCAGGTTCAGACCAATTTTAAAATATGCCGGCCGCCCACTTAATAAGTGGGCAGCCACTTAAAAGATAAAGCAACAAAACCAGCCAGCGAATTCTCTCTCCCTATTTCGGGTAGAACAACGCAAAAAAAACCCAAAAAAAAAAAGAAAAAAAGAAAAAAAGAAAAAAAGAAAACGACCGCGAGCTCTACGCGAGCAGCTATTCATGCCATGGCCAGGGAGCTATAAAAGCACCACATGCCCTCACTCAAAGGGGGTACCAACGTCAGCAAGAGAAGACTGTGCCGCCGCAAGAGATCGCGAGACTACGAAGCACGGAAGTCGCTTTTTTCCGCGCAAGAGCGACAGGTATCTATTGTGGATTCGCCATACGAATTGTTGTCGCGTGTTTGTGTGGTTTGTTTTGCAGGAATCTCCCGTCTTACGGGAAGGCCCTTCACGGGAAGTACGGCTTCACGCCTAAGTCCCTTACGGGAAAGTACGGCTTCATGCCTAAGTCACTTACGGGAAAGTACGGCTTCACGCCTAAGTCCCTTACGGGAAGGAACGGCCTTGTGCCCAAGCCCTTTACGGGGAAGCACGACCTTCGGGTCTAAGATTACAGAACGGAGGGGTTTCCTCGGGTTCTCGTGCTTGTATAAGAATTCTCCCTGAATAAAAGAATACTCTTAACGGGGGGGGACCAGCCCATCTTCTGGTCCCCAATACTGTGTCGATCTTCTCCCTTCTCTCATGTTTTCAAAGAATTATAATTTTCAGATTTTCTAAGTGCTCGTGTACGCTCCCGTTTTGTGACAGTGGTATCATTCCGGGAAGAACCATGTCGAGCCAAGGGAGAAGCGTTGAAGAGGAGCTTCAACAAGTGCAAGCTCAGCTTGCGGAGTTGCAACAAATTTTACTGTTGCCAGACGTCCAAAAGCTTTTGTGCGGAATGAAGAAAACGAATGGAACTGATGCAGTCAAGCATCCAGACAACACTGTTGGCTTGAGACCACAGGAGGCAAGAGAAGAAGAACGTGCCGAGGTGCACAAAGGATCTTCGGATCGTAATGAACGGCCTACTCCAAGGAAAGGCTAGGAAAAAGCGCTCTCTTTGCTAGACGAGAGCAAGGACATCTCTATCTCATCTCCATCTTACTCTCCTGATTATACTTCTACTTCTCGATCATCTCGTCAGAAGGAGGAAGCCGCTACTACTACTACTCTTCATCAACCTAAAGATAAGCCTCGATTCAAGAAGCATGGTCGCAAGTCTCAACATCGCATGAGAGTCTTCAAATCGGGTGACAAAAGACATCAAGTTCGAAACCTACAATGGACGGAGAGACATCTCCAAAGTACTGTCCTTCATCAGACAGTTTGAAGTTACCTTTACCAATGGGCACTTCACAGAAAGATCCAAATTACGCCATGTGGGGATGCACCTCAAGGAAACAACAAGTAATTGGTGGCTAGCCAAGATTCTGGAAGGTTCTCAGGCCAGAACTTGGGAGAGCTTCAAATCTGAATTTTATGAACAATTTCTTCCGCTTGACTTCTAGCAGGACATACGGAAGGAATGGGACTGGCTTGCCTAGAAGGAACATGAAAAAGTAACGACCTATGTGGACAAGTATGGGTCGGTTCTTTTGAAGGTCACTCCCTTCATGAAGATTGCCGACGAGGAAAAGAAACGGAAGTTCGAAGCGGGTCTCCAACCGCAGCTTCGAAAGAGTATGAAAGTGTATCCGCATGATACTCTTCAGAGGATGATGGAGTCAGCAATCATTGCTGAGGATTTGCACTCAACTGGGACGCCTAGAAAGATAGAGCATATCACTTACCGTGCAAGACAAAGAGGGGTCTACGATGACCAAGGGGGCCAAGGAAGAAAACGTCCTCCATCTAGAGACGATGATCATTCTAAGAAGCAAGAGGGCACTGGCAAGCGAACTAAGTATCTTTCTCCTACTCAACTTCTAACTTTCAGAGAGGAAGGAAGATGCTTCTACTGTGGCGAGAAAGGACATGTGAAACCTGATTGCCCGCTAAAGCAGCAACGGCAAGAGCAAGCCTCTACGAGGCAAGAGAAAGCAAGGAAGGAACCCGCAATACCAAGCTCGAACTAAATTCCAGATGTTCAAGGAAACACAGAAATGGAGAAAGGGAAGCGTCTTCAATTTATTGAAAAGTACAAGGATTGTTTCACGGAAACACTTCCTGATGAACTCCCTCCGGTATGCTCGGAAGATCACCGCATAGATCTCATACCGGGTAGCTCGCCTCCCAATCAACCCCCATTATCGGGTAAGTCTTGCTCAGCAAGAGGAAATTTTGAAGCAAGTCAACGAGCTTCTAGAGAAAGGGTTAGTACGGCCAAGTGCTTCACCCTACTGCTCTCCAGTTCTACTAGTGCAGAAGAAAGATGGCACGTTTCGAATGTGCATAGACTATAGGTCTTTAAACAAGATCACAATCAAGAATCGCTTTCCGATCCCTCGGATTGATGATATACTTGATAAGTTGCAGGGTGCAAGTGTCTTTAGTCGCATAGACTTAAAGAGTGGGTATCATCAGATACGGATCGCCCCTGAGGATGTCCATAAGACTGCTTTCCGCACAACCTTTGGACTATATGAATTTTTGGTAATGCCTTTCGGCTTGACCAATGCTCCTGCGACATTCAACCGCATGATGGACCGCATTTTCAGCCCGTATCGAGGAGTATTCTTTGACGACATACTCATCTTCTCTAAGTTAGAAGAGGAACATCGGAAGCACTTAGACCTAGTATTTCAAGAATTGCGAAAGCATGAGTTGCATGTGAATGCAAAGAAGAGCGAGTTCTTTCTCTCAGAGATACACTATCTCGACCATATAGTCTCTCACAATCAAGTGAGTATGGATCGTGCCAAGATCCGAGTGGTAGAAGATTGGCCTATTCCCACTACGGTACATGATGTACGTAGCTTCCTAGGATTATGTTCGTATTATCGAAGGTTTGTCCGAGGATTTGCTCATGTAGCAGGACCACTTCATGATTTGACAAAGAAGAAGATTCCTTTCAGATGGGGATCGAGACAACAAGGAGCTTTTGATCGGCTCAAGTACTTGCTAAGCCATGGACCTATTCTGATAGTGCCTGACTTAAGGAAACCATTTGAGGTTCACTGTGATGCTTCAGGCGATTGCATCGGAGCAGTGCTAAACCAAGAAGGCCATGCAGTGGCCTACGAAAGCAGACGGCTTAAGGATGCAGAGTTGCATGCATCAATCTACGAAAAGGAACTTACGGCTGTGATTCACGCCTTATCCAATTGGAAGCACTATCTTCTAGGAGCGGATTTTGTGATCAAGACTGATCACCAGAGTTTGCGGTATTTTCTTACGCAAAGGAAACTATCTGAGAAGCAGATGAGATGGGCAAACTTTTTGTCTATGTTTCACTTCCAGATCCTTCACACGGCTGGGAGTAAGAATGTGGTCGTGGACGCCTTGTCTAGGCGGCCAAGGGTGAACGCTATCACTTCGGTGTATCACCAAGAATTAGAAGCACTACCGGATTTGTATCCGAATGATCCAGACTTCTCCACCGTTTGGGGAAAGCTACATCGTGGAGAGAATGAGTTTCCCTATTCCATTCGGGACGGTTATCTCTACCACCATCAAGCCATATGTGTGGCGGAACCATTAAGAAAGAAGATCATGGATGAAGCACACGCTTCGCCTTATGCGGGTCATCGGGGTATTATCCCTACGACCTTAGCAATGGAAAGATATTTCTTTTGGCCTAGCCTTAAAGCAGACATTGATAAGTATGTCAGGGAATGTTTGGTTTGCCAAAAAGTGAAGTATGATCGGCATAAGACGCCTGGGTTGCTGCAACCTTTGCCTGTGCCTAATGAACCTTGGGAAAGTATTGCCATGGACTTCATCATGGACCTCCCTAGAACTCAGACTGGAAATGACGCGATCTGGACCATTGTGGACAGGTTTAGCAAGCAAGCAAGCACACTTTATACTAGTCAAGAAAACGATCAAATCAGATCATATGGCTAGGGTCTTTCTGGCATAGATTTTTAAGCATCATGGAATGCCCAAGTCTATTGTGAGTGATCGAGATCCTCGCATGACAGGAAATTTTTGGCGTGCCTTGATGGATAATCTTGGTACAAAGCTGAATTTTTCATCTGCCTACCATCCTCAAACGGACGGGCAAAGTGAGATAGCCAATTCCGCAGTATTGGATATGTTAAAAGCTTATGTGTCAGACCGGCAATCTGATTGGGAGAAATATTTGCCTCTTGTCAAGTATGCGTATAACAATACCATACACTCATCGACGGGGAAAGCACCTTTTGAGATTCTCTATGGTAAGCTTTTGCTTCCACCCATCCTTTTAACTAAGGATAAGATCTTTGCAGCAGATGAGTTTGTCCGGGATTTGGACACCGCCTACGGGCAAGTTAGGAGAGCTATTCTACGCTCTCAGGAAAAGCATAAGAAAGCTGCAGACAAGCACAAAAGGAATCTAGACTTAACAGTCGGACAGTTAGTCTTACTCAAGTTTGAGAAGGCAAGACTTAAGAAACAAGCGTCTCATAAGGGGAAGGTGGTAAAACTTTCTACCCGTTACTATGGGCCGTTTAAGATCACTGAGCTAGTGAATGATGTCACCTTCCGAATAGAGCTACCGCTTAATTGGAAGATCCATAATGCTTTCCATGTCAGTTTACTCCGGCCGTATGTGGGACCGCCTCCGAGCCAGCCTAGCGCTGAGGAACCTCCTGAGGTTGAGGAAACATAAGAAATACTCCAACCGGAGCAGATAGTAAGTCATCAGGAGCGGTCTCTCAAATTCGGAAAGATAACACGGAAGTATTTGGTTAAGTTTAAGAACTATTCGAATCTAGATGCTCAGTGGATGACGCAGGAGGAATTAGCAGCTTATCCCCAGATACTGGAGGTATATGTCCAAGCACTACAGTTGAGGTCAACTGTTTAGAAGCCAGAGGGATGTTGCTAATTGGACTATTTTCTTATTTTTAATGATTAAATCTCTTTTTTAGGATATTTTATTATGTGCACTAAGAACTGTTAAAAGACTGTAGCTACAGGAACTGCAATCAGGAACGGACAACTCTGATGTGTCATTTGATGGCTGACGGTAAACATCGCGAAGGAGTTTTCGTACGTTCGGTGGAAAGGGCCGGGTTACGAGTGCCCCTGATGCGTCACACGATGGGTGACGGGTGCATCAGTAAGGGGGCATCCTGTAGGCTAAGGAGGAAATCCGAAGTGAGTAAGAAAATACGCGTAAGAACGCAAGCACAAGAATAAAGATGGGTTCAATGAAGCTTTTTACGAAAAGCAAGAACAATCGCGGGAAGGCAGACGCTTTCCCGCGAGGAATCTATGTTTGCATTGCATTCGTGCATGTGGTTGCATCCAGGGACGCGTGGGAAGTGTTGTGAAATGCATTGGTTTTAACTTATAAGGTTTTATTGAGTTTTTAGGCAGGTTCAGACCAATTTTAAAATATGCTGGCCGCCCACTTAATAAGTTGGCAGCCACTTAGAAGATAAAGCAACAAAACCAGCCAGCGAATTCTCTCTCCCTATTTCGGGTAGAACAGCATAAAAAAAAAACCCAAAAAAAAAAGAAAAAGAAAGAAAAAACAAAAAAAAAACGATCGTGAGCTCTACGTGAGCAGCTATTCATGCCGTGGCCAGGGAGCTATAAAAGCACCACATGCCCTCACTCAAAGGGGGTACCAACGTCAGCAAGAGAAGACTCTGCCGCCGCAAGAGATCGCGAGACTACGAAGCACGGAAGTCGCTTTTTTCCGCGCAAGAGCGATAGGTATCTATTGTGGATTCGCCATACGAATTGTTGTCGCGTGTTTGTGTGGTTTGTTTTGCAGGAATCTTCCGTCTTACGGGAAGGCCCTTCACGGGAAGTACGGCTTAACGCCTAAGTCACTTACGGGAAAGTACGGCTTCACGCCTAAGTCCCTTACGGGAAAGTACGGCTTTGCGCCTAAGTCCCTTACCGGAAAGTACGGCTTCGCGCCTAAGTCCCTTACGGGAAAGTACGGCTTCGCGCCTAAGTCCCTTACGGGAAGGAACGGCCTTGTGCCCAAGCCCTTTACGGGGAAGCACGACCTTCGGGTCTAAGATTACAGAACGGAGGGGTTTCCTCGGGTTCTCGTGCTTGTATAAGAATTCTCCCTTAATAAAAGAATACTCTTAACGGGGGGGGGGGACCAGCCCATCTTCTGGTCCCCAATACTGTGTCGATCTTCTACCTTCTCTCATGTTTTCAAAGAATTATAATTTTCAGATTTTCTAAGTGCTCGTGTACGCTCCCGTTTTGTGACAGGATACATGGATAACACACGAAGATGCAGACCTATGCCAAGGAACTCGACAAGAGTTTGTTATACTCTCTTGAGCTCCTTTTTGCGCGCAAGGATGTTCCGACACGAGAATCTCTATTTGAGATGTGTTCGGTAGAAGGAATTTGAATTGCTCTACGGAGAAGAGGTTTTCTGATACTCGTTGCATAGTTACAGGGGACGGGGGGGACGGGCCCTAGGGCCGGGGGACGGCCGTAACCGGGCTGGGAACGGAAGGGGATGCTGTGGGACGGACGGAATTCGGGCCGGACGGGCGGGTCGCAGGGGGGACGGACCGAACGGCAGGGGTCGGACGGGGTCGGCCGGGAACGGCTGCAGTCGGGCCGAAAAAAGTGACTGTTTTTCAACTTTTTTGACGGTTTTTAACGGCTCTATGCAGCCCCAAGTGCCACATATTGGGGGGCCTTGGCCCTTGGGAGGCTATAAAAGGCTCCCTTGGGCCTCTTAGTACTCATAGTCTGATTCCAATTTGCAATTTCCCTCAAGCTCAAGCTACTCAATGCTTTCCTCTCTACTCAATGCTCATTGCTCAAGCCTCATAGCCTCATTGAGTCATTGCTCAAGCCTCAAGGCTCAAGCTTGAAACATGACCATTGACTACTCTACACTCTAGTCTCCACTCTCAAGTCTCTCCCTCTTCTACCCACTTTGAAGTTTGAACTTTGAAGCTCTCCTCTCCCTCTTCTACCCACTTTGAAGCTCTCCTCTACTCTCTCTCCACACAAGCTCTCCTCTAACTCCTCTAACTTCTAAGCTCTACTCTCTCGAGTCTCTCCACCATCATGTCATCTCAAGCCAACTCCACTTCTCAAGCCGGTTCTTCTCGAAGGAGGCCCGCCGTGCAAATGTGGTCGTGGTGGGATGAAGTCGACTTTAGCTCGCGTGGCAAAGGTGGCGGTGCAAGACCATGGACGTGCAAGCTATGCCCATACAAGAGAACGGGTGGTTCAAACAAAGTGCGAGTCCATCTTCTTCATGAACTTGGTCACGAGGTGAAGTTTTGCCCTCATGTAGCTCCCGAGAAGAGGTTGGATCTTCTTGAGAAGCTCACGGTGTATGAGGTTGCGGAAGCGGCCAAGAGGGGCCGTTTTGTTGCCGTTGATCCCTCCGCCACGGCGACACCGCGAGAGCAAAGGGAAGCCAACCTTGACGACATCTCTCGAAGCTTCAAGAGCCATGCATCTACACCATCCTCTTCCGTTCCGCATCGCTAAACCACTCTCAACGAAAATTGGAATCCTAAATTGAAGGAAGAGATGGATAGGTCGGTTGCCCGATTCTTCTTCCACGACCACATTGCCTTCCATGCTTCGCGGTGAGTTTCCCTTGGCATATGCACATTGCAATCTTCCATTTTGTATTCATAATGGATTATTACTTCTCGACTCTCGACTCTCCATACTAACACAACATGCTCTATTTTGTGTGGATAGGTCTCCATACTTTCGAACCATGGTTACGAAAATAGGGGAATATGGCTCCTCTTATGTGCCACCTTCATCGGAGAGGCTTCGCACCACCCTCCTTGACAAAGAGAAGCTTACCGTGGAGCAAGCGGCCCAAGCAACAAAGGATTTGTGGGAGACCAATGACGTCTCTCTCCTTGTAGATGGATGGAGCGAAACCCGCAAGCGGTCCATCCACGGAGTGGTGGCCTACTCTCGGGGGGAGATGTACTTTGTGGAGTCACATGATGCATCTGATAGTGGCAAGGCCGCCGAGATACTTGCTGCAGAGTGGACAAGCACCATAGAGATCACCGGCCCGGAGAATGTCCTTTGTATGGTTGCAGATGGAGAGGCGTCAAATAGGGCAGCCAGAGCTATCATTGAGGGCATGTATCCCAGCATCCATGTCACATTTTGCATGGCGCATTGCCTCAATAACCTCCTCAAGGACATAGGGAACTTGTCATGGATTTCACCCACCATTGGTGACGCCTCTCAAATTGTCTCCTTTGTGCTCAACCATCAAAAAGTGCGCCATGAATTCTTAAAGAGGAGCCACTTGTCCTTGCTCAAATATTCAGAGACAAGATTTGCATTCAATTGGCTTATGCTAGGCGGCTTGTCTACATGTGGCGGAGCCTTAAGGGGCCTCTTTCTCAGTGATGAGTTCCAGGCCATGCCGGAGTCTACATAAGCAGTAGGATTGAAATGCAGAGAATGGGCCGACGACGCTGCTTGGTGGGAGGAGGTGAAGACTCTTGACGCCATGGTCAAGCCTATTCTACACCTACTTCGAGTGGTGGATGGCTTGCAGCCATGTATTGGCAAAGTCTACGAAGCCATGGATCGGATGATAGAGTTTTGTGGTGGGAGGACTATGGAGGAGATGGCCCACATTTGCAACGCTTGGCTTCGTGTCCTTAGCCAAGCATGTACCACTAGTTGCTTGGAGCAACTATGGAGTGTGTACAGCCACATTGCCTCTAAGAAGAGGAATCGCCTTGGGGTTCAGAGGGCCAATGATTTGGTGTTTGTGAGCGCTAACTTGCGCATGCTTTCCAAGAGCGTCACACACAAGGCAGATCCTTTCACTAAGTGGGAGATGGCACAAGAGAATCCATCTATGGCCGATACTCTTTTGGAGGAGCTAGAGGAGGATTTCGAGCCTCAATGCAAGTCTCCCGAGCCCTCATACGTCGCTGACGACCTCGACTACGACGACGATATGGAGATTCAACAGGCGAGCACTTCTTGAGTTTGATGATCATTGATCACTCGACTCTCGAGTCTAGACTCTTGAGTCTACGACTCTACCTACTACATACTACATAGCCCTTTGTACTTTTTGTTATCCTTGGGGCCACAGGCTTGTCCTAAGTCCTTTAGGCTTTTTGACTCTTGAGCCCTTGTGGCATGCACTTCTCATTTTGTATCCATCGATCATCGATGTTTTATTAGCACATTTCAGCCTATATGACTCGTGTTCTTTGGTCTATTTAGTGTAAATTTATGGTCAAAGTGATGCTCTATGTGTGTGGCATGTGTGTAGGTCAAAAAATGCCAAAAAAACTCTTTTTTTTTTTTGCCGTTCCGAACCCCGTCCCCGTTTCCTGACTTTTGCCGTCCTGTCCCCGTTCCCGACCCCGACCCGCCGTCCCATGTAACTATGGCTCGTTGATAATTGAGTACGTTGCGGTATATGTTTCTCCATGAGCAGATCAAGTAGCATTTACACGCTGCTGAAATAAATTCGAAGTGTTATGTTCGTAAGAATATAGTTCGCCAACTGTTTTAAAATGGTAAGAATTACCTTAACCACATATGGGAGAACATCATTGACATCTAAAGCGGGTTCGCCCTTAAGTGGGCCGAGTTTGAACTTATGTTCACATAATGGTATGGCTAGAATTTTATCTGCCTAAGATTTTGTGAGGAGTCCTAGATGCTTGCAAGGATGGCCTCTTCAAGGAAGAGACGCTAATGGGCGTCAGGAAAACACTGCTGGTGGTAATAACTCGCAGGAGAAAAAGATTTGAAGGAAGTGCCGCCGTGCATAAAGAATCTTCGGATTGGAACTGTCCGCCTGTGTTGAGCGATGGCCCGGAACAAGCACCTTCTTTAAGGTGATCGCAAATTGTGAAAGACATCGAGCTTAATACGCTATGACTTGGGCATTCCCTATGTGGGAGGACACAAGAGGTTTAATATCCTCTGGACTAACAGCGCAGGATTATGCGCAAGGACAGATACCTAGATTGATTTCTAGGAAGATTACTCTTCTCGAATTTGAGAAGACGGAATCAAGTTAACAGAGTGTCGGATAAGGAAACTTTGCATCAAAACAATTGGCCTACCCAAAGCAAAGGCCCGGAATAAGAACTCGGATAAGGAAACTTTGCATCAAAACAATTGGCCTACCCAAAGCAAAGGCCCGGAATAAGAACTTACTTTGGTAAGATGACGCACTTTGTCTGCCACAGGAAGATTCACATGAGTTTAATGCTCTCGATGTAACAGAAGTCAAGAATCAACCGCGACAGCACCAAATAACCACTTCAAAACAATTCACAGATCACAATAGATTTGCTCTGGCTCGGCGGAGTTCCGTGCCTAGAGATATTGGCCCCAAAGACCGGCGCCCCTTTCGGTATTTCTTTTTGTATTAATCAATTCAAAGTACAAGAGAGTGGGTCGGGATTCACTCTCAGACTCTGCGTCCAGATGCCGTGAGAAGTGAGGCCCTCACCACTAATTTAAAGGTTACAAGGGATGCCCAAAAGCAGAGCCCCAAAAGCTTGAAAGCAAAAGCAGATTCTCTCTCTCTCTCAATGAGAGTCAGTAAAAAGCAAGTTCTCTTTTTCTCTTTCTTTCTCCCAAATCAAAGCGAAAAGCTAAGATTTGCGTCGCTCAAAATTTCCAATTTTATTATTTATTATTTATTTTTATTTTTAATATTCCGCCTCCGCGATTTTTGGAAATTAGGGTTTTTGGCAGAAATTAGGGTTTGCAGGAATTTTAGGGTTTCTGGCAGAAATTAGGGTTTCTGCTGTCCGCCACGTTATCACTTTGTGACATACCCCCCTCTTGAAAGCATTGTAATCGACCGCGATTACGCCTGCAAAACCGACAAAAGCCATAAACCGTCTTAGCAAACACTGACTGTTAGTACCTACGTACTAGGAACACACATCTAGCACATGTACAAAATCTACAGTCACATCACACGACATCACCAGACATCACAGGACATCACATGACATTCAACATTCATTCGGATCTTAGACCATGATTTATCGGCAATGTAGCTAGCAATCACATCTAGGTCCAATCGGGACCTCATCGATGTCCGATTGACTAACCCCTATTGCAACCATGTCTATTCGAGATCAATCAGACCAAAATGCTGTAGTCATTTCATCTATCAGTTCCTGCACTCACAAGAAGTTAAGAACAAATCAGTATCATAATCAGGAATTCCATTTCATAAAGTCATCCAGCAGAATACTGTCAGCTCTCAGTATCCCTGAAGCTCAAAGAGACATCAGTGACTTTAGTATCAAAATCAAGGCATCTGTTGACAAAGGAGCGGAGTAACTCCCCTCTTGTGCATCCCACTGCACCAGATCTTCGGCCAAGCTGAGTTTCTGGGTTCCGTTTGGAGTAGACTATGCTAAACCAAAACATCGAGGTAAAGTTTCACAATCCGAGGAGTATCTCCTAGGTCCTCCTCCTCCATCCACTTCGCATCAAATGCAGGAAAGTTCTTGAACTAAAACAAGAACCGCCTTCGGACTTTACCTTTCTTCGTATCATTATGTGCCAAAATCTGTTCAGGAACAAGGATCTCCTCATTTTCTTCCACTTCGGGTTGCTCATCAGGCTCCCCATCATCAGGCACATCACCCTTAACAGGGTTCAAGAGACTCACATGCAATACATTATGAATCCTCCAAGTATCTGGCAGTTTCAATCGGAAGGAGACATCATTTATCTTGTCAGTGATCTGGAAAGGTCCGTAGTATCGCATACTAAGCTTTGGAAGAAGCCTCTCCTTTCCCTTTTTCTTTCTTAGGCGTGCCTTCTCAAAAGTAAGAGCACCCAATCATCCTCCTTCAGTTTCAAGTCGCGACGATGGCGATCCGCTGCCTTTTTCTGTTGTTCTTGAGACTCCTGCAAAGTCTCGCGAACCTTGGAAAAGCCGTATCCAAATCTCGCGAATATTCATCCGCTTCAAATATCTAATCTTTTGCGCTCAGGAAGGATGGAACCTTCGCAGCACTTTCAACAATCTCACATGGCGTCTTCCCCGTCGAAGAGTGTATCGTGTTATTGTAGGCAAATTCCACCAAAGGTAAGTTCTTTTCCCATTGAGTCTTCTGATCCGAGATACAAGACTTCAATAAATCTAAAACCACTGAATTGGCAATCTCAAATTGCCCGTCAGTCTGTAAGTGGAACGATGATGAGAACTGCAACTGCGTGCCAATGTTCTCCCAAATTGCCTTCCAAAACAAACTCATAAATCTGGGGTCTCTGTCTGAGACAATCGTCTCAGACGTGCCATGTAATCGGAAAATCATCGTGATCATGTGTTCTCGGGAGATCAAAAATGAAATCCATTTCAATACTTTTCCAGGGGCGGGTGGGTATGGGTAAAGGCTGTAACAATCCCTGTGCTTTATGCCTGTTAAACTTGACCTTCTGGCATACCAAGCAACTGCGCACAAACTCTTCCACATCTTTCTTGAGTCTCGGCCAAAAGAAATCTCTCTACCCCTTTCATGGTGGTAGCAATGCCGCGGTGACCCGTAAAAGGTGGACAGTGGCATTCAGTCATAACCTTATCCCTCAACGGCTGTGTAACGCACAACATAGTCTTTCGCATCAAGTAGCCTTCCCGAAGGGAGTATCCAGCTACTGTCTCCCCATCTCGTATCCGTGTGAAAATATCTGCAAAATCTGTATCTGTGGCATATTGATCGACCATATCCTCGAAGCTCCTATGATGTATCGCGGAAACAACCAGAACCAACGGTTTCCGAGACAAAGCATCTGCCACCACATTCTTCTGTCCCTGCACATGGACAATCTGGAAGTGGAACTGTGACAAGATGTTCGCCTACCGCATCTGCTTTTCCGAAAGCTGCTTCTGTGACAAGAAGTAGCGCAAACTCTGATGGTCTGTAAAGACAGTAAAATCCGCTCCGAGTAGGTAATGCCGCCGCTGAGTAAGAGCATGGATAACCGCCAAAAGCTCTTTCTCATAGATCTGTGCCGTCATCTCCGGCCTAGAGAACAAACGGCTCTCGTAAGCTATGACATGGCCTTCTTGCATCAAGACCGCACGCAGACTACGACCATAAGCATCACAATATACTTCAAATGACTTCTGCAAGTCCGGCAAAGTCAAAATAGGTCCCGTAGTCAATTTCTCTTTCAATGTCCGAAAGGCAGTCACCTCTGTGGGTCCCCACGAAAAAGGTACTCCTTTCTTTGTCAAGGTATGCAAAGGGGAAGCAACCTCTGCAAACTTTCGTATGAACCGCCTGTAGTACGAACACAGTCCCAAGAAGCTTCTAACTTCATGGACATTCCTCAAATCGGGCCAATCACGGATAGTCTCTATCTAGGCCGGGTCCATTTGCACTCCTGCTGCTAACACAATGTGTCCCAAAAAGTGTATCTCTGGTAGGAAAAATTCACTTTTCTTTGCATTAATCACTAACGTGTGATCTCGTAATGCCTGAAAGACTTGAAGCAGATGATCTCTGTGTTCTGCCTCATTCTTGGAGAAAACAATGATGTCGTCAAAGAAAGTGCCAACAAATAGCCTGTACTCTCGAAAAATCCTGTCCATCATCCGGTTAAATGTCGCAGGAGCATTGGTTAAGCCAAAAGGCATCACCAAAAACTCAAATAACCCAAAAGTCGTCCGAAAAGCTGTCTTGTAGACATTTCCTGGTGCTATCCTGATCTGATGATATCCACTCTTCAAGTCAATCCTGCTAAAGCACGAGGATCCTTGTAACCTGTCGAGTATATCATCGATCCTAGGAATCGGAAATCTGTTCTTGATGGTGATTTCGTTGAGAGTGCTATAATTGATGCACATTCTCCAAGATCCTTCTTTCTTCAAAACCAACAACACAGGAGAGCAATACGGTGAAGTACTAGGCTGGACAAGACCCTTTTCCAAGAGGTCTTTCACTGGGTTCATAATCTTTTCATTCTGTACTCGGCTCACACAGTAAGGTGGCCGATTCGGTTGCGTGCTTCCAAGTATCAGATCAATGGTTTGATCTTCAGGCCCTCTGAAAAGCAATCGGCATGAGTGTGGAGAAAAATCTTGGCGTTCTTTTGATCAGGTCAAAACATATTCAACCTTTATCTAGCGTTCAGTTCTCTCCCAAAAGAATGAGTAAGAAACTGAAGTTCATCAAGTACAATCTCTAAGCCCTTCATTTATCAAAGTCGCTTTCTCGGCCCGGTAGTCAACCACGGCGTAGTTCTTGTGGTACCAAGGGATCCCGAGTAGAACGTCACTCGCGTGCCCTGAACACCCCTGTCATTGCAAACAAAGTTTGCCAATGCTCGGTGTAATGGCAACATCCCATCCGGGTGCCAATCGAACTACCTCCGCCTATGGCATCAGTCTGTTGGGGTAATTTCCAAATCGAGCCGCCAATTCCAAGTGAAAAGAAGTTGGCCTTGGCTCCTTCAAAAGAGCTTCATGATCCTTCACTTTGCCCCAAAAGCGGCAAAGTTTGTACTTTCATACATTAGATTCGGTGCAGGTCCCACGCCATGTGGTACCAGTTTTGCTTTTCTATCTGCCTTTTCTGCCACATTCCTCAGTTGCTCTTGAACTCTCAGACCTGTCGTCGTCTTTATCATTCTGTTCTTTCTGTGCCTTTTTAGGGCACTTCGCGGAGATATGTCCATGTTCCCCGCATCCAAAGCACTTCCCCTCTCTGATGAAGCGAGCTCTCTCCTCAGGAGTAAGCTTGGGTCGTAAGCTTGGGTCGTGCATCCTTTTTCTCTGGGTTGCTCTTTTTCTTTCTACTTTCATTCCCAGAAGTCTGTTCGGCTCGTTGTGTCATGGCCTTATCTGTGGGGTAGGTCAAACTGCCAGAGTGAATGGCAAAGCCCCGCTTCGCATGACTCATCAACTCCTGAATAGAAGCTGACTTCTGTTCCAAGCAGTGATCTCGGATCTCTGTAGGTAGACCCAAGGTAAACCGCTCAATCTGTTCTCTGAATGAGATCTTCTTGAATGAAGAGGCAGGTAGAAAAGAGCTCCAGAATCTTTCACAATGAGCATTTAGTGTATCGCTCTTGGTCATCCGAAGATGGTTCCAAGCAGCTCGTATATCTCGTTCACATTCTTGCGTCAAACAAGAAGAAACAAAAAGCTTCTTAAATTTCAGCCATTTAGCTGGCGCACTCTTGTTAAAAGAAGCGTGGGCCACCAAGTACGAGCATTCCCCTTAAGGTAAGAGGTAGCTCTTCGAATCTTGGAGTGCTCTGAATAGCGTCCTCCCGCGAAAGCGATGTCAAACTGTTGTATAAAAGACAAAGCCTTCGAAGCATCTGAGTATCCTGACAAGTATCACACTTGATCGAGTGGCCATCTTCCTTAAACTCTCGGACTTTCTTGCTTTCATCTTTGAGAAAGTCATACTGGTTGGCTTTGGAAAAAAAATTCTTCTTGTTCGCATAAAAGTTTCCATCATCGGAATCTGAGCTGTCTGTAGACGAGTCCTCAGTAGAACTGTCAGTCTCTGGGCGAGATGTAGCCTTCTTTGCCTTTTTCTTGCCCTTTCCGAAGCTTTGTTTCTTGCTTCGCTTTTTACCCTTTCTGTCTTCTTCGCTCGAATCTGAAGAGCTAGAAGAACTGTCAGAAGAAGAAGAAGAAGAAGAAGAAGAACTGGGTACTCCTTCAAATCGAACACGCTTCTTCTGTTTCTTTGCCTTGTCAAAAGTCGATTGACGACCCAAATATCTCGGGAAGTCAGCGCTTTTCTTCTGGTTTTTTTTTGCGATGCTTTTTGGCTTTCTTTTGCGCGTCAAAAAGCTGAGCAATCCGTGCATCAACCACGTTCTCCAGTTCCTTCTCCGTATATTTCTTGGAGGCAGAAGGTTTCTTGAGAGCGGGTTTCGGGAGTGGTGTTGTGGTTCTCTGCCACTCCATCTGTACCTCTTCCAAAGAGGTCTGGTTCATATATTTTGCCATCTTCGGGTCCTTGGCAAAATTGAGCATCATCTTTGTTGCATCGCCGATCAATTGACGACGCGTCATCTCTCTTTGCTCCGCTTGAGTAGGCCGAGGCGGGCCATACTCTCTGTCTGAATCTTCGTTGTGATCCCAGCCCGCATCTCCAGATGCAGAGGGAGTCGACTGATCATTGCCTGAAGCCATAGGTGCCGCGGAAAAAAAATTCGGGGATCGGATTTCCCGTAGAAGAGAAATCGGCCGAGCTCTGATACCATTGTAACAGACTTGGACACTCCAAGTCAAGAATCAACCGCGACAGCACCAAATAACCACTTCAAAACAATTCACAGATCACAATAGATTTGCACTGGCTCGACGGAGTTCCGTGCTCAGAGATATTGGCCCCAAAGACTGGCGCCCCTTTCGGTATTTCTTTTTGTATTAATCAATTCAAAGTACAAGAGAGGGGGTCGGGATTCACTCTCAGACTCTGCGTCCAGATGCCGTGAGAAGTGAGGCCCTCACCACTAATTTAAAGGTTACAAGGGATGCCCAAAAGCAGAGCCCCAAAAGCTTGAAAGCAAAAGCAGATTCTCTCTCTCTCAATGAGAGTCAGTAAAAAGCAAGTTCTCTTTTTCTCTTTCTTTCTCCCAAATCAAAGCAAAAAGCTGAGATTTGCATCGCTCAAAATTTCCAATTTTATTATTATTTTTTATTTATTTTTAATATTCCGCCTCTGCGATTTTTGGAAATTAGGGTTTCTGGCAGAAATTAGGGTTTCTGTTGTCCGCCACGTCATCACTTTGTGACACTCGACATGCCCTATGCGGGAGGAGACAAGAGGTTTAATATCCTCAGGACTAATAGCGCAAGGTTATGAGCAAGGACATAGACCTAGATTGATTTCTAAGAGGATTATTCTTCTTCGAATTGAGAAGGTGGAATTGAGCTAACAGATTCTCGGAGGAGGAAACTTCCAATCTGTTGGAAAGACGTGAATGACGAGTTCTTACATGGCTTGTAACTTTAATGAAAGGTGAAGGATCTCCTCGAGGTACTAGAGGAAAGACATGAACCGGTAAGGTAAGTATTGAATTATTGAATTTTTGTTTAATTTAATTTTTAAGTTCTCTTTTGAGAAAGGACTAGCTCAACTCACCATTGAGCAAGATTTGGAATCTTTCTGGTTTCTCCCCTGCAGTTCAGTTGGACCTCTACAATCGAGGACAACTGTTTATAAGTGAGAGGGATGTTGCTAAATTGGCTTTATCTGATAGAAAATTAATTCTAAATGAATTATTGGATTTATAAGTGAGAGGGTTTTCTCGCTTGGTTACACCAAGGAAAAATAATTCTAAATGAATTATTGAAATTTTAAGTGAGAGGGTTTTTCTCACTTGAGACATCCGAGCACAGAGTATTCCTAGTACATCTTTCAAAGTAATGATGGGAGCACTGAGAACGGGAATATCTGTAAGGCCACCAGGAACGGGCACTTCTGATTTGTCACATTGGATGGGTGATAGGGAGCGTCGGGAAGAAGTATCCGACCATCCGGGAACGGACATCTCTGATGCGTCATAGGATGGGTGACATAGAGCATCGCGAAGGAGATTGTATCGTAAGTTCGGTAGGAAAGGACTAGGTGATGGGTATTCCTGATGCATCACAAGGTGGGTGACGGGTGCATCGGGAAGGGGATATCCATAGTCGAGAGGAAATTAACTGTGTTGGAATTGTGCACAAGGAAAAGCAAGCACTTGAATGAAGATGGGTTCAGAGGAAACTTTGAGGAAAAATAGATGCTTTCTGAGAAAGCGGGATTGCTTTTCAGGAAAGCATATGCTTTTCCGCGAGGAAGTCTATGTCTGCATTGCAACTGTGCGTGTGATTGCATCCAGGGACGCCTGGGAAGTGCTGTGAAAGCATTGTTTTTAACTTATAAGGTTTTATTGAGTTTTTGGGCAGATTCAGACTATTTTTGAAATATGCCGGCCGCCCATTTAATAAGTGGGCAGCCATCTGATAAATAAGGCAACAACTCAGCCATCGTTTTCTATCTCTCTTTTTCTGGCAGAATAGCGAAAAAAAATGAAAAAAAAATTTGAAGAAAAAAAATTGAAAAAAAAAGAAAAAGAAAAAAACGACCGTGATCTCTATGCGAGTAGTGAATGCTCTGCTATTCGTGCCGTGGCCAAGAGCTAGAAAAGCATCACATGCTCTCTCAGAGGAAAGGATCAGTTTTTGCAAGAAAGAGATGCTGTTGCTGCAGAGTTCACCCGCAAAGAAGACGTTTGCCGGTGATGCCCATGGCTGCCCCAAGTGTACCCGATGTCGCCAAGACCCAGTGCGCGAGTTCCCTCGCGAAGAAGTGCCTATGGAGCGTGTTTCCATCGCGACAAGCTGCTGTTTTTCTCTGTTTCAGCCATAAATGACGTAGATGGGGCTGATTTACGAGAAGGAACCCGAGAACACATCTCTTTTGTGTGTAGGATTGGAAGAGAGGATTTTCTATGTAGAGATCTCTTCCGGGGAATTGCTTTTCGAGAACCGAGTTGCGTTTTGAGCGTCGAGACTTTGGAGGTAACGATTTTCATGTTATGATCTCTGAGTATTCGATTGCAGGTGTACTCCCTCTTCGTGAGGGAGTAGGAGCAGAGGAAGGCATGAGCCTTTGCAGGAGAAAAGCGCTTTGAGGAACTAGAGCCAGATCAGCCCAAGGGTTTCGTACCCGAGTTTGGGAAGTAGATCTACGGATTGGAGAGAGGTAGTCTCTCAAGTTGTGATCCGGAAGTTGGGATTCCCTAGTAAGGACTTCATGTCCGGGAAAGCAGAGTTGTTTTGCGGGAAGAGGACTCTGGAAATAGAGTTGGAAAAGAGAGTTGCAGGGATGTCATGCCCTGAGTTTGGAAGGTGAGATCCAGAGGCGAGAACCTTGGTTCTCAAGGATTTGGAATACCTTGCACCGTTGCTCGCAACGTATCAAAACACAGGCTCCCACGACAACAAGACTCACTTGCTGGTTGGGCGTTCCAACTCGCTCGTAGGAAACAGTAGTAGGAGAGTTCCGACGCTAGCTAGCAAAAGGCTGGCGTTTTGAGATGCTCTTGCAGAAGGTAGTTTGGTAGCGGCGACAAGGTTTCTTCTTCTCCTCCGATTGCCCTTCTCCACCAACGTTTTTTCAAGCACGGAGCTTCACTAAGAGCTTTGATACCATGTCAAAGTTGACGATGCGGAAGCGGAGAGAGAGAGAGAGAGAGAGAGAGAGAGAGAGAGAGAGAGAGAGAGAGAGAGAGAGAGAGAGAGAGAGAGTCTCTTGAACCAATCAACCTTGGCAATGAATAACTGAATGTATATACAATGGAGGCAAGGGGTTGCTTATATAGAAGCCTCAATAAATTGCCCTACCTAGACTTTGACAAATAAGTAAAATAGATACCTAAAAGCCGAAATAAATAATGGGATCACATTGGGCAAATTGCTAGATGTGAACTAAGCAGCTAGCTGGAATTGTGTAGGATATGAGTAGGGGGGTGAAAGTAGTCAATGAGGGGTAATACAACACAATGTGGGTGTGTGTGGGGGGATATAATAGGTAAGAGTTGATACAAAGGCTGATGCAAAGAAGATGAATAGGGTGTACAATCTTCAAAAGAGCTAAATCACAAGAGATCCATCATCGGTGGCTGGCAGATCTCATCAATTTCCTCCATGGTCAGTAGTCTGACGAGGCGTCATGCATGTCGGGCCAAAGTGATCCGAATCCTCTGATGCAGCCTCCGTCGATGCTGTCACAAGACGAGTACCACATGCCAATAGAAAAGAACAGACTGAACAGACTTTAAGCACTTCAATAATAAATGAACTGAGAGAGAGACGACACGCGACACGGAGTGGCGGAATTCCACGCTAGAGAGTATTGGCTCCAAACCTTGGTGCCCCTTTCGGTATTTCTTTATACAGCATAGTACAAACCAGTACTCCAGACTCTGCACCTTCTCCAGGAAGCATGTCAGAGAATGAGCCCTAACCTCATATTTGAAGGCCCTTGGCCTAGTTTACATGAAAAGCCTTCAAACTCAAAGCTTCTGGTCCAAAAGCAATGCCAAAAAGCTGCCAGCGTAATCACGGAATTCCGTAACTGCCACGTCAGCACTGTCAGCGCGTCTTGCGGAAATCTGCCACGTTAGCAATGTCAGCACTGTCAGCGGAAAATCCGGAAATTGCCACGTCATTTGCTACGCCGCATCTTGTGCCGGTTGTATCTGTCACAAGCTTGGGCACCCCAAGTCAAGAATCTGGCACGACACACGAGAGAATCACTTAAAATACTTCATAACTTTAAACTTTGCATCGACACGGCCCAAAACCTGGCACCCTTTTCGGTATTTCTTTATTATATTAATGCTCGAGCAAAGTACAACACCCGAAGGGGTCCTCTGCTCTCAGACTCTACGTCTAGATGCTCTGAAGAGTAAGGCCCCTAAGGGTCTTTTTATTCTTACAAGGGATGCCAAAAGCAAAGCCCCAAAAGCTTAAAAACTCAAAAGCTAACGATCCCAAAAGCAATTGTTCAAAAAGCTGGTCCAAAAAGTAGCGCAAATTATGGAAATCCGTATTGCTGCCTCGTGAACCTATCATCACAAATTACGGAAATTTATATTGCTGCCACGTCATCATCTGTCCGCTTCTACTACATCAGCAGGATGCTATAGGCTTCCACATCATTGTTGTGTTTTCGGGCAGTACCACCACGTCATCAGTTTGTTGCAAAATCAAACATAAGCCATAGACCATTTCAGTAGACACCGACTCTAAGTACCGACGCACTAGACGACACAAATCCTACACTTATACAAAGACGATATTTGTAACAAAGTGCTGACGTGTCAAAGCCTAAAGAATGGAGCCAACTTACAGAGGTGGCCGAGGGGCCTAAACCCTAATTTCTGCCAGACACCCTAACTGCCTAAACCTGAATTTTTGCTAGAAACCCTAACTGTTGAAACCCTAATTTTGAAAACCCTAACCCTAAAACTTGCAAACCCTAATTCTAGAAATCCTAACCCTAAAACCTGCAAACCCTAATTCTAGAAACCCTAAGAAGAACAAGTAACAGAAGAAGAAGTCCTACCAACTGACATAAAGACATTAAAAATAAAGCAGAACACACTCAAAAGACTTTTAACATCAAAATATGATGACGTGGCACCTGTACAGACGTTCCGCAATTCGCGGTGGACTTTTAGGGAAATCCCAAAATTTTAGGAAAGTGTTTTTTTGGGGTCAGCTTTTCATATTTGATGCTTTTAGGCTTTGGGACTTTAAATATGAGCCTTGGGGTCCTCTCTGGCACTCTTTAGCACGCAGATTGCAGAGCAGGTGCTCCCCGGTTGTTGTACTTTGCGAATCAGCAGTAATATAAAGAAATAAGGTTTGGGGCCAATACTCTCTGGGGTGGAATTCCACCACTTCGTATCGCGTGTCGTCTCTCTCTCTCTCTCTCTCTTAGTTCAATTGTTATTGAAGTGCTAAAAGTCTGTTCAGTCTGTTCTTTTCTATTGGCACGTGGTGCCTGTCTTGTGACAGTGGTATCAGAGCATCAGGCGCGTGCTTTTCTGAAAGCATACCGGTTCTACAAAAGAGCAGACAAAGCTTTTAGAATTTTATCTTCGCCCTCCAATCCGGACTTAATTAGCCACTCCCACCCTTACTTCATCGCGCATCGGGCGCGCTCCCGTCTTCACCGCTCATGTCTTACAAGGCATAAGCCACAAAGATCACTTGCAAGAGAAGGATGCAGATTTGTTTCAAGTCACTGTTTTTCTCAGAAGCAGTGCCATGCAGATGTTGATGTCTATAGCTACCAAGCCGCACTTCCAAGGACTTGGCAAGCTTTCAAGAAAATTTTTGCCCGAAGTTATATGGTTTTTGACATCTTCCTTCGGATTGCAACTTCTGGCAGAGTGGGGTATCCTGAAATGCTTGCCATGGAAACCCTAGCAGATCATAACTTGAAATTTCTCGACATCTCCTAGTAGATGTCTCTTCACGAGCAGATGACCTTGGAGATTTGGTGCGATTGCTATCTTGGGACTACCATCGCCGCCAAAGAAACACAGTCTGTCCAAGAGTTGATGGACCATGCTGTGCTCGGCTACGACCTTACGGAATGAACGTAACCCTAATTTTTGGTGCAGGTTTCAGGATGGAAAGTCAGTCGACTTTTTGAGCTCGACTAATGTCGAGATTGCTTTTTTTAAAGTTTCAAGTCTGTTTGAGAACTTGTTTGGTGATCCTGTTTGGAATTTGTTTGAAATGGATGCTATCTGTTTTAAACGTGTCTTGGTGCTGATTTGAATTGTTTGACTCTGGTTTGATACTGGTTTCAATGATTGGTGATTTTACTCCCGGGTGGAGTAGTGAGAAATTATGTTTGAGAATGCTTGTTCATACTCATGGCCCGGACACTTGTGGTTATTTGCGGGGGGAGTATTGAATGATTGAAAATTGTTTTTTTTTTAAAAAAAAACTCATGGTCCAGACCCTTGTGGTTATTTACGGGGGGAGTATTTTTGTTGTGACTCCCGGCCCGGACCTGGATGGTTATGCGGGAGGAGTATTAAGAAGTCTGAGTAGTGGTTACTCTCAGCACCTCCAAACGACGCAGGCTGCGGTCTGGGGGGCGTTTGGTTGTAAAAGGCCTCTATATCTCCCGGCCCGGACCTTTTTAGGTTATGCGGGAGGAGTGATGAGGGAGTCGTTGAATATCTCCCGGCCCGGACCTTGTTAGGTTATGCTGGAGGAGTGTTCATCGGCGGCTTTATGTTTCTATGTCTTGTAACATGCATATGTAAGCATTTGTGTTGCATTGTGATGTGCCAACCACCGAATATTCCTAACTGGATGAGATTGCCTGGGTGTGTAATTTTAGTGCATCAAGACACCCGTGGAAGATCAATACGGTCTGGGTGTGATGGTTGATTTACTACGCCGGAATATCAAGAGTTCCGATCTGGACGAAAGGAGAAGCTAACTCCTTGATCAAAATAGCCGAAAGGAGAAACTAACTCCTTGATCAAAAGAGCAAAAGGGAGAAGCTAACTCCTTAATAAAAAGAGCAAACTGATTGTCCCCCGGAATGACCCTCGATTTTTTTTTGAGCTAACTTGAGTTGTTTTGCAGATATGTTGTAATCACGGACGATTACTCTCTTTCAAGAAGGGGAGATGTAACAAACTGCTGACGTGTCAAAGCCTAAAGAATGGAGCCAACTTACAGAGGTGGCTGAGGGGCCTAAACCCTAATTTCTGCCAGACACCCTAATTGCCTAAACCCGAATTTTTGCTAGAAACCCTAACTGTTGAAACCCTAATTCTAGAAACCCTAATCTTAAAACCTGCAAACCCTAATTCTAGAAACCCTAACCCTAAAATCTGCAAACCCTAATTCTAAAAACCCTAACCCTAAAACCTGTAGAGCCTAATTCTAGAAACCCTAAGAAGAACAAGTAACAGAAGAAGAAGTCCTACCAACTTATGGGGACCCCGTCCAATGGGGCCCCAAGTGACATAAAGACATTAAAAATAAAGCAGAACACACTCAAAAGACTTTGTACATCAAAATATGATGACGTGGCACCTGTACGGACGTTCCACAATTCGCGGTGGATTTTTAGGGAAATCCCGAAATTTTAGGAAAGTGTTTTTTTGGGGCCAGCTTTTCATATTTGATGCTTTTAGGCTTTGGGACTTTAAATATGAGCCTTGGGGGCCCTCCTTAGTGCGCAGATTGGAGAGCAGGTGCTCCCCGGCTATTGTACTTTGCGAATCAGCAGTAATATAAAGAAATACCGAAAGGGGCGCCAAGGTTTGGGGCCAATACTCTCTGGGGTGGAATTCCACCACTTCGTATCGCGTGTCGTCTCTCTCTCTCTCTCTCTCTCTCTCTCTCTCTCTCTCTCAGTTCAGTTGTTATTGAAGTGCTAAAAGTCTGTTCAGTCTGTTCTTTGCTATTGGCACGTGGTGCCCGTCTTGTGACAACAGTCACATCACATCACATTCAGATCACGTTCAAATCACAACACATAAAATCTAGGACCGTGATTCGTGGCGATGTATTTAGCAATCGCATCTAGATCCGCACCGGACGTCACTAATGTCAATTAACTAATCCCATATCTCGATCACGTCCATGGATTTGGTTCTGATCTAGGACCATGATTCTTGGCAACGTATTTAGCAATCGCATCTAAATCTATCCCAGATCTCATTGATGTCGGATAGACTAATCCCATATTCTGATTATGTCCATAGATTTCTGCACTCAAGCACTGTCGTGTGCGAGTGATCATTCCATTTGCACTCAAGCATTGTCATGTGCGAGTAATCATTTATGGGGATCCCAATCCATCACTAAGTTCATACTGAACAGAGTGGTCCAATCATTCAGTTCTAGCTGTGTGGCCATCTCATCCCGCAGGAACTCTTGATGTGCTCATGATAGTCCCATTGATTCAGTCGTGATTCAAAATTCATGATTCGATATCAGGTTCATTCGAGAGCTGTCACTGCTCCAAAATCATCATCATCTCATTCTTAATCCTGTTATGTGTTCACAAATAGCAGGATCTTCCATTAGTTTCATTCAAACCTGCAGGTCCATACTGCTATGTGTAGTTCTGTATAAAGTGTCTTGTAGGCCGTTGAGGTGGTACAGACCCCTGAGGTGATAATTGTCCCGGCTTCGTGACCTCCCTTGCCACAAAACTGGCAGGAGACTCTGAGGACACTCTTGGAAGTGTGGCAGAATTTGCACCATACTTGTACTCGGGCGTCCAGCTCTCTCTTCAGCTGTGCCACCATTTTTGCCTGTGCCGGTCCTGAGTGTGGCAGATTTTGCACCATACTTGTGCTCGGGCTTCCTATGAGCCTCGAGCTCTTCCAGCTCTCTCTTCAGCTGTGCCACCATTTTCGCCTGTGGGTTGACTTGTGGCACAGAGTTTAATGTGGCACGCTCTTGTAATGCTCTCTGCAGCTTCAAAGCGTCTAGTTTGTTCTTTATAGAAACACTTGGCTGATGGATGAAACGTTGCGTCTTAAAACCCTGAAACGTTGAAAACTCCGAAATGTTCCTTGTGACTTTGGCGCATATGTTGACTTTGGTACCGTTCAAATGGGTACTTTTCCAGCTCACTCCCCACTTCTTGTTTGAAGCCTCCAGAAAGCTTTAACTTTTCCAACTATGTGCAGCGTTTGGGAAAATGGTTGTGGTTTATTGGATCAATGGGAAATTTCGCCATGAGGAAACTGACACTGCTCAAGTGCTCGAAAATCAGGGTGATGTGCTTCTGCTTCTGACTCGAGTCTGGCATGTACCTGTTCCACCAAATTTTCTGGCGTTTCTCATGTTTGGAGAACCCCACAATGATCATTTGTCTACTGTCAACTGGAGCAGTCACAAAGCCTTAAACCTCTCCTCTTGCCGGTTTTATGCCACTTTGTGCTGCTCTCAGTATTCAGCTTGGTGTCCAGTCATTCTTTCCCCTCTCTGCTCCATTGTCCCCTCTCCTGCCTTCTGCTGTGTTCTTTGACAAGGCAAACCTCAAATAAACCTCAAGTTCAACCAATCAGTCGTTGCTTATGAGCAAGCTGGGTAAACCAAGAATATTCTTTTCTTAATCAAGCAGTGCAAATGCTACGCCACTTCTTTCTGTAAGATTACACCGGAACCCCCGTCTAATGTCATGGGTTAGCTTTGACAATTGCATGTGTTCTAATGATCGTGCATGAAGTTGTCTCCAGGGCTGTGAGCGGGACGCTGTAGGAGCAGGCTCTGGATTTGGAAAGGAATTGGACAAGAATGAAAGCTATATGAGGCTATCCTGGGCTCTGGTGCATTCTCGCCAGGTTTCAGATGTCCAGCGTGGGATCTTGATGCTGGAAGGTTGAATTTTGTGATTTTTTATTTTATTTTGTCGACTTTGACAGTTTGGAGCAGAGATATAAAGGTGATTCTTGTGTTATGCCAGCTTCTTTGGAGAAAAATCCAGATGAAATACAGCAAAGAGAGATTCTTTATCTTCTTGCTGTTGGTAACTATCGGGCTGGTGATATACCGCGTGCAAGGCGTCATATTGACCATGCACTTGAGGTAGATGGACCATCGAAAAATAGTGTGGTAAGTCTTCTCCAACTAGGTTTCTAACATGTGTTTCTGTCAGATAACCCCTGACTTTCGACAAGGATTAACGCTCAGAAAGATGATAGAAGACAAAATTGCCAAAGGTGGACGATTTCAATGTTCTTGACCTCATGTCTTTGTATTTGGGGGCCGTAACTGATGGATTTCGCTTTCTTGTTTCACAATATTGCAGATGGTGTTATTGGTATAGGGATAGCGGCAGCTGCGGCGAGTGTTGTTGCTGGTGGTATAGCAGCATTATTGGTCAAGAAACGATAACTGTTGTCTGGAAGACCGAACACATAGCTTGTGTCTGCAGTAACTTGTATCCATGTGTATTATCTGGAGTTCTCTGCTTGTCGGTTTCTTGCAGATATATATGTACTATACTCTCAACCTAAAATAAAAACCATAGCGATGGACAGGAAGAGTGGGGTGACTACAAGCTGAAAATTTTGTCAGGGCTTTACAATCAAACAGAGTTTACGAATGCTTTCATTTTGAAGGACATTTTGCAACTTAGATGGACAACGTTCACGGTTGAAAAGTTGTGCAGTCAAAAACTATTTTGCTCATGATTGCATGTTGTGTGTTTTCCTGTTTCTATGTGTTGCCCCATGTTGGTTTGCTTGTGGGAAAGTATGTAGAAGGTACTTCTATTTTGCTTGCAATAAGTAGACTTAGTGATTTGAATTTAGTGATGGATTGCCTACTCATTAGGATCTTAGGTCACTATTAGTAGAGCTTTGTGTTACTAGGCAAGACACTCGCTTTTGTACTTGCAAGTGAAAGAAGCAACAAAGTAGGCATGGTTTGCTGGTAATTGAATCGATTCTGTGAAATTGCATTACAAATATTGTGGGCGTCTTTTGAAGTCCCATCCATTGTTACTAATGTGCCAATAAAATTTATCTTCTCTCGTTTCTTATGCCCCTCTATGGCGTGACTTTTCGATGAACACAGAAAAAGCATTTCTATCACTTATCAATATTCCAATACATTGATGCTCTATAAGTGCCATTGGGCATCTGTTGTGATTCAAAATGGATGCTTAGCAGTGTGCTGACGTATAAGGGTACATTGGTAGTATTAGCCTACCTGGGGACTCCACCAATTACTTGGAAATTGGAGCAATTATACCCAACAATGATAAGACCATATGGTTGCCATTATAAGCAGTGTGATCATATCTAGGTCATCGTACTGTGAGGGGCAATCTCAGTTAGATTCATCCTTCACATGAATGACCAATGTGTCCACCCAACAGACAACATTGCTCTGATCGAGCTTCCTCACAAAAGTGTGCAGTCATTCACATGTTGACACAAGCAAACCCAGGATCAACCCTCGCCTCTTCATCTCATGCAATCGCATTCCCATGAAATATACTCCACACGAGAACAAAATTTTGATATGCAGAAACAAGTCGTTTGTAAGGAAATTGTAGAGCTTGGCCTTGTTGCATATCCTGCATTTAATGCATCTTGTAAGAAAACAGTGTGAGAACAAAGCCTCTTCAGACAAGCTTGCGCCTGACAAAGGGAATCACACGTGTGGACAGAAGCACAAACAAGCAAGAACCCTTGCTCTAAATTTCCATCATTTCCTTGGTTAAGTGACACACACACACACACACACACACACACACACACACAGGCGGCAGGGGGAAGGGAAAGAATTTGCCTTTTGTGCATGCAGGATGCTTGGCCAGTCAAGGCCAGTGTGAAGGTACCTTGTACCTAGCTACCCCTCACACGAGTGGGACTGACTTACCTCGGTTCATTCTTGTGCACACCTCAGTAGTGGAGGCGGCGGGCATTTCTTGACATTCTTGGTCTTCCATGGCATTCTCGTTCGACATAAAGTGAACTTCTTTTCGTAAGCACTGTCAGGTAATTTTCAGCTGTGCTCAGCCCCATCTGTACTGTGTTGACCAGCCGTGCAGGTCCTACTCGGACACCACAGGAGCTTGTCTCACAATCTGAACATCAATATGTTGTCCTTGCTGCCCTTCGATGTAAAGCTAGTTGCATGCTTGTTTTCATCATTTGCTTTACTACCAATTTGTAATTGAAGCCTATCCATGGGGATCCTCATTCAAGTCTAAATCTGGTTGTTCCACTTTGTCACCTATCTCACCCAGCTTCTGTTCTTGCTATTCCTGTCAAGGTCGTGGGGAGGGGGGCAGAGGATCTGCACCGTCGAGCTGCAGCACTTTATTTTGCAGAATTCGTATCTGCAGCCATGCGATGCAGGCCACATCAGCTGGCGGAATTTGCACAGCCTGGAGCCAATGACCGAGCTCCAACTCAGCAGGTGGAATCGCATGCTGTGCTGACACATCAGCAGTTGGAATCTGCCAAGTGACGATTGCTCTGCAGCTGCCACATCAGTACGCAGAACCCTGTGCCCTTCGTGACTGTACTAGTCTGCAGGCAGTGTGCTGCCCCCCCTCTCCCACGACCATTGACGGCTGGGAATGGTCGTGCACAGACCATTCCCGTAATCAGGGCTCCCGGCCTCTGCCGGTCGCCCATGATTAACGGGAATGGTCAGTGCACGACCATTCCCTACACCGTCAAGCTCGCTGGTTGTGGGACAGCTGATCTGCAGCCTCCACCACTGGCGTTTATCTTGCAGAATCCTTGCATGCAACCGCCTGATTGCTGCCAGGTCAGCACAGAGAACGTCTTTGCAATGCATTCAATCATATTGTGCCAACTCAGCTCATGGAAACCTGCCGGCTGCTTGCCAAGTCACTGCATGCATAATGCATTGCCAATGATTGTAAGCCCCGTCAGCACCCATAATAAATCGTCGACCTCCTCTCAATCATTGCCAATGACTGTAAGCCCTGTCAGCACCTGTAATTAAATCTCTTTAGCAATGGGAGCATGCCAAATCAGCAAGCAGAATTTTCTTTGCGCTAGCACGTGTGCTCTTGAGACCGTTGTACAATGAATGTTACCAGTTCTACTCATCAATTGTACCCTGTTGCAAAACTGTACCTGGTCACAAATAGCACGCATTTCGAGAAAAAGGTTACCAAGTGACCATTCCCGACCGTCAATGGTCAGTGGGAGGAGGACCAACACCATGATGCATGCTCCCTTGGCCTCCGCCGGTCGCCAAGGGGTCACATGCATCATGGGGAAAGGCTTGAAGAGGAAGCCTAATTGCAAGTGGGTGTGTTCAGATATTTAGGTCACACCTATATCATGTCAAGGGAGAGGGTACTCATAATCGAATGCTTAATTTCTGCAACTGAGGGACTTGGTTGTGGAAGTCTTTGCGTTATGTGTTGGCGAACTAATGCTCTAGCATGAAGCGCGAGCGTTTAACCACTCGGGGCGTTTCATGGCTGGCCACAAGCAACGGGTCAGTGTGATAGAGGCCTGCACTTACACAACTTCTTTTGTGACTGGATGGATAGTGCGTCTTTGGGGGTGTGTTTGATTTAGTTCACATGCTCTAGACCAAAGAATGGAGGTGCATCTTCCATGTAGTTGCTAACGTGCGCACATGCTTCAAACTTTTTAATCCTTGGGACCGCCAAGTGTTTTTCTCTTTTCATGCTGCCAATGTGACCTTGAGTTAAAATGGGTAAGAGCTTCCAATTGACTTTTACTGAAGGTAATCTGATGTTTAGTTAGTACCCTTTGTGCTGAGCCGCTCTGATATGGATCTCGATGTATAAACTTGTTGGTGGAGCTGCTCGTTATTCGACTTTTGTGATACTGCATAGCCCTCTACTGTATTTAAAGATGGGTTTCCTCTGCCTTGGTTCATCTCTCTTTCAGAACTTTCTTCCTTGGTTTAGATCACCTCTCCATTGCTTCAATGACGGGCTTCCCTATTGTATCACCAGGTAGGGTTTCTGGGTTCAGACGGGCCGGCGACAAGAAACACTAGTCCACGATGGAGGAGGTTGATTGGGCAAAAAATAGCGAGAGAGCTTCTGGACCCACCACCCATCGGATGACACCCGCCGAAAGAGTGGAACTACGAGGCTCATGTGCAATGTCAAAAGCGGATGATGGAGTTCAGCATGGCTATCAGCACTCCTGCAAAATATCGTATTGTCAAGCCGCGCTCTATCGGTGATATTCTGAGCAATGAGTTTTACTTTCTTCCTTGCTGCCGTCTCTTGTGAAAGGGGGGAGCGGCTCAAGGAGTCTAAACGAGGAGGTAGTTGGATGTGGAAAGACACACACTAGTCCCAGTGTCCTTTCATTGGTACCTCTCGGGACTAAGTACCACCTATCTTTAAGCCGGGGAGGCAATGGGATCAAAGGCGGAGAAGCTCACGCACGAAAGCCGAGAAGATCGCAATCCCAAAAATCAAATAAAAAACTAAACCTGGACACGCACTAAACTTGGACAGCAAATGCATTTTCTTTTATAATATAATGTTGTAAAAAGGATTGTGAGCACACAATGCGTGTGCAGGTGAGGTGGTTAGCTTCTGTGACCCTAAACTCGGACGGCCAAGTCTTGAGGTTCAAATCGCCCAGTCGTGCCTCGTTTTTTCCGTTGTCCATGTTTAATGCGCTTCGCCTTTTTGACGATGCGTCTCGTTTTTCCCACTGGCCAAGTTTAGTGCGCCTCTAGATTCTGCCCCGCAGCCCCGATCGTCGTTCCACCTCGCATTTAATATGGGTGTCACTTAGTCCCAAGGATTGGTACTAGAGCTCTCTATTTTGGGTGTGAGAAAGTTGTTGGTGCTTTTTTTAACATCGATACCACAACTTTTAGCAAACAAGAGCGTGGGAGTCGTCTTAAAAGGTCATAGACTTGCACAGAAGCGGGCTTTGCTAGTGTCGAAAGCCCCCCCCCCGGCCCCCCCCCCCTTCATCAGTTCTTCTTCTCTAAGTGTTGTCGAGTGCTTCCAGAGGCTTCACAAAATCTGCACTCACTTAAGGTTTTTGGCCAACTTTTTTTCTGAAACGGGGTTCCCACAAGGACCAAGGTGAGCTTTTCAAAGCTTACGCAAAGCCGACAAAGGAAGTGAGAACAAGTAAAACAAAGGAAGGCCACAAGTTTGGCAAGCATGGCAACTCAAGCTTAACAAGTGAATGCCTCACCCCTTTCTCACGAGTAGAGGTCGTGGAGGTCTCACATGACACCTCTCAGGTACAACAAACCAAACCTTGCCAAGGAAGCTTCATGTGAACTACTATAAGTTTTTGAAAGCTTTTGAGAGCTTGTCTCCATCAGAGTTCGAGAATTCAAGGTTTGAGAAGTTTAACAAATTATCATCTTTTATTATTCTCCAGGTTCTTTTTTGTAGAGAAGTACACAAGTGTTAAACACTTATGAGGGTATAGTTTATCCTTTGCCACTACTGTTAGGATGCCTTCTTTAAAACGGTCGAAGGCCATACGTCTTGGCAAGGCAAGCAAGTCAGGATTTTATCAAGCACGACGTCCGTAGCTCAATTGGTTAAGACCAAGGAGTTTTGCACCCACGTTCTGGTGCTATGCCATCGATTTGGCATGTTTAATTGTGTGGTTTACAACCTACATTACATGCTCCTTCTCTAATTCACAGATTATCTTATAGTTTTCGAAGGAAGTTTTGGACAATACATCAAGGATACTTCGTTGCCTTCAAGCATAAACATGTCAAAAGTATTTAAATGTCTACGAGACATTGACACATGCTTGAATGTGCATGCAAGCCACTATTCTTGGCTTGTGGTGTTGTGGTCGTCATGATTTTGTAGGATATGCTTAAGTTTGCAACGATAAAGATGTTAGTGCAAGGGCAAAGATGCCATATTCAGAGTCTGTCGATTCTCCCAATTTATCCAAAAAAGTTGGTTTTCTAGTTTGCTTGTTTATCCATGAGGTTTTACAAACCACAAGTTGGTTTTATACAAGAGCAACAACCAACATACCATACTCATCTTAAGCTTTTTTTATGCTTTTCTTGGCAAGTATTCCTAATAAAGAGTTTCATCTGGAAAACATGGCATGGATTCATAGCATATTTTTCTTTCCTAAGGGGACACAAATTCCACAAATGTTATCTATCTTTGGATTATTGGCTTCGATTATTAGTTCTGTAGCAAAATGCTACTAGGATTTTTAAAGAATTTGCAGCAAAGTGCTCACCCAAATTTTTGCAAGATTTTGTTCATGTAGCAAAGCGCTTGTCGGAATTTTCTTCATAGATTCCTAGGCCTTGATAATGGATGTCAATTTTATAGGCTATTGAAAAGTGGGGATTGATGCCAAGGGCTCGTTGCCAAGGACAACAAGTGGTAAACTCTATATCCTTGTTTCCATCAATTACATGACAAGATGGGTAGAAGTATTGTGTAGCACGAGCAAATGAGAAGAAAGTAAGCAGGTTTGTTTACACCCACATCTATTGTAAGTTTGGTACACTCCTTGAAATATTTTGTGATAATGATCGAGGCTTTAGAAAGGGGTTATTAACACAAGTGTACGAGGAGCTCAAAATGCACCATAGACAAAGCACTTCCTACTATCCACAATCAAATGGTTTGCAAAAAAAAAAAAAGGCTAACAAAATCATTGCCGGAATTATTAGAAAAATGGTGAATAATAAACCATATCAATGAGACCGCTTTCTAAATGGAGCATTAAGGGCATTTGAAACAACCTACAAAGATGTTACACAAGTCACTCCATTTTACTTTGGTGTATGGGCAAGAAACTGTGAAGCAATTGAGCTTCGCATTTTGACCATAAAGCTTACAGATAAACAAGAGCAAAAGGGAAATGAACCATGGATCAATAGGTTCCTCATCATCGTGGAACTAGAGTGGAAGAGGAAGTCGTCTTATGATTGTTGTGAGAGGAAGCTTTGCAACTCAAGGAGAAGCTTGACAAGAGCCTCAAAGAAAAATGTATTGAAGAAATGAGCATGGTCCATCCATACAGCAATAAGCCGAACAACAAATTTGATGCCAAATTTGAGCATAGGTGGAAGGAACTTTTCATTGTGAGAAAAGCTTATATAGGAGGATATTACCAATTGATGGACCTGGATGAAAGGGAGCACCCTAAAAAGATGAATGGCTATGGACTCGAGCTTTATTTCAGTCTCATCCTTCCAGGAGAGTTAGAGACGAAACAAGCCAAGGAGAAAACCAAAGAGTTATGGTATGATTGTTGCAGTTCTCACACAATGAAATCATGTGCTAATAGGTGCAAAACCCATGGAGGCAAAGAGGCTCAAGTAGAGATGTAATGAAATTGGCCTATTTAATTTGAGAGTAGCGGAAATTAATGAGAGTACTTTTGAGAAATGACTTTGTGAGCATAACGGGTGAACATAATTGAAGATAGCAACATAATCATAGCAATTAGTTAACTTGGCATGAACAACACTTTTGCAAGAGAGAATTTAGAGAACATGACAACAGTTGAGGACCGGATTTATGTGGAGCCGGTCCCCCCTCCAATAGGCATTTGTATTATGATTTCTTCCATTAAGAGAGACTTGTTGTTGAAGATGATGAAACAGGAAACAGAAGGAAGACAGCAACTCAGAGTAGGAAGAAGATGGAGAAGGAGAAGACACAGAGCTTGTGTACGAGATCTCTGTAGTCTCTCTCTCTCTGTATTAGAATAATAATGTATTCAAACTCAGAGCTACAAAGCTTATATGAAACCCTAAGAGATAAGGTGTCCTTTCACACCAGATGTCCAGGGGAAAAAACCCAGTGGGAGAAAAGTGCCCCTGGTGAAGCGCGTATACACACTAACACTACTACATGTCTACAAATCCCCCATGTAGTGATAGTGTGAATCCGTACAAGGTAGCAGATCATCATGTGTATGAGAGTAAGCCCAAAGCTTTTCGGAAAGCTTCAAACTTTTCTCGTGATAACGCCTTCGTAAATAGATCTGCAATGTTATCCTGTGTAGGACAGTAAGTTAGTGTGATCTCCCCTGCATGTAGCCTTTCCCTGACATAGTGGTAGTGAACCTCTATGTGCTTTGTTCTTGCATGAAATACTGGATTCCTTGCAACTGCCATAGCACTCTGACTGTCAATGAAAATGGTAGTGGGTGCCTGTTGACACTCACAAAGATCTGCCAATAACCTGCGTATCCATACACAATCAACTGTTGCCGTGAAAGCTGCCCTGTACTCAGCTTCACAAGTTGATGTAGCCACTGTGGGTTGCTTCTTGCTTAGCCAAGATATACATGCATTTCCCAAGAAAAAACAATTGCCACTTGTGGAATGTCGTGTGTCAAAATCACCAGCCCAATCTGAATCGCTGTAACCAAGAAGCTGCATAGAACTGTGCTTTCCATACATATCCCCCCTTGGAAAGAACATGGCAAGATTAGGGGTACCTGAAAGGTAACGAAGTATGCGCTTCACAGCCTGCCAATGATGCATACCTGAGCTGTGCATAAATCTGCTTGCTTGTGAAACCCCAAATTGAATATCTGGACGAGTGTTGCCTGTCAAATATATCAAGCAACCAACCGCTGCTGCATAAGTATGTACATCAAAAGGTTCTCCAGCATCGTGCATGCTCAACTTTGATCCAGTTTCTACGGGTGTAGAGATTGGTTTACAATTTTGCATACCAAACTTGTCCAAAATTTTATGCAAATATTTTGCCTGCAACATGTATATGCCATCCTCTGATTGCACAAACTGAATACCCAAGTAATAATGTAGCAAACCAAGATCAGACATCTCAAAGGTTTTTCTCAAAGCATCTTTAAACGCTTCAATTTCATCTGCACTATTGCCTGTAAGAAGCATATCATCCACATAAAGTGTTAGCATAATGAGAACTCCATCTCTCTTTTTGACATACAAAGTACTTTCTGTTGGACTATTCTGAAATCCCTTGCCAAACAAATAAGTATGTATCTTCTCATACCATGCTCTTGGAGCCTGTTTGAGACCATACAAAGCTTTACGCAATCTACATACCTTTTGCTCTTGACCTTTTACAACAAAACCACTTGGTTGACTTACATAAACTTCTTCCTGCAAATCACCATTCAAAAAAGCAGTCTTGATATCCAACTGATGCACTTTCCAACCATGATGAGCAGCAATTGCAACTAGTGATCTAACTGTGGACGCACGAGAAGTAGGAGCAAAGGTTTCATCATAATCTATGCCTTTCTATTGCGCATAGCCTTTTGCCACAAGCCTTGCTTTGTACCTGTCAACAGTACCATCTTGTTTCCTTTTTACCTTAAAAACCCACTTTGTACCAATAGGCTTTTTACCTGTAGGCAAGTCCACTAGATCCCATGTATGATTCTTATGAATAGAATCAATTTCTTGCTGCATAGCATCTTTCCACTGAACACACTCTAAAGCTTGATCAAATGAATCAGGCTCATCTGCATCACAAAGAGTGCTAAAGCAAGCCAAATCTACTTGCTCTCTGCCAAAAGTAGTACCAACACGTGTTTTTCGTGGCAACGGTGCATCCAACTTGCTATCCTGCAAAGTTTTTTGAACCCATTTAGGCAAGGTTCTTTCTTCCCTGAGAACTTCTTGCTCTTCACACACAATTTCCTCTACATCATGAGGTGTCACATGCTGATCAAAAGATTGATCAAGATTATCAACCTGTTGTGATTCTTGATTCTCCACAAAAGAAGGAAGCAAACCTTCAAATACATCATGTGTCTGCATATGCGGTACATCAAAAGCAACCATAGGTTGAGCAGTAGTTTCTGCAAAAATTACATCACGACTTTCAAAAATCTTGTTTGTAGCAGGATTGTAAAGTCTATAACCTTTACTTCCACTACTGTACCCCACAAATATACATTTGATTGCCTTATCATCAAGCTTCCCACGTAACTGCTGAGGGATGTGAGCATAAGCAAGACAACCAAAAACACGAAGATAACTGACTGAAGGTTTTTTGTCATACCAAGCTTCATATGCAGTAATGGTCTTCAAGGCACGAGTAGGACACCTGTTCAAAACATGTGCTGCACAAGCAACTGCCTCCATCCATAGTTTATGAGGCAAACTCTTAGCCTTGAGCATACATCTAGCCGTCTCCATTAAAGACCTGTTCTTCCTTTCTGCAACACCATTCTGTTGTGGTGTGTATGGCATAGTGCATTGGTGTTTAATGCCTTTCTTTCCCAAAAAATCCTTAAATGCACCTGACATGTATTCACCTCCTCGATCGGTACGAAGAGTCTGTACTTTGCAACCTGTTTCATTTTCAACCATGGCGACATAATGTTGAAAAACTGCAAACACATCTGACTTTGCTTTGAGTGGATACACCCAACAAAACCTGGAAAAGTCATCAATGAAGGTCACAAAATAAAGGCTGTTTCCCAAAGATGGCGTCCTCATAGGACCACATACATCACTGTGTACAAGCTGCAACTTTCGTGTCGCTCTAACTGAACCATCCTGCGAAAATGCAAATCTGTGCATCTTTCCAAGAACGCAACCTTCACATACATGTCTTGGTGGCATCTCCAATAAAGACAAATCATGCACCATATTATGACGTTGTAAAGTCATCAAACTGCCATAACCAACATGCCCAAATCTAGCATGCCACAACTCAGCATCCTGCATGGCCTGAGTCTTTGTTTCTGCAATACATACCTGAATCTGCTTTTCATAACGATCTAGCACAAATAGTCCATTGTCCAGCGTACCTGTAGTGATAAGAGAATAACCATTCTCTCGATCTCGTACAACACATCTGTCATCCTCAAAAATGACCCGAAGACCATTTTTTGCAAGAGAGGATACAGACAACAAATTCTTCTTGATCCCTGGAACATATAGGACATCTGGAAAGCATAAATCTGAACCATCTGAAATGGTAATCAAAATCTTACCAACGCCTTTGATTGGATAAGAAGCATTATTTGCACATGTCACCTTCTTTCCTGCTGGAGCTGCATCCAATGAACAAAACAAATCCTTCCTTGAAGTAATATGCCTGGATGCACCACTATCAAAGTACCAAATCATTTGTGTCTTGTCAACACTGTAAGCAGAAAAATCTGAACATACTACAAAAGCATAAGAATCCTGCACAAAGTTTGCAGACTCTTCTTTAGCTGTAGAAGAATCACCAGAAGCTGAAACAACCAAACTTGACTCTTTCTTCTTTTCTTTAGCAATTCGCTTTTTACACTCACTAATGTAGTGACCAGGTTTCTTGCAGTAGTGACATTTACCTTTCTTCTTGGACTTGTCGGAATCACCTTTAGACTTCTCTGAAGATTGTCCTGCACTAGACTTGGAGTAATGAGCACTCTCTTTACCCCTGTTTTTGTTCTGTACAACAAGAGCATGATCCATACCATCCACCTGTAAAGACTTGTTCTTACGTGATTGATCCTCCTGCAATAGCAAAGCCACTAACTCTTCAAAATGAAGAGGGTCAGGATTAGCTCGCAAAAACAGAGTCAAAGAAGTCTGAAAAGTCAAATAAGATGGTGGTAGTGAATTGAGTGTTTTGGAAACCAAGTCCTTCTCTGGAATCACTTCATCAATGCTAAGCAATTGCTCTTTAAGATCCCTGATTTTTGTAAGATGCTCGACAATATCGTCACCTTCGTCCGTCTGTATTTTGTCAAGTTGTTTCTTCAAAAACTCTATTCTGGCAGCGTTTCTTCCTCCAAACATAGCTTGCAGAGTGTTCCAAGCATCCTCAGAAGTTCTGTAAGATCTGATATGTGGTGTGATTGTCCTCTTTATGGTTAAGGCAATCACAGCCATAGCCTGTGCATCTTTAGTATCCCATCTCTTTTGCTCTGGAGTGACTTGTGAGGGTCCTGCACCAACAGCTGCACCACGACCAGGCGTGGCAGGTGCAATGCTATCTGGACGAACTTCATCTCCAGATACATAATCCCACAATCCTTTACCAACCAAAACATTTTTGGCCATAAAAGACCAAAGAGAATAGTTGGTACCATCCAATTTGTCTTCGGATGTAAACGCACCAAAAATCTCTTTCTCCGTAGATTGAGCCATACTGTAGATGCACACAAGAGAGCAAAAGAACCTCCAAGAGATTCACAAATCTCCTCTCCAATCCAAGCAAAACTCTACACAAAATCTCAGCACAAAGCTAAGACAAGCTGCTTCCCAAAATAACTGTTTACCTGAAGAAAATCTGTCAAAAAGCACACCCTCTTGATCTAAACGCCTCCGAAAAGTAACTTCTGCTACGCTGCTCATAACAAAATTCTGAGGGCTCGAACGGCTTCGAAAGGGGGGTAAAACCCCAGGTCACCTATTCAGAATACTCCCGGAACGTCGAGGATGCTCCCGTGAACAAATTTTCCGAAAATTGCCTGAAAATTGCGATTGCGCGCGCGGACGCGAAAACGCAAGTAGAGGCTCTGGAAATCACCTCGCTCTGATACCAATTGTTGAAGATGATGAAACAGGAAACAGAAGGAAGACAGCAACTCAGAGTAGGAAGAAGATGGAGAAGGAGAAGACACAGAGCTTGTGTACGAGATCTCTGTAGTCTCTCTCTCTGTATTAGAATAATAATGTATTCAAACTCAGAGCTACAAAGCTTATATGAAACCCTAAGAGATAAGGTGTCCTTTCACACCAGATGTTCAGGGGGAAAAACCCAGTGGGAGAAAAGTGCCCCTGGTGAAGCGAGTATACACACTAACACTACTACATGTCTACACTTGTTACAATACAATCTTTGTGTTCCTTGTAACCTAGGTGATGCAATGAAGATGAAAAGCTTCATGCATCACAAGCATAACATAAACTTGAAGAAAGCTTTAACTATCCTAAGCCTCAGTCCTAAGACCTCAAACACCTTCGAAGGTGGAGAGAGCTAGCAGGGAATGAGGGTAGGGAAGAGGAAGAAGAAACATTTCATAGGAGAAAGAATTAGTTCCTCACTTATCATAACTCTTGTTGCTAGCATACATAATAGCATAGTAATGAAGAAGAAGGAGATGGCAAGCTTAAGCATTGAAGCATGGCTCTTGGTTGGATTTGCACTCCATATCCAAGAGTGTTGGTGTAGGCTCTCAACCTCTACTTGCTTGGAGAAGGAGAGGGAGCTCTTGCACTTTGCATAGCACACAATGAGAGTGTTTGTGAGTGTGTGTAGGTGAGTATACCCCCTAAGAAACCCCCTAGATTGCTTGGGTCGACCCCCCCTTGTAGCTCATGCTTGAAGCTCATTGGACCCCTCCAGGCCTAACCAATCATAAGCAGGAGGCATTACAAGCAGCAAAGGAAGCCTTGAGACAAGTGTCCCCCTTTCCCCTTTGAGAGAGAGGGCTAGATAAATGCTAAATCAATTAGTTAAATATCCTAAATTATTATTGGACCCCTTGGGTGGCCAACTAATAGGCTTCAGGCACACCATGAGGGCAACATGAGGAGGAACTTGACAAGTGTCCCTTTTGCTTTTTTTTGTACAATGCATGCCTTGTGTGAGTGTGTGGGTGTTCTCTCTCATCCCCCCTCATGTAGGGCGCGCCCCCTCCTTGTAGGGATTGAATATTTGACTTTTTCACACCTCAAGCCCCTCATGCATAGGCCCAATTTCCACCACAAGCTTGGCTCTTAAGCACTTTAAGCTTGGGATGGGTTCTCACCTCAAGTGCAACCCTAGCATGTCAAGCACCTCAAGCATCTCAATCATTAAGCACCTCAAGCACCTCAATCATCAAGTACCTTAATCATCAAGCATGACAAATAGGACAAGCACCTCGAGCTGGGTCGGGTTCCCACGCCTCAAGGTCAGCCCTAGCTTATCTAAGGTCAAAGGACTTTTACACACATTATTGGAGGTCTTCAATGAAGATAACCCTAAGGTCTTATGCTCCATTTGTTAGCCTTGCTCTTTGATAGACCATCTCTCATTTGTTCCCCTTTACCATTGGCCCTGTGTTGAGATAGATCTATAAGCACATATCTATATCTTAACACTTGTTCCCGTTTATTCTCCCACATTAAGTGATCAATTTAACATGAGAAAATAATTTGGATTGGTTAGATATTAGATTTTATGACATTACCTCTCTCTTGAAATCATAGTCGTCCTCGACTATGAGGTAGAAGAGATAAAGCCTTAGTCATTAGTCAATTTTACTTGGCGGGTAGAGGATCTCTTTTTACCCTACGACATCTTTCCAAGATGGATGACTAATCCATTTGGTGCTTGGGAGACATAGCTGCCACAAGCATGTCTGCTCTTTAGTCCATTTCATTCTCCCAAAGTAGAGTGACAAATTCTACTTGGTGTTTGAGAGACGTTGTCATGACAAACATGATTCTAAGCATGCATACTAGTTAAATTTGTACACAATTGAAAAGAGGACTAGTCTTATAAGACAAAAACATGAGTCATTTGAAAGAAATTTGTACATTTGCTTACTCTAATGTAGCATTGTAAGCATTGACAAGGTTCATACCATCCTTAAGCTGTATTCCTTGCATCCATCTAGCATCTTCAAAAGGATAATTTTTGAACTTAATAAGATACCGTTGGATAATCTTACCATGTCGTAGTACCTTGTCTTCATGCCGAAGGATAGCTTCGGGTTGTAGCACCTCTTCCTGGTCTTCAACTTCGGGAGGGTCTGCAATAATTGGTTCAGTTGGTGGCTCTCCTTTGTAGGGCTTAAGTAGGCTTACATGAAAGGCATTGTGTATGAGCCAATGGTTGGGCAAGTTGAGTTGATAAGCCGTCTCATTGATGGGCTTCAAGATTTGGAAAGGACCATAGTATCTTTTTGCTAGTTTAGCATAATACTTTTGATGGCCCGTAGGATTTTTGCCCATCGTTTTCCTTAATCGAGCCTTAGGAAACTTGAGTAAGACCCAATCATTTTCTTTGAACATTAAGGCTCTTCTGTGCTTATCAGCAGGAGCTTTTTGCCTTTGTTGAGAGATGGATATAGCCTCCTTAATCTTTTGAAAAGATTCTTGTAGGTCACGGCTATACTCATCGGCAGCGAAGATCTTCCCATGTACTTTGAGTAGCAAGGGAATTTTAGGTCTTTCCTTAATAATCTCAAAAGGTGCTTTTCCCGTAGAAGTATGTACAGTATTATTGTAGGCATACTCTACAAGAGGTAAGTACTTTTCCCATTGTGAGCGTTGATCTACTTCGGTAACATAAGTCTTGAGTAGATCGAGTATCGTAAGATTGGCTATCTCACTTTGGACATCCGTTTGTGGGTGATAGGCCGAAGAGAAATTCAATCTTGTTCCTAGATTTTCAAAGAGACCTTTCCAAAAATTATTGGTCATTCTAGGATCTCTATCTGACACGATGGATATGGGTAATCCATGGTGCTTGAAAATCTGAGATATGAAGAGAGTTGCCATTTTATGTGCCTTAATAGTATTTTTGACATGAATAAAATGTGCTTGCTTGCTAAACCTGTCGACTATTGTCCATATTCCTATATTCCCATGGATAGACTTGGGTAATCCAAAGATGAAATCCATGGATATACTCTCCCATGGTGAATTTGGGATAGGCAATGGCTGGAGTAATCCAGGTTGCTTCCCTCTATCATACTTGGTTTTTGAAACATACTCTTGTATGTCCACTTTCATGGTAGGCCAATAGAAGTACGTCTCTACTCCTCGGAGAGTAGGTTGAATATCTCTATGCCCCGCATATGGAGGAGCATGGGATTCATACATAACTTTCTCATGAAGGGAATGGGTAACACATAGCCTATTGTCGTGGAGAAGATAACCATCCTGCAAGGTGAATGGTTCCTGTTTCTTCCCCAAAGCAAGGGCTGACATTATGTCTCTAAAGTCAGGGTCAATAGCATAATCAGCTATCATAGAGGATAGATCATTGTGAGTAGCTATAGACACCGTATTAACTTTGGGTCGTCGTGAAAGTGCATCGGCCACTTGATTGTGCTTACCAGCTATGTGAGTAATATGGAAATTAAATTGCGAAAGAAAATTTTTCCACCTCATTTGTTTGTCGGAAAGCTTGGTTTGCGTCATGAAATACTTGAGACTTTGGTGGTTGGTTCGTAGGATAAATGGAGTCCCCAATAGGTAGTGCTTCCATGTGTCTAGGGCATGTAGAACAGCTAAAAGCTCTTTTTCATAAATGCCTAAGACTCGTTCATCAATATTGAGCCTTCGTCTCTCATATGCTATGGCATGCCCTTCTTGAAGCAAAACTGCTCCAAGGCAATCACCACAAGCATCACATTGGACCTCAAATGGCTTTGAGAGATCCGGAAGCAAGAGGATTGGTTGGGAAGTAAGCTTCTCTTTGAGATTTTCAAAAGCATTTTGCTCCTTAGCAGTCCATACAAACTTAACATTCTTCTTAGTTAAGTCGTGTAGTGGTCCTGCTACTTGAGAGAATTTTTCTATGAAGCGTCTATAGTATGCGGACATACCAATAAATCTTCTTAGCTCATGTAGATTTCTTAGGTTAGGCCATGCTTTTATTACCTCTAACCTAGATGGATCCATTTGGATACCATCCTTAGAGATAATATGCCCTAGGTATTGAATCTCTTGAAGGAAGAATTCGCTTTTCTTTTGGTTGAGAAAAAGCTTGTTCTCCCTCAATGCTTGAAAAATCACTTGGAGATGTTGCTTATGTTCCTCCAAAGACTTGGAGTAGATGATGATATCATCAAAGAACACTCCAGTGAATTTGCGGTATGGTCTAAAAATTTTCTCCATCAGACGATTGAACGTAGCTGGTGCATTAGTCAAGCCAAAAGGTATGACTAGATATTCATAAAGACCAAACGTTGTGCGAAACGTGGTCTTTAAGATATCTTCATCCACTATCCTTATTTGATGATAGCCACTCTTAAGGTCAATCCTACTGAAGTAGGTAGAGCCTTGTAGCTTATCAAACAGATCTTCTACCTGAGGCACGGGAAATCTGTTTTTGATAGTAATATGGTTTAGTGCTTGATAGTCCACACACATACGGTATGTACCATCTTTCTTTTGCACTAAAAGGACTGGAGAACAAAAGGGAGAGGAACTAGGCCTCACCATTCCTTTGTCTACCAATTCTTGTACTTGCCTCATGATCTCCTCTTGTTGAGCTTGTGAGACTCAAAAAGGAGGTTTGTTAGGTGGTGAGCTTCCTGGAAGGAGCTCAATGCGATGGTCATCAGCCCCTCGTGTTGGAGGTAAGTCCATAGGAATATCATCAATGAACACATATTGGAATCCTTTTAGAAAATTAGACAAGTCTAACTCTTCTTGATTCCTACCATTTACATTTGATGAAACATTAGTATCTTTTAGAGACTCTTTGACAAAAATCATGTATGTAGAAACCAAGCTCTTCATTGACTTATCAAAAGCAAGAGGATTTACAAGTAGAATAGTGCGACCACGCTCACTAGCATCTATATACATGTTCTTTCCCCTGTAGGTGAAGTAGATTCTCCTTTCAAGGAACTTCATGTTGGCAGCCATGCGATCAAACCATGGCGCCCCTAGGATAGCATCCTCATGCTGGAGAGGAGAGATGAAGAAGTCTTCTTTGTCGTCATAGCTTTGGACATGAAGCCTCAACTTCCCAATCAAGGGAGTAACAAAGGCTTGCTGTCCCTTGAAAGATGCGTCAACCATTACCATATCTCCCATCTCAAAAGCTTGAATGCCCAACTTGGTGGCCAAATCCATTGATATGAAGTTCAGAGTAGATCCAGGGTCAAACAAGATGAAGGCATCATGCTCTCTTACCTTTCCCCAAGCATAGGAAAGTGATGATCCTTTGCAATGAGAATCCTCTTTTGGAGCTTCGATGGTGGAAGAACTAGGAGTCTCATTGCGAGTATTCTTCTTGGGGCAAGAACGATAGCCACGTCCTTGCTCCCCACACTTGAAACACTTATGGTCCTTGCGAAAAGCTTCAAGCTCTTCAGGAGAGAGTTTGTTTTTACCTTTGTAAACTCCCTTCTCCTTGGACCGATTGTTGTTGTTGTTGGAAGTGACTTGGGAAGAATTTTGAACATTGGTTTTCCCCTTTGCATCATTTTTGTCTTTGTTTTCCATAGGCTTGACATTACGTCTATCCCCTTGATGGAAATTGATGCGTAAAGCAACCATGGTGTGATGGATTACTTCGCTAATAGTACCAGGCCGTTGAGAGTTGATGTATTCGGCCATCTCTTCAGGTAATCCCGCACATAATTACTGCCATTGCTCGGCAAAGTCTATCTTTTGAAAGACAGTAGCCTTGAGATGTAAATCCCAAAACTTGTCTACATATTTGTGGATAGACTCATGGGAGAGGAGCTTCAAGATGCGCCATTCGGTAAGCACTTTGTCCTTTGCATCGCTTGCAAGGAATTGCTTCATGATGGAAACTTGTAGAGTTTTCCATGTCTTTGGGCCATGAAGGCTAGCCCACCATTGACGATCTGATTTTTGGAAGTGCATAGCTCGTCTCCAAAGGCTGCATCAAATTGCTGGATGAAGGCCAAGACTTTGTCAGTAGCATCAAAGGTGCCATCATAGGTGAGAAAAGAGATACTCTTTCCTCCCTCCTTGAACTTCTTTAGCTTTTGTGACCTCGCCATGCAGGAAATGATTTGCGACGTCCTCCTCTCTTGTATTCTCTAGGAGAATAGCCATAACTTTCGTTGGAAGAGGAGGAAGTTGGAGAAGAAGGAGAAGAGGGTGACCTCTTCCTAGCCCTTTTATTCCGTTGTTTCCTCTCTTGCCTTTCAGAGTGATGAGGAGATCTTTTCCTGTTGGGAGGAGTGGGCGATCGTCTAGACCGCCGTCTTCGTGGAGCCACATCTTCAGAGGAACTTAAACTTTCATTGCTTTCTTGCTCTTTGGATTCCTCCTCTCGAATGGGAGAGAGTCTTCTTTTGGGGGTCTCTTCAAGAGGCCTCCTAAGCTCTCTCTCCTCTTGGAGAGGAAGGGAAATTCCATAAGTACGAAGTTGTTGAGTAACTTTGGCTTGCAAAGCAGGGTTGCCCATAGCTTGTAGTGATCGTATGCTGCAAGATATTCAACATAAACATTTTCATACATCTTCTTTTATATAATGATAAAAAAATACGAGATATTTAAATACTTAAAGATTACCTTGGATCATAAATTGAGCATGACATTGTTGCCCATCCATCTATTCTATGGGTAAAATCAAAATGTACCCACACATTTCTTAAGTCACCAGTTTCAGTTCTTTTCATCCGATTTACTAGATCAATCCCAGAACCTGGTCCTTTAGTGGACATTTTAAATAGGAAGCACTTGTCATCCTCTTCACCTTGTCCAGGAAATCTACTCCCATGGAAAAAAGGAAACATGCATTTTTTTGAAGCAATAAAATATTATCATATCCATCCCCAATAACAACACCTTGACTCTTCCTCTCCTTTGAAACAATTGAAGAAAACCTACACGATGCATCACAAGAAAGCTAAATTTATAATAGTTAAAAAATTAACAAATTCAAGGAACAAAATTGAGTTTCTCTTACCCTTTGGTTTGAACCAGTGGCATCATTTCTTCCAAAAAATCATTGAATTGTACATCGGATGTATTTTCAGCTTCCTCACCAATCAAGGAGTGAAGCACAAGTTGTTGAGCCACCAACATTTGAATTTTTCTTGGGCCACCCTTTTCTATTTTTAGTACTGCACCTACCAGTTTTTGCACTCTTGAAATAGCAGCCCTAGAGGTTCCTGCCTTAACATTATGACAATGTTTACCAACATGTATTGCCAGTCGTGACATTGTACCATCTCTAGGAAAAACATAATAGATTTTGCAGGGACAAGCAGCAACACAAGTAACAACCTTCTGACAATAATGACAAGTTATTGTTGTATTCTCTTCCATTGCAAGGTAGTCCTTTTTGACCTATTTGTCCAAATATCCATGAAAATCTCTACTATTAAATTATTGTTCCTTAATATAATGAGGACACATTGAATAATTGCACTGCATGCATCCCAAACAGTGGCTTAAACGAATTGTGCATGCTATTGCCATGGTTGTCACAGATGGGCGAATCCACAAGTGACCATCAAAGCATTGTTCCATCCCTGTCATTCGTTTTGTGTTATCCCGAGTCACAGGTAACTCAAAACACAAATTTCCATCATAATGTTGTGGAAGTTCAGAAACTTGCAAAGGAGCTCCATATAATGTTAACAGATCATTTAACTTTTTTGCCCCTGGATTTTGTTGAATCCAAATGACGATTGATTGAGTTTTGAGATGTCCTATATCGTCACCACTACTTTCAAGATGCACAATGCTTAAAAAATCTTCAGATATCTCTTTGTCATTTCCTTTCTCATTGTCAGATACCTGTATAAATGTGTCTGAATGAAGCATCTCAAACAAGCTCGAAAAAGATCCATCTATTAAGAAATGCTGATGACCTTTGATATCCCATTGTGGTTGCAGTAAGACTTTTGTTAGGCCACAATCACTTTCAATAAGAGCAGATAGTGACTGAAAATGGCAAGATGGAGGCAACAAACTCTGCAAATAGTAAGCACTAAGCAACAATGAGTTTCCCTTGAATTAAATGTTGCGGTTGACTATCTGACCACCAACCTTCCAAGTTATTTGTTACTTTCATGTTGGACATATACTCTCAAGCAAAAGATTACAGGGTGGAGATACGAGAAAACTGTGGTGGATTAAGTGAAGGTGGTGAAGGTTAACGAAAATTAAAGATAAAGTGAAGGTTAATGAAATTGGTGAAAGTTAATGAAAGATGTGAAGGTTAATGAAAGTGAAAGATTGGTAGGTAGACGAAAAGACAGTTGCATAAGATCTTGTGACGGCTCAAAGAATAATGAAAATCATAATTGAAGAAGTGCATTTAATATATGACGGTTGTGAATGTATGTGCAGTGGAATATGTCATCAAATTTGAGGGGCCATTTCATTTCTAAATGGTGGTTCAAGGACTGCATTTAATGCACTCTAATAGTGTCTCCATCTTTTGTGTGTGTGTGTGTGTGTGTGTGTGTGTGTATATATATATGATTGTGTGAGTGTGTGTATAAAAAGCGTAGTATTCTATGTGACTGACTTTGTATAAAAAACGTAGCAATTTTCTTAGTTAAGTTATATATATGCTTCCATCTTGCCATTTTTTGGTAGTGTGTATATATAATTTTTTGGTAGTGTGTGAGTGTTTTTGGTATTGTGTATATATAATTTTTTTGGTTAAGTTATATACATTACTGTGCGTGTGTATAAATGATTTTGTGGGTGTATGTAAACAACGTAGCATTTTTTTAAGTTAAGATATATATAATTATCTCTAGAGAGTGTATGTATGACTGTGCACATAGTTTTTCCATCTTGTGTGTGCGTGTGTGTGTATATAACTTAACTTTAAAAAAATGCTACGTTTTTATACAGACAAACACATACAATCATTTTTTTAAATATATGACTATGTGTGTCTGTGTGTAAAAAACGTAGTATTTTTTTAGTAAAATTATATATATGAATCCATTTTGTGTATATCTTTGTGTGTGTATATACATACATACATATATATATATATATATATATATATATATATATATATATATATATATATATATAAATGAATGTGTGTGTGTGAGTGTTTATACCACAATATCATTTTTTGTAATATATGGTGTGTGTGAAAAAAGTAGTAGTTGAGATGAACGTGGAGTGAAGTTTAAGTGGAGTTTTAATTGAGATTAAAGTGGAGTGAAGTGAAAGTGGAGTTTTTCTGTGAAGAAGGAGATGAAAGTGGAGTGAAGAGAAAGTGGAGTTTTGCTGTGAAGAAGGAGTAAAAGAAGACAAGGTACTGTGCGTGTGTGTGTGTAGATTTTTTACTCACGTGTGTGTGTGTGTGTGTGTGTGTGTGTGTGTGTGCGCGCGCGCTTACCTGCGCACGCTTGCCCGATCCACCGGAGGAGCTCCATTGGAGCTCCTATTGGACCTTCTCCGGTGGATCGGGCAAGCATGCACAGGTAAGCACGCACACACACACACACACACACACACTCACACACACACTCACACACACACACAGTGATACACACTTGCATTCACACACATCAAAACACTTGCACACATAGCACAAACACACACACAATCATGCATACGCACACACATTACACTTGCATACATACACACACAGTGATACACACTTGCATTCACACACATCAAAACACTTGCACACATAGCACAAACGCACACACATTACACTTTCATACACACACACACACACACACACACACACATATAAACACTTTCATTCACAACATCAACACACTTGCATATATACACACATGCACATATATAAACACTTGCATTCGCAACATCAACACACTTGCATACATAGCACAAACACACACACAATCATGCATACAGACACACACATATTACACTTCCATTCACACACACACAATCATGCATACATCCACACACACACACACACACACACACACACACACACACACACAAACACTTGCATTCACACACATCAACACAGTTGCATACAAGACACCATGCATACACACATACTAAACACACTTACAGTAACAATTACAATGATGTAAGAATAGGTTGTTGTAGAGAAGAGGTATACAAATGTCAAAGTGGATTTGTATTTTCCTTGTCACCCATGAGCAAGTTGAGAATGGTTTTTTTTTTTAATTTGCATTTTACGCCGTTATGTTGCCGAAATTTAGAAGTTTATATTTGTATTGTCATGCATACGCACACATACACATATATAAACACTTGCATTCACAACATCAACACACTTGCATACATAGCACAAACACACACACAATCATGCATACAGACACACATATTACACTTACATTCACACACACACAATCATGCATACATACACACACACACACACACACACACACACACACACACACACAACACTTGCATTCACACACATCAACACACTTGCATACAAGACACCATGCATACACACATAATAAACACACTTACAATAACAATTACAATGATATAAGAACAGGTCCTTGTAGAGAAGAGGTATACAAATGTCAAAGTGGATTTGTATTTTTCCTTGCCATTCTCAACTTGCCATTCGCCATTATGCTGAGAAATTTAGAAGTTTATATTTGTATTGTCATTTCTAAGAAGATTTTTGTTATTTGTGGTTGATAGATTATGGCTCGTACACCATCTAAATGTGGTAGGACAGGTATCTCTCAAAGTAAGTTCAAATACATTAAGCTATTTGTGTTCTTTTTATTTGTCTCCACATACTCACTAAACTAGTTGTGTTCTTATTGTTTTTTGCTTGTAGGAGTAGGATACACATTAAGGTCTAGCACTACAGGGCATAGGACCAATGCACGATCTTCCATTGCTTCTTCCAATGTCCGTCAAAAGGAGGATATTTTGGGTGATGTGCATGAAGAAGAGGATATATTGAGTGATGTACATGAAGAAGATGTTGAGATGTCGAGCTCTACACCTTGAGCTGGCATCCACTACGGGTCTTGGCCGCTTACGGCATTTACTCACTGGCGCGTTAGGTGACCGACACGGAGGATCTCTGCCAGTGATTCTACAGCTGGACTACACTTATAGTGCCAGCCTAGTACGCTTCTAGTGAGTTCACACTTAGTGACCGCATGTACATATGTGCTAATTTTCAGCTTTAGCACTTAGTCATTTTGTACTCTCTTTTCTGTAAAGAAGAAGAAGCTTTCCATCTCTGTGTGCTTTGTGCTTGTCTTGTGTAGCTCTCTTGCATCCTCATTCTTTACATGGTATCAGAGCCTGGTGCAGGCAAGAGAGGCTAAGAGAGCAAGAGCATCACAATCCCTTCGTTCGCAATCCACGACCAGATGTCGAAGGCGCCTCGCGCAGCGAAATTTTTTTAGGGGTTTTTCGCACAAGTTTCTGAACAGGTCTCCAAAAGTGCAGTATACAGAGATTTACTGTACAAGTACAGTGGTTGTGAAACGCTTGATTGTGGACACTCGTTGAGTGTAGAAAGCGTTACAGGAACCACGATAGCAGGTTCAGCAGATTTGCAGGTTTTTGCAGATTGCAGCTATTTTGTCTTAGTGCTTCAAGATGTCTGACGGTTTCAGTCAGATTGTTACTGAGAAGCTTGAGAAAAATAACTACCCTGCATGGAAGTTCAGAATAATAAATTTCCTAAAAGGAAAAGGTTATTGGGACTATGTAGAAGGAGACAATGAAAAGGAACCAGAGATTCCCGAGGCAAATGCTACAGAAGAACAAAGGAAAGCTTTGAGGGACTGGCTGTCTATGAGCATCACAGATGGAATGATGGGCTATCTACAGGATGCTGAAACCCCCGCCATTGCATGGAGAAACTTAGGCAGAGTGTTCGAGGTGAACACCAAGGCCAGGAAGCTTCAACTAAAGTCGGAGCTAAATCAGGTTAAGAGGAACAACCTCTCAATCAATGATTATGCTTTGAAGATCAAGAGTATCATTGAGGCTCTTGGATCTATTAAAGTCTCAGTGGAAGACGATGACATTGTCCGTGCATGCTTGGATGGTCTAGGAGATGAGTATGTACATTTTAGGTCTTCCATGAATACAAAAGACGACATCCCCGTGTTCCAAGATTTGATTTCTATGCTTATTCTTGAGGAGAAGAACCTTGACACATCTTCTTCTCATGGCAGAAATAATTCTGAACAGGCCTTCTATTCTAACTCCAACAGAGGTAGAGGTAGAGGTAGAGGTCGTGGTCGAGGCCCAAGGGGTTGCAGGGGCCAATTTCTGGAAGGTCAATCAAATCAAAACAATACAGGTGGCAGGGGAAACCAGTCTCAAGGCAGGGGGAGTCAAAGAGGTCGTGGTGCAGGATCAAGCAGGCAGCAACATACTCCAGATAGTAGAGAATGTTGGACTTGTGGTGAAAGAGGTCACATGTCACGTGACTGTCCAAAGGGAAAAGCAAGTAGAAAGAGAGAACAGGGCAACTATGCATCTACTAGCAGAGATGCAGATGACAGCAAAAACGAGCGCATGTTTGTTATGCAGCATGTAATGAATACAATGACTGCAGAGAATTCCACCCAAGATGATGTTTGGTATGTGGATTCAGGTGCCTCTAATCACATGACGTCTCGTCGAGAGTGGTTTAGAGATATGCGCAAACCAGATGTGTCAGGCTATGTGCAGACAAGAGATGATACAGCTCACCCCATTGCTCATGTAGGGGACATACCTCTAAATACGAAGAGTGGGAAATCAAAGTACTTAGCAGATGTACTTCATGTCCCAAACATTACAAAGAATCTTGTTTCTGTTGGACAAATGGTTGAGCAGGGTTTGCAGGTTCGCTTCAATCCAAATGGCTGTTATGTAGAAGATTTCCAGAATGGCTGTAAGCTGATCACAGAGGGCAAATGTGTGGGCATAATGTTTACGCTGAATGTAGACATGCCTGAGGTAAAAGCTGCATTATTTGCACAGGGCACAGGTGTTGTGGCTGATGTTGACATTTGGCACAAACGCATTGGCCATGTCAATGAGCAGAGATTGCGGAGCATGCAATCAAAACAGATTGTAAAAGGTTTGCCCAAATTCAAGGTGGATGGTATGCATAAAGTGTGTGCAGCATGCCAGTTTGGAAAACAGTCAAAGGGCTCATTTCCACATGAGCGCAATGTATGTAAAAGGCCACTTGAGGTGGTGCACACAGATGTTTGGGGTCCAACCGATACTGCAAGTATACATGGTTGCAGGTATTATGTCTCTTTCATTGATGACCATACAAGGAAAGTATGGGTCTACTTCATGCGTAACAAAAGTGAAGTGTTTGGTCACTTTTAAGACTTCAAAGTCATGATTGAGAAGGAGACAGATATGCAAATCAAGACATTGAGGTCAGATGGAGGGGGAGAGTACTTCTCCAATGATTTTTCAGATTTTGTGCGAATGCATGGTATACACAGGCAGTTTACATGCAGATATACTCCACAGCAGAATGGGGTCCCAGAAAGGAAAAACAGGCACATTGCAGAGGTTGCACGTGCATTGATGAATGAGAAGAACATGCCTCATCATTTCTGGGCTGAAGCTGTAAATACAGCTGTGTACATTATGAACAGGACACCTACAGCTGCGGTGCATGATGTAACACCCGAAGAAAAGTTTACAGGTACAACACACTTGAAAGTGTTTGGCTGCATAGCTTACGTGCATGTACCAGATGAGTTGCGTAGGAAATTGGATCCTAAAGCAGAGAAATGTATTCTTGTGGGATATTCCCTTGAACAAAAGGGGTACAGGTGCTACAATCCTACTACACAAGAATTACGAGTGAGCAGAGATGTAGTCTTTGATGAGATGAGCAGCTGGTACAGTAATGCACATGGCACTATTGGGGCTGATGTAAAAGGTGATGTGGTTGTACAAAATGTGAGGCCACAGTCACAGGTTTTGAGTGGACCACAAGAGTCCTCTTCTCGTGGCTCTGTTGAGAAACCATGGAATGGTAGACTACGTACGCAGGTTACTCCACCAACAGGTACAGGGAATGTATCACGAAAAGGAAAGGAAAAGGTTGATGAACCTCGCTTTATGGTTGATGCATCATCAGGTTTTTCACATGTAGACATGGATTCAGATGGTTCTGAACAAAGTCTTGATGAGGAATTTGGAATTCCGGCTGTCAGGACACCTGGTGTAAGGAAAGTACAAGAAGATGCTAGAGGGCAAAGGAGTGACCAAGGACCGCGCAGATCTAATAGAGTCAGAAATCCAGTTCAGAAATTGACTTATGATGGGTATCTAGCGCATCACCAAGCCTACATGGCTAAGGTGATACAGGATGTGGAGCCCACATGTTTTGAGGATGCAGTTGGAAATGTGCATTGGGATGATGCAATGAATGAAGAGATGGCTGCATTGGAAGCAAATGACACATGGGAGTTGGTGCCATTGCCAAGTGGCAAGAAAGCTATTGGCTGTAAATGGGTGTATAAAACCAAGCATAAGGCTGATGGTAACATTGAGCGTCACAAGGCAAGGCTGGTCGCAAAGGGTTATGCACAGACGTATGGCATAGACTATGAGGAGACCTTTGCTCCAGTGGCAAAGATGATGAGTGTGAGAGCTGTCATAGCAGTGGCTGCATCTAGAGGATGGATTATGCATCAAATGGATGTAAAGAATGCCTTCTTGAATGGTGAGTTGCAAGAGGAAGTGTATATGGATCAGCCACCTGGTTATGTCGATCCAGGTTACCCAAATTATGTATGCAGACTTCTCAAAGCTTTGTATGGGTTGAAGCAGGGCTCTAGAGCATGGTATGATAGGATTGCCAAGTATCTTGTCAGTATTGGTTTTAGGAGAGCTCATGCTGATCATTCACTCTATGTACGTGAGAGTGATGTGGGGATTGTGGTCATTACCATATATGTAGATGACCTTATTATTGTTGGTGACAATGCTATGGAGATTGACCATGTGAAGGGTCTTCTCAAACAGGAATTTGAAATGAAAGATTTGGGCGAGTTGCGTTACTTTCTTGGCATTGAGGTGATCAGGACTCCAGAGGGTGTATGGCTGTCACAGAGACAATATGCTTTGGACATGTTGTCAAAGTATGGTATGGCTGATTGTAAGCCGATTTTCATTCCCTTGGATGTGAATGCAAAGCTGAGTGCAGAGAAGGGTGATGTTGTTGAGGATGTCAATATGTACAGGAAGATGGTGGGTAGTCTAATCTACTTGACTATCACAAGGCCAGCAGACTTGAGCTACACAGTAGGCTTGGAGAGTCAGTTCATGCAGCTTTCGAGGAAGCCACATTTGGATGGAGTACGACGCACACTTAGGTATGTGCAAGGGACTCTTGACTACGCATTGTTCTATGCAGCAGATGCACCATTAGCATTGTATGGGTATACAGATGCAGATTGGGCAGGTAGCATTGTTGATAGGAGATCTACGAGTGGCTTCATGTTCTCTTTTGGGAGTGCTGTTGTTACTTGGAGCAGCAAAAAGCAGCCTACGGTTGCTTTATCGAGCACAGAGGCCGAGTACAAAGGTGCAGCAGTTGCGGCGTGCGAGGTAGCTTGGCTACGCACATTACTTGAGGACTTGGGAGTGCAGGTGGACCAGCAGATTGTCATTCATTGTGACAACCTCAGCAGCATGCAGTTGGCTAGGAACCCAGTGTTCCATGCTAGGACCAAACACATAGAGGTCCATTACCACTACGTTCGAGAGCGAGTGTTGGCGGGCGACATCGACTTGGTCTACGTCAGCACAGAGGAGCAGATAGCGGATATCTTTACCAAGGCCCTCGGAGCTGAGAAGCTTCGACGTTTCCGGACTATGCTTGGACTCTGCGACATGCAGAGCTCGAGGGGGAGTGTTGAGATGTCGAGCTCTACACCTTGAGCTGGCATCCACTACGGGTCTTGGCCGCTTACGGCATTTACTCGCTGGCGCGTTAGGTGACCGACACGGAGGATCTCTGCCAGTGATTCACAGCTGGACTACACTTATAGTGCCAGCCTAGTACGCTTCTAGTGAGTTGACACTTAGTGACCGCATGTACATATGTGCTACTTTTCAGCTTTAGCACTTAGTCATTTTGTACTCTCTTTTCTGTAAAGAAGAAGAAGCTTTCCATCTCTGTGTGCTTTGTGCTTGTCTTGTGTAGCTCTCTTGCATCCTCATTCTTTACAGAAGAGGTGTTCATAGATATTCATGCTACACAAGGTGAATTGGAGGCTCATAGCGTGTCTGAAGCAACAACAATTGTTGCTAAACCTCCCGATCATCCAACAATATTTGGAAAGGATGTTCATGGTCGAATATTGGAGGAGATTGTAGAGGGTTTTATTGTAAAGAGAGGTGGGGAACCTCTTCGCATTCCTCTCTGCAGATTGATGGAAAATGAAGCCATTAGAGCGGTGGGTCCAGGCACTGAGGGCTTGGTGAAAAGGTTTGAGATGTCTGGATACAGTGTGCTTGGATCTTCATTTCTTGTGTCATTTAAGAAGCCAGGCCATGATCAACATTATGTTTGTGACTTAGACAAAGATGAATGGGGGCCTATTTGGCGAGAAATAAGCGATGATTTTGATTCTTCCCTTCCCCTTGAGTGGGAAGACTTAAGGGGAAAAAAAATTATCGTTTGGGATGGTAATCACCGTTTGAAAACTTGGATGCGCTTAATAAAAACACGTAAGTGATTTCTTTTTTGTTTAATGTAAAGTTGACTTGTATTACTCTATGCTTTCTAATTTTCTTTTTTGTTGTTGTAGAATTTTCAATGATAAAGTGGAGACATTGTTCTGTGAAGTGTCAATTTGTCTATGTTGGTAGAAGTGCAGAGGGGGAGCTTATGCTAGCTTTGCGCTCTCAAAATGGGTAGGCACATTTGTTGTTTTGAAAGTTATTGCTATTACTTTATCGATGTCATTCTCCTGCCATTTAATTTAAGATATCGTGGTTTAGGATTGGTAGAACCACTGTGAGCACAAATTTTGGGCAAGAGATCTTCTTGTTCCAAAAACTGGTTGTGGCAAGCAAAGATTCTTTAATGAAAGACTTTCCCCAAGATTGGGTTCGATGGATAGAGGTAGAGCTTGCTTGTAAGAAGAAGGCATCTAAAGGGAGTTGGTACAACGCTCCTGCTCTTTTATTAGTAATGCTCATATGGAAGGTATATTTTTTTGCCTTAAAGTACACTTTTTATGTAATTTCTAAAGCTTGAAATTATTTTGTAAAATCTTACTTTTTTTTTTCATTTGCTCTACAAAAGGAAGACTGTGACTTGTCTCTTATCAAAGAGATGCAAGAGATCAATGATCCCTCGATTTCACTGCCAGAAAGGAAATGGTTGCTCAAGGAAGAGTAGAAAAAATATTCAAAGAAAGAGCTTATAAGGTAAACACTTTCTCTTCTCACCGTTCATGTTTGAATTTCTACAAAATTGTAAGTTGACATGTCATTTGAATTTGATTTATTTGATTGAAAAATTGATTTGATATTGATCTTGTGCTAATGCAACATAGATGTTGGCCATTGCCAACCCCGCCAATGGCTAGGGGTTCTTCTCTTTGTTATTTAACTTCAATTGGATAAGAGAAAAGGATCAAGTGGGCCTTACAAGAGACAAGGTCCACTCTTTGTCAACTTCTAAAATATCACCAGAGAGGTAATAATTTTTGGATAAAAAATACACATGAAATCATCAAATGAATCAATGCATTTATGGTTTGTTTATTGTTTGCTCTATAGGAAAAAGAAAATATTGCACTCTTTGATGCATTGCCGTGTAGATGATGTTACTTCTGAGCGTTATATTGATGCAATGAAATTTAGAATGTACTTGCGTAAAGAGTGGTATTGGAGAAGTATCTTGAAGCAATGCTTGAGGATCAAAGGGAAAATGATTGAAGAAATGCTGGAGGGCTTTGAAGCATGGTTTCATCACCAATTGAGGGACCACATTGATAAAGCTTTTGTGGAGCTTTGGAGTAATCTCAACACAAAAGAGTCGGATGAAAAAATTCCAGAGCTTATGGAATCTTCGAGGAGAGTATTATTCAGGTAATACAATTGATATTTTTATGGTTGTTATTCTATTTTTTACTTAGAGTTTGTATAATAAATAAGTCACTCAGGAAAGGATCTCAAATAAAGTTAACTGCATGTTATGTAGATGGCTAATTCAGCTTTACGATCAAACTTTGTTGGAGAAGTTGCCAATTGCTGTTGAAAGTTGGAGGGACCTCTCTTGTGAGGAGTGTATGTATCCACTATGGATGAGAGATTATGGTTTGATTGCTTGGGAAATTGAGTATTGCCCTTGGTGGCTAGATTGCACTCGAGGCACCTATCCACTATGGATGAGAGATTATGGTTTGATTGCTTGGGAAATTGAGTATTGCCCTTGGTGGCTAGATTACACTCGAGGCACCTACCCACGTGATGAAGGAAACTTATATAAAGGTTATTTTTGGTAGTCATAAAAACTACAAAATTGTTAAAGTGCTCATACTATTTAGATTATGTTTGTGAGAAATATATTTTTGTTTGCTTTAGAGCACGTTCTTGAAAGAAATGAAAATGGTATTGAGGAGATTGGCTCAGCTTCCAAGAAAGCCACCTCTTCGAAAATAGTAAACAATAGTACAATCTCCTCTATAAAGAAACGATTGGATTTTGTTAGATCCAAGAAACCCAAGAAGTCTCCCAAAAAGAATCAAAAAGGTGCTCAAGGCTCCACAGGTAAACTTGCTTGTATAGATATCTAGCTATCACTTTCTTTCTACTCAACAAATATTTTATTTTCTAATTATGGAGTGCCTTCCATACATTGTGATGTGACCGTTATTGGCAACATGCTAGATGTTTACAAAATTTCTCTCGATGATGAGAAATGGTAAACACATGTGGAAAGAAAGACTAACTATGTGTGGTGTGTGTTGTGAATGTTTGAAATACATGTATTTGATCGTATGCAGGATCTTGGATTTTCTTCATTCAGCCCATGTTGATGGGGAAAAGAGCAATGAAGTGGACTCTCTTTAGTTTGCGGATTTTCCAACAAACTTTAAAGTTGAAATTTTTTCGGAGAATGAGGTATGCATCCTTCAAAACCACAATGGACAGTCTATGATAGTTTTGGAACTTTAATTATATTAACAATGCGTATTATGCAGGTCCCTCCATGGAATCAATTCTCTCAAAAATTAAGTAAGAAAGTGGCCATAATAGATTCAAAGTATGTGGCAGACAATGGGTGGTACATCACCTTAAGCTCCACTCATCACTTTGGCATTGTGTCTAGCAATGCCATCGAGACGGGATTCAAAATGATGCACACCATCCTTATTTTGATCGCCGATGGTTATGTGCGAATTGAGATTGAGAGAGTAAGTAAGTTTATTTGTTGATTGAAAAGCATGCTCGTAGTTTTCTTCAATTAGATCACATTCTAATTGTAATTTGTAGGTGGAAACACTATTGCTAGGATTGTTTTATCATAAGGGTCAACGTCCTATCTAGGATCGACGAGATGTGGAGAGAGCGTGGACAACAACTCTTTCGATGCCAAGTCCGGAATACTGGTGGAGCGGGCCGACGGAGAGTACATTGGAGGACACGCTCTTAGAGGTGCCGCCGAGCATATCCTTGACTTCTTTCGCTAAGAATATATGCTTCCTGCTATGCGTTATTGGACTATGTTACATAAAGTAAAAATGCACATATTTTTTGCTTTTTTTAGCTGGCTTGTGCAGACATTTATAGCGGAGCACACCTACATTGTTGATATGTTTTCTGGATGTGGTGGCTTGGGCAATGTTTGCATTGAGTTGTCTAGACACTGTCTCTGCATAGATAGTGATCCAGAGGTCTTCCATCAACATCTTTCATGCTTCAAGGCTCCATGTGTACGTGCTATTTCAGCAATTGATGCAGATAGCGATGAGGAGACTGATTGGCAACAATATGAGCCCGGATCACATTGCCCTTGATTGACATCAACATTGGTATTATCTATCGTTTTTTCTAGTTTGTGATTTTTATGGAACGACGTGTGACCATGGTGTTTGGGTGTCACTTTTTTGGTATTACTGAAGACATGTTGTTGGTGTTGATCGTCCTTATCAATTCAGCCATGATTTCATATTTTTTATGCTAGATAGAAGTTAGTTGAGAGATTTGGATTTACCAAATTAATATACCAACACATGCTTTTTTGCGTATGTAATTTCTTCTTCCCGTGAGTATTCGCTGCTGCACGGAAGCAAGTATGGAATGGGGATTTTTTTTTGTTTGAATTTTCATGCCGTTATGCTGCCAAAATTTTGATTGCTTGTCAATATAATCATGCTTTTTGTTCATGTTTGAAAACATAATCATGGTTTCATTTATACAAAAAAGTTAGTCAAGCTTCACGGAAGCAAGTATGGAATGGGAAATTTTTTTGTTTGAATTTTCGCACCGTTATGCTGCCGAAATCTTGATTGCTTGTGAATATAATCATGCTTTTTGTTCATGTTTAGAAACATAATCATGGTTTCATGTATACACAAAAGTTAGGGAAGCTTCACGGAAGCAAGTATAGAATGGGAAAGCTTAACGAAAGTTAGGCAAGCTTTCACGGAAGCAAGTATGGAATGTGTTTTTTTTTAATTTTTCACATTGTTCTGCTGTCAAAATTTTGATTGCTTGTCAGTATTTCTTTACACTGTCGGTCTAAGAATATATATAGTTTTATTTTATATATATATATATATATATATATATATATATATATATATATATAAAATATCTTTTTATTTATTTATTTTTATGTGTGTGTTTATGTACGTAAACAGTTCTTCAACTCGGTAAAGTGTTTTTAAGTACTTGTTTATACAATATATATAGTTATTTATATGTGTGTGCTTATGTACGTATGCAGTTCTTCAACTCAGTAAAGTGTTCTTAATTACTATTTTATATGCAAGAGTCTATGCGTGTATCATTACTTTGAGGTCTCTGCCCAAACAAGTATAACCATCAATATTTTTTAGATTCCTAGATTCAAATTGGCTTATTAGGCATTCATCCTTGTTTGCAACAACACCTATATGGACATGAAACAACATTCTACTAAAAGTAGGGTAAATACTAAAGACATGCTCATCTTTTTCTTGCATTATATAAAAAACTCACATAGATTTTCTTTACGTTTGGCTTTCAAACAGCTTGTAGTTACATTTGGCGGTTCAGTTTAGCTACAAGATATCAACAATACCCTAAATTATGACAGATCTTGAAGATGTGTTAGTAGACCAGGCCGATTAAAAGTATCACAGCTACTTCAATAATAATAAGTCAGACAAAGACATATGAATTATTCTCGCCAAGGCACTGAAGAGTGGAACACCATCATATAGTTAAAATAAGCATCATATAATTAAAATAAGTTGTTTACATGATTAGGTAGGGAATCAAACCTGCACACACACACACACACACACACTGTACAACTTGCATCACACTAGTACAATTTATCATGTGCTAGTGCATATTTATTTAAGTATATATATTTAGTGCATAATTATTTAAACCTTGCCTCAATCTTCTACCACATTAGAGCCAGAGATGTTGACCAGGTTGATTGTGCGTTTGCAGACAAGAAAATGGTCAATCTCCGCCTGTAAAGCGGCCCTTGGAGAGCTGTCTATGTACCCCCATGTCTCCCACTTTCCTAGAGCTTCTCGCATTGTCTCAAAGCCATCATTGAGTTCCTGGTCTCCGGTGTTGCGAGCGCGATTAAGGTGGTTGAACATCCGGATCGCCTTGTTTGTGTCACGCTCTCTCTGTGTAAACATCTTCTTTTCTTCAAGGGGTGCGTTGGGGGGGAGTTTGTGAAGCTCTTCATGGATTTTTGCAACTACCTCATTACCAGTAGTTGCATATCCAATAGGCATTGTATAAGTACAGGGAAAATGAAAAAATCTCTCTTGATTAGCACCTCCGATTCACTTGTGCAGCATATGATGCTTGCCTTGTACCATTTATATAGGCTAAAGTAGCATGCTCTCAAAAAGCATTGATAGTGATGGAAGAGTGGCATGTGTTAGTGACATGAGGGGTCCCACGCACCATATGCTAACTGCTAAATTGGAGCGTGCAATAATATATGCACGATTTGTCAATATGAATATTATGCCCCTATGAATATTATAATCGTCTACTAGTCCACCACTAACTTTTAAAGTGGGGCGTGCAATAAAATATGCATGATTTGTCACTACGATTATTATTCCCTATAAAATTTATAAGCATCTAATAGTGCAATGAGTAGACACCACTAACTGCCTCTCTAAGGGCTCGGGAAACACTATGATTATTATTCCCCTATGAATACTATAAGCATATAATAGTGCAATGAGTAACCACCACTAATTGCCTCTCTAAGGGCTCGAAAAACATTATTTGTGGACCCGGCTTTGGAACCTTTTCACACGCATATGAATAGGAAAACACTCTCTCTCTCTCTCTCTCTCTCTCTCTCTCTCACTCTCACACACACACACACACACACACACACACACACGTGAGTAGAAAACGTGCACACAACCTCCTTCTTCACAACAGAACTCCACTTTTACTTAACTCCACTTTCATCTCAATTAAAATGTGGGATATATATAAAATATATACATTAAACCAACACATAAACAATTCTATACAATATATATTTATATATATTTATAAAATATATACATTAAACCAACACATAAACAATTCTATACTAAGTTACTAAATGAAATAATTTGAACTGGCTTGAGAACCTGCTTGCCCAAAGTTGAGCCGAACTTTTTTCATTTTGAACCTATCTTTCCTCTCTCCCCCTTATCTCTCTCTCTCTCTCTCTCTCTCTCTCTCTCTCTTTGTCAGTACTCTCACGTTCCGATCCTATCTCTATTTCACAAGTATGTTTTTCTCTCTCCGTCTAATCCTTCTTCTCTCTCCTTCCCTCGGTACTTGTTTAACATACCACAATGCCACCTTAGAGAGCATACATATGAGTGAAATCCATGCTTCTATAAACTCGAAAAAGCATCACCTTTAGCAAAAAAACACGAATTGATTAACTCGCAAATAAAATTAACCCCTTTCCTAATGGCTCAAATGGCTTGAAAACGCTAGAGGAAAGAAAATTAAGAAAAATAACGCAAATGTATAGGGTGCATTCGACCATCTCTATTTATATGCACATAAAAGTCTTTTGACTTTCCACCTCCGTGGTCTTTCCATTTCCTAAACTCACCCTTCACTTATGCACTCGAGTTGTTTTGAAAGGATTTTTAATTTTCCAAGATTGGGGAAACCTCATAACACCTGAATGAATGATTTGTAGGTTGGAGCTAAAGGAGATTTGTGGAACTGTCTTAACATTTTGCTAGAGTTGTCGTTATGGCAGCCACTCAATAAATTAACTCATGGAAAACACCTCTTGTTAAAATGTGGATGAGAATGGCGTGCTTGTAAAGAGGGGTTTAAATTTGGCACAAGTTACTTTTAACACAATATTCTCAATATCCAAGTGAAAAGAGTCTCCTGTCGTGCACTTTCCAAGTTAGGATTAGAGCCAATATTGTGTAGATTTCTCTCTATTCCCAGTGTTTATGCTATTGATTTTATCTACATCAATATCTTATTCTTAATCTAGCATGTTGTCATAGTTTGATTTATTGTGTGTGTGAAATTTTGTGCCTAGCCATGTCTACATTTAATTTGGAGTCTAGTGGTGATTCTCCTCTTCAATCCGACAGCAATGGCATCAAGTCATAGGTTGAAGCAATCGGCAATGGAACAATTCCAATTCTTGAAGACAAAAGTTTAATAATGAAGATTGAGTTTGTAAAATTGAATTTTGAATAGCTCCAATTAGATTTACAATTCTTCTACAATTGTGATTATCGGGAATCAAAATCGGCATTGGAATTTTCTAGTTTGGTGCTTTCTAAATTTTAAGCTCGTGAAGATTGAAGAGAAGTTGAAGACGAGAAATCAATCGAGGGAAATCCAAAAACTCCAAGCTTGGCAAGCCCTGGGTTGGGGGGGATAAATAGATGAGGCAATTACCAGAAGCTAGAGCGAAGTAAACTCAAGAGGAAGAGAAGATTTCAATTTTTGACATGGGAAACAATTGCTACACACAAACTTCCATCAGAAGTCGACTCCACCAAAAGGTGCGTGTGGTACCAAAGATGGTCGCCGAAGTGTAAGGGAAACTTTTGTCTTCTAAGTTGAGGTTCAAGTCTCTTTTTACTTGGAGTTACGAGCCTTCTTCTTCTCACGCTATTTCCATCTCTTTTGTTTTGCTGGTCGGCCAACTTTCCCATAATAATTTTACTCCATATTTTAGTGTCCATAAACCATACATTATGGAAATTTGTGGCTCCAGTATATGGAAGTTGGACAAGGTCAGAACTAAAATAAAAACTTCTCTAAAATTTAGAATGTTGAAGGCGTAATAGGATTTCTAGTTAGCTACCATTGATAGTTCTCATTACTTGGATATTGGAGGGAAAATTTATCCACCTAGTAAATCTTCCCCACCAACAATTTGGAAACACTATGTAAAGCAGGCTAAGTACATTGGATTGCTACGCACAAATCTATATATACATTGTAAATTTATCCAAGCACCATACCAGGAAGCAAAGGGCTCTAGGATGAACAAAAACCCGCTTGCCATGATCATAGGGCACCTCTTCATCCTCTCTGTATGCCGTGGAATCTCCTCACATACCCTAAAATGTGCCAATAGAATGCCATTGAGGTCAAGTATGAGTACCCTTGTATCACTCTTTAGGGGAGAAGTAGCCCGATTTAAGTCAAGCTCATCAATTGGCAAGGGTGGTGGTACGCGATCAATGATGATTCCTTTTAGTGGGAGGACTGCTACATGTCGATGCACCGTGCACCCTTTTCTTTTTCTTTAATGGATGGTGGTCAAGGAAAACACATCAGTGTTGCCTAATCTTCAAATGCTATCAGTAGGTTTACTTGTGTAAACCGGACCAAAAGCTGCACAATTGGTTTTGAATGGGATGAAGCACACAAAAAATTAAAATTTGACATCCAAACCACACACCTTCTATGGGGAAATCAATTGCAACATACAAATGCAAAGCCACATACCTCACTAGCGCATAACCACTTGCACACAATAATATAGCACTTAGACACTCATACAAATCTTACTCATTGATACAAAAGGAAATTCTATGCTATAAGTAACATTTATAGAACAAAGTTTCCAATTTGATAAAATCAAGAATTTCTATAAAGATCAAATACTTTGGATGAGCAAAAGAACTAGCAGGGGAAATTAAGATTTTTTTGCAAGCACACATTTTCCCAATTGTCACTGTAGAACTATTGGGCCAAGAATTTGGTCTACATGCAAAGGGTTTCCATTTCTTAGCAAGAGAAGCTCGACTATTCAAGTGTTTGCGGCCTTCTTCCTTGCAAGTTGGCCTAAGAGATGGCCGGATGGGGCGTCGTCTCTACATCAACCATGTGCCAAAGCCATGGCTTCTCAAGTCCCCCTTGAACTCAACTATACCTTCATTAGCATTAGCCATCACTTCCTCCTGCTATTTCTCTACTTCCTCTTCTACATTGTCCCCCTTTGGTTACTTCTCTTCTACCTTGTCTTCCTTTGCATCAGCCATCACCTCCTCATGGTGCTACTTTGCTTCCTCTTCTACATGGTCCCCCTCTAGTTGCTCCTCTTCTACCTTGTCTTCCTTTGCACCATCAACAATCAGGTCGTGCACCGTCTTCTCCAGTTCTTTAGCTCCAATCATATCCACAATCTCAATTATAGATACATTCACATTTATTCTCACAATTGCACACTTTGGCCATATCTACAATCAAATGATGGTCCTCTCCCCCAATGTATTTGCCTTCCTTAACTTTTAAGAGCCTTTAACTCATTGCCAGGTCGCCCTTATGTCGTCACAAATGGGAACATGTGGCTCCTCCATGAGGAGATGCATGTCACATGTGATGCACGAAAAGTCAAGCCTATCATATGGACTATTAGCTTAAGTAGCATGAAAACACTGTTAACTAGCACAATAGCATGTGATTTTTAGCACATAAGCACAACTAGGTAAGAAAAGTCAAGCCTATCATATGGACTATTAGCTTAAGTAGCATGACAACACTGTTAACTAGCACAATAGCATGTGATTTTTAGCACATAAGCACAACTAGGTAAGACCATTAGCTGAACTAGCATATGGCAATGTTAACTACCATGATAGAACCATTAGGCAACACAATGCGAGTGCTAATAAGAATAGGGGACAATGTTAGCTAGTATGGTGGAACTGTTAAGCAACATGTGGCACTGGTATTTAACATAGTTGCTACGCTAAGAAGCACAATGACACTACCATGATACTTGAGTGTTGACTAGCATACGAGGTAGGGTTACCTAGCATGGTGGCACTATTAAGTAGCAATATAGCACTGGTATCTAGCATTTTTCCAATGCTAAGAAGTGTGATGACATGGCTAACTATGATATTGGAGTATTAATTAGGATTTGAGGCAATGTTAGCTAGCATGGTGGCACTATTAAACAACATTGTGGCATTGATATCTAGCATAGTAGCTATGCAAAGAAGCACAATGAAACTGCTAGGTATGATATTGAAATTGTGAACTAGAATACGAACTAATGGTAGCTAGCATAGTGGCTTTGATATGCATCATAGTGTCGCTAGCATGTAGTATAAGGGTTGAGATATGTAGCAGGGTGGTATGCAATATAGAGAGTAAAAGCACAAAACTAAACTAATATAACATCTTACCATCTCCCCATACCACACTCAATTGAGCATCTCGTGGAATCTCCCTAGAGTAGTTTTAAAGCACACCTCACTCCCTAAAGGAATGCAAGGTTGCAAAGCACCTTGAGTTCCATGTGTGCTTGCAGGGCAACACAATTAGTATGACAAATTTGTCCATGTTGTGTCCGTGTCCCTACCCAACACACTTTGTAGATAAAGTAAGGTTATCTAGTGTGGGGGCAGTACATAAGGTAGAGATGAAAAGAAGCAAAATCGATGCCCCACTTGAATCCTAGTCAACATCTCTAGAAGCAGGGCATCTTGTATCTCTATCTGCTTGACAACATCATCATGAAGCTCTATCTCATTTTTTAGTCAATCAAATGCACACATAAGGATTGTCAAAATATGTATGTATACATCCAATGATTGGAAATTAAACCCAATAAACTCATTGTCAGCATGGAGACATTGTCTGCCTCTATTGTTCCTCCTCCAAGCACCGTCAACATTGACTCTTGTGCTTCCTGTTGCACACCAAGGGTGCTTCTTGTGATAGAACCTTCCCGAGCCAATGATACCAACTTTGAATTTGTTACATTTATAATCTTTCACAATACTGTAAGGGCTTTAGCAAATTTCTCATCACTAAGTTTTTGCAATTTTGTTTTGCAACTTGCTGTCTTCTCAAATTTTTCTCTATATCTATATGCAACTTGCTCAACATTTCATTGTTAGTGGTAAATGGTATCTTCTTAATCTACATCCACTAATCCAGTTGGCCATGATATCTCCATTCAAGTGGCAAGCTTTACTGCTCCTTCATGAGGTGAGACATCTTCAATTACAAATGGTCCATTTCCTTTATTTTAGATTTGTGTTTGTGCTACTCAAGCAGTACACAATATTAAGTCCTCCTTATTGAACTATTTTGTATCAAGCAAGAGCAAAATTATTGTTTTTAGTTCCTTTTTTGAGTATAGATGTGTGCAATGGGAAACCATATTTTGTAAAGACATATTCATACAAGAACAAAGTTGCCGCCATTGCAGTATGCTTTGTCGTGGCCTTTGGTTCAGCCCACTTTGTGAAGTAGTGCTACAATAATATATGGAGCTTAGCTTCTATATGACGGAAGTTGAATGGGTCCCACAAAATCAATGCCCCATTTGTAAATGCTCCTCCATCATTGGTCTCAATGGTGTACTATCATGTATTTGTGGCATTTTTATCCTTTGGAAAGAATCAAAATGTTTAACGTACTCTTTTGCATCTAAAAATAGGATAGGCCACAAAATTCCAACCATCATGATAGATCTAGCTATTGTATCGGTAGAAAAATATTATTTTGCTAACCTAACATGTGCTTGCTCTAATATATATATATATATATATATATATATATATATTCTCACTAGTGCACAAGCAAAGCTGTTGATACTTACCTTGCTTATACCATCATTTGAAATCATGTGGTAGAAGATATTGGGAATACCTCGCACCATTGTTCACAGTTCTCAATAATTTTATGGAAATGTATTTTCATGAATGGCCTATATACACCCATCCATTTGAGTTTTTTAACAGTTTGATCTTTTACAAAATGCAAACCTGTTATTGTTTGATTAGCTTGGCTCAAATAGAAACTTTGTTTTTGAGGTTCAATGCATAAATTCATGATTCTAAAGCGATTTCTCCTTATACAATCTTCCAACTAGCAACTTGTACATTGCCAATTGCTCAATAACTCTAGAGTGTAATGAAATAGGAATTTATGTATTGATTAGAGCTATCGTCATGAGAGTCACTATATATTCAAACCATTGTAGTACGTTTTCATAGAGAGAGGGATCATTATCTACCCCTTTTGGTGCTTCTCCCATTGTAGCATGAGAAAGGTGATCGGCTTTAATATGTATGGTACCCCTTTTAAATACTACATGATAAAGTTAAATTCCAATGGTATGATGAACCATAACACTATTCTTCTAGTATTACATGGTTTGTTTACTAATTAGAGGAGAGCTTGCTGGTCTACAAAAAATATAAACTTGTAAGCCAATAGATAAGGCCAAAATTATTGATAGCATACATCATCCCCAATCCTTCTTTTTCAATAGTTGTATAATTTCTCTCTGTAGTATTGAGCTCGCTATTAGTATAGAAAATCGGAAAATCCATGATCCCCTTGCTTGGTTGAGATAAAATACAACCAATGGCAAAGTTAGATGCATCCATATGCACATGAAAGATCTTATTTCAATCTAGTGTCTTTTCCAAGAAAAATCTAAGATACTCTTTGAAGGCATGACTCATCAATTTTTGAAAAGTAGTTGTAGCATTTGTAAGATATCCAGCGCCTGTAATAAATAAAAAATGTACTAAGCCTATTCAAAGAGGCTTAATTCTGAAATATCAATGATAACTTCTTGCCCAATTTCAGAAAATGTTGGTATTTTTAGAATCTTAAGCACGACAATACTATATTTAGGAATTTAAAGAACTGAATTTTGATTAAAACAGACCCTAGTATTCCCTCTAGAAGTTTTCACAGTTACTTTAATTTTCTAAAAATAATTGAAAGATTTTAGTAATCATTAAAGCAGAAGACTTTTATCATAAACTCCTAGATATTTATCCAGATATTTATCAATAAAGAAAAAAATAGGCTTGGAAATTAGCAGTCTTGAAATTTAAAGTGGACAGGTGTTGGGAAAGGCCATCACTGACCTGCAAGGGACTGGTTTAGCAACAGTTGGGGCCATCTGGAGCTGGAGGCATGCCTGAGCTACAAGTAACTGTTAAAAACTGCCCCTATGTGCCAAGAAAAGCTATAAATAGGCCCTTAAGCTTCCGAATTTCACTCAGACTCGGAGTCCTGGTATCGGACGCATGTCTAACCTCACCATCCTATCTTATTGGAGTATTAGCGAGAATCACGATTAATTTATCAAACCATGGGACGAAGCTGACTTGACTAGTGCATAGAGGCTACAAGAGGTTGTCAATCTCTTGGAAAACAACTAACAACTCGCATCTAACTCAAGCTACATTCAAGTGACTGAAATCACCAAAAGCCAATCGCTCATCGACATGCAAATCACATCCGTTACAGCATCAAATGACATCCAAACATAACGAAACTTCTAGGACAAGTTTATAAGACCTAAGCACACATGCCTATGGCCTCAAACCCCACTTTAGGTCAAGTTCCAAAATCGCGATTATTAATAGCAGTGGATTTTTTACCTAGTCTTTTTCGACCCAGAATGTATCTGAATGCTTAGCAATGATGCCCAAATACCCCGCCTATGCTTAGTTTTTAATTTGAACATGTAAATTCCTAGTTATGATGAAATTAGGCCGCGGGTCGGCGACACCAAAAGCTATGAAATACTGTGAATGGTTTACGTCAATGCGTAGAGCTCTTACCTATGGTTGCAATGCAGCAAACGCAATCGCAATGTGACAACCGGAGAGGGAGTAGGAAGCGCAAGAAAGAGAGAAGTGAGCGCCGTTAGCTCACAATGTGTATTTCTTATCCAAAAATGTAATAAAATCTTTACAAAGTTGGCTTTTATACTTTAGCCAAGGTCTAAAATGTGTAATGTCTGGCGCCCAAGACCTTTGAGGCTCCACACTTATTGTATCTGCAACCCAAGTACACTAAGTGACCTATGATTTACATCTTGGAACTCTTATTGAGCACGTAACAGATTAAAATATTACAATGGCTTGAAATAAATCAAGAATTTACAATACGTGACCATTTTGGGAAAACGTGTGATAAATGTGTAACTCCAATCTTTACTGCTTCTTCACTTTGATCTTCGATGTGCATCCATACGTCTTCAATCTTTAGCACCTTCTATTAACTGAGGTCGGCTCAATTAGCATTCCCCCCTTCCTATTTTAGTGCCCGTCCTCGGGCACTGTTGAAAGGTGTTCATGGAGGCTGTGAAAGGTTTTGATTGGTTGTTGATGGGCTGATCTTCATTTTGTCGTTGGATTTATTGATGAGGTTCAATTTGTTGCAACATCTTCATTGGTTTGAATACTCCATTTTGAGAGGTGATGTTGCATTTGTCCGTTGTAATAGCATCATGATGAGGCTGTTTTTTATTGATGAAAAGTATGTACAAGGAAAGTAGAATGATGAGGGTCTAAATTAGGGTATAATACCTAGATGAACAAAGGGAAAAAACCCATTGGGAAAAAAGTGCCTTTGGGATAAGCGCATTATTGGAGTACTTACTAGCATTGAAAATATTAATAAAGTACACAAGGGATTATTTGCTGATAGATATGGAATTAAAAAGGCAGCAAATATGAGAGGATAGCATGATGGAACATTGGTTTGCCTATTGTAGTCCACTTAAGGTGCACACGTGGAAACAAAAAAGAGTGTCTAATGCATATGTCCAATGGTGGGACATCCTATTTATGCGTACACAAAAATGCATGGGAAACAATATGCTGTGCAAGAAAGATTTTGAGGGGTTCTTCAAAAAGATGGTGTAGCTATAAAAGCATATGACATGGCTTTGCAAGCAAGCACCCCTTTAAGAATGGTTTTTGTTGACAAGGATATGTGGTCTCATCTTACTGTGCACTGTGTGTGAGTGTTGGACTCTACGACATCATCAATTGTAAGTTAATAGACTTCGACTCTTATGCTCATCTCATCCAGCATGAGCGACATGACTTAGATATGCTCAACTCTTTCAGCTTGAGCGTAAGCCTAATAACTACGACTCTTAGCACATAGTTTAATATGACTTGAATCTTTGGGACTAATGCTTTGCTCATTTTATGGCTCAGCAGCCTGACTCTGACTATGCCAAAGAGTGTTTTTTGCACCCTGGCGACTTGAATTTTCACATTCTTGTGCTTACTACAAACATTTCTTCAGGTGAAAATAAGCTTGAATCCTCAAAAAGAGGATTAGTGAAGGACCAAGCTGGCATTGAAGGTTTCTTTTGCCATACCTGTTTTATCATCTTTGAATCTGCATTCGCGTTGGTTGGGTCGTCCTTGTTTGACTGTGAAGACTCCATTATCTGTTTGATTTTCCAAATAGGCCGGTTGATAGGAGTCTTTGATGTTGTTGCAGGCCTTTGTTCACTATCGGCTAGTAATCCAAATCTCTTGATGACATTTGTAACTCCTTTGTTGACTTTGCCTTGCTCTAGGTCTTGTTGAGTTTTGTAGGTCTTCATGCAGGTCTGGTGTAGTTGCAGTTGGCTTGTGGTTGACTAGCAGCCAAATCTTTGTATAACCTATGTAGAATCCTTGTGTGAGAGGAAGATCCTTTGAGATCCGTCTTTGTTCTATATCCTCTTGAGAGTTGTGGTTGACTTTAGCATCTTTCAATGTTGTTTTGTTGTATACCTGTTTCTTAGGTATCCTAGGAAACTGTCGAGGTTGATACCTTGTGGGCCTTCTTTCTTGGGAGGGACTTGAAGTTACTTCATATACCCTAACCTACGGTTTTGGCACCCATATCTGTCTGTTACCTCCATAGTACTCATGTTCCTTTAAGCTCCAGTGTGATGCTATCCATCCCATGTTTTTGTCTTTTGAGTTGATTTCCCGTCTTTAACCCAAATCAGATCATTGACTTTGACTAAATTTTTCGGAACGAACACTGGCTTAACTTTTCTTTGCTTTCTTGAGTACTTTGGCTGATATACCTTTGCTTTTTCGGGTGTCTCCTAAGAGGTTTTCGTTGGTTCAGCAATTGACTTGAAGTTTTGAAAGCCTATTTTGCCTAAAGAAGCTGATCCATGAGGTTTCTTTGATGTAGAGGCATATGCTGACACATCTTCTTTGCTAATTGGTGGAAGTTCCACTTTAGCTTTACCTTTGTCTGCAATTTTGATCTTCGTTCCTTCTAGCTTTGGTGGCATTTTTTGCTCCATAGCTATCGTGGTTGCTCTTTGCTCTGTTTGATTTGCACTTGCTATTGCTTGATTGGCTTTAAACTCTTCTGAAGTTTTAATTGATAGAGATGAATAATCTTTAATAAGCTTTGCTTTGGCATCGGTCTCCATTTTAAATGTGGTTGAGGACTTTGTGCTGTCATCCGCGGGTGACCAGGCTTGGTCTTCCTTCTTTGTTGTCTGTGATGACTCCATCATGTTTGCATTCTGTATCTCTAACATCTTCTGGGCCATTGCCATTCCCATTATGATGTCGTCTTGAATATCTTTTACTGTGATCACATGGAATTGAGCTATGATGATCTTTGAACTTACTTCAATGGTGGTGGAGATGATTCCCCAGCATTCTGCTCGTTTGTTTCCTGATATGCTCACAAATTCAAGAGCATCTTCTAGCTGTGGTTGGCCACATTTTTTCCAGTGCGAAAGGAAATGAGGTTCTTGTCTAGCTGAAAATTTAGCTTTACTTCACTTGACAACTTTTCTTCATTTTCACTCGGTATGTTGCACTTGATCTTCTCAGGATTTCTTTTTGTATTGAGTGCTTTTGTGGTGGCGGTGTCCGTGGGTTGAAGTTTTTCTACGTTGGCTTTGTCTTGATCACCTGTTTTCGTTGATATTGGCTCGTTTTGTAGTAATACCGCACCTTTGTCTTGCAATTGTTGAACATTGTGTGCCTGCATTTGAGCAACTTTTGATCTTAGAAGATCCATTGTACTTTCTGGCAGAATTTGTCTCTTCGAAGGAGATTTTGGTGGTGATCTTTGTGTAGCCTTTTGGACTTTAACTCTCATTGATATTGACTTTTCTGTCACCTGTTCTGGTAGCTTGAGGCTTTGCATCATCTTCAGATAGTCTTTGACTTCAGGTTTAGCATCCGTAGGGACTTGTACAAGGTCATGAACCTGCTGAGAGTCATTGCCATTTGCATCTTGATATGCATATGTGAGCTTGGTCTCACGCAACTGTTTGAACAATATGGGCTTTCTCCGCTTTTGACTTTGACTTGTGGAGATCAAATGAAACTTTTGTCCCTGATGATCTTCATAGAAGAATTTTTCTGCAGATTTTGATGGTTTCTGGGTCAATGGAAAACTTCCAACAACCATATGATCTTTCAATGGTTTCTGCTTTGAAGGGGTCTGCTGGCTAGAAGTTCCTGAGCTTTTAATTGATGTAGCATTTTCTGGTACTAGAGCTGAGCTTGATGAATTTGCAGCTCCCCCTTCCTAGGGCGATCACTATAGCCTGCTTCATTGTGAGAGCTCAAAACTGTTTGGCTGTGGTTGAGTCTCACCTTTTGGGATTATGAAGGTACACTTTGGGTAGCACTGTTGATGTTTGGCATCTGTAAACCTTCTGCATAGTTTCCTATGTATCTTCGTGAAACATGACAAATTATTCCCCAAGTCAAATTGTAGATAACATTATCTTTGCCCTGATATTGTCTATCCCATGGGTCTTCTATGATATGAGCTTCTTTGGTTTCAAGACCCAAGGCATCATAGATGCTAGACTCTCGTCTATATCTACGATTGTTTTAGTCAAAGTATATGCTCGTTTGGTCACAACATCAAAGCTTGATTTTTAATGGAGGAGAGTTTGGCTCTGAAATTTTTTTTGGGTTCACTCAGGTAATATCCTTCAGCTCTAGAGAGGATAGACTATAGTAGATTCTTTCCTTGAAATGAACCATCCTTTCTGATCTATCACTGGATGCACTTCTATGAGCTGGAATGTGGGCCGTTCACACATTGGTTGATCCTTTTTGTATAGTTGCCCTTTTTGGTCCACATAGTGTGCATATGAATTATGTGTACCATATAATGCTAACATAATTCTGTTTGATATGTCCCTTAGACTTATGAATGATTGCACACTTGTGTCAGTGGATGCAAAATCATTGCAAAATTAACAGTCTTTTCAACCTTTGGTGATATCTCGACACCTTTACCAAATTCATGCAGGAATTTGTTGTTCAAAGAATCAATTTTAAGCTTTTCAGGTGCCCGTGTATCTTTATGCTGATTTTGTATGTGCATTGTTTTTACTGGTACTTCTAATGGTAATGCAGAATCATCTGATTGCATTAAAAGTGACAAGTTAGATGCACTTATATCGAGATTCGTATTTCCAATTTTTCTGTACCTTGCTTGGCAGTTGATGTGTCCCTGTTGTCTGGATTTCTAAGACAATCTTCAGCAAAATGTCCACCTTTTCTTCCACAATCTGAGCAATACACCATGACTGGTGGTATTTCAATTGGCTCTTTTATGTCAAGCTCATGCTGAGAAGTTTCTGCTTCTATGCTTGCCAAGTTGTCGGCGTCTTCTTTTAAAACACTGAGCATCAAGTTGTAGAATGCTCCATCTTGACCTTTGTATGGTCTTTGGCTCGGTTCTCCGATTAGACTGGCTTCAATTGGTTGATCTGTTGGATCTTTCATTTTTGGTTCTCGATTATAGATCTGACCACTGTAATCCATGTACAATGACCCTGATTGCATATGCACTAACTGTATGTTTTGCTGGCTTGTGCAGATTTTTGGATAAACACTCGGGTTGAATTTTTGGACTTCTATCTGCACTTTATCTTTGAGCTTGCAATATCTGGCTCCACTAAAGTCTGTGAACATCTGGGAGTTCTCTAGCTTTACGCTGATCAATAGGATCTTGTCTCCTGTGCTGCTTTGCTATTCATCAAGTATCTATGGCCTTTTGAATCTGTATACAAGACTTTGTCTCCATTGTAGCCATATAGCTGTAAATTTTTCTCTGCTACAGTTGTGCATGTGTTGCCACTGCTACTAGCTTGCTTTGCTGTACTTGAACTCTCGGCTCGATTTAAGTCCATGTCGATTGGTTCTGTTAAAACTGTCTCCTAGCAGATTTTGGTATTGATTAGCAAAATTTTTTTTGCTCAGGTTTGATAAGATTGCTTTTTCCAAATTACTTTTGGCAGTTGATTTCTCTTAGACTCACAAGAGTTGATTAACTCTAGCTCGAAAGTGTCAGAATTGATCGTAGCCTTTGAAATGATAAAAATCTAGGCTTTGGATAACCTAACCTGCAGATTAGATTGTTATCCGTTTTTTCCACTTGATTTGTTTCAGCTTTTGTCCAGCTCCCAATTCTTTGCCTGCAACCTGGTTCTTCAATCTGAGCTAAGTGAGTCAGCAATTGAGATTTCCAAATTCTATCCTTGCAAGGAGCTAAAGGACTAATCTGCAAATTAAAACTGAGTTAACAGGTACCAATTTGGATCCGATGGAACCCAAAATTGACCAGTGGCCTTGTATTATGTTGTTCTAGCACTGTACAAGCTCAAAAGTCCAACATCTTTTTTCTGGGACTCAAAAGTAAATAATCCCGATTATTTACTTTTCTCAGTTTCTACACTTTTTAGGCTTGTTTTGCCAAGTAATTATCTTGTTTTGGTCTTTGGACAAGTTTGGTTGAGTTTGATCAAGATTTGTCCAAGTTATCAACTGTTTAATGTCCGTAGACTCTAATTTCAAGAATCTGGCTTAAGTTTCAATTTTGTGATCCAAATTTCACTAAATTTGATTTGTGGAGTCTACTTGATGTGGTTGACCCTATGGTATACTCAGTTGTGCAAAATTTCTCAATTCTAGAGCAAATGTAAATAATCCTGATTATTTACATCAGTTTTTTTTTGTGGAAACTTTTTTTTTTCTAAAAGTAAATAATTACGATGTTTTACTTTTGGTAATTTCCGGTCATTTGAGCATGTACACTTGTTTAACACATCAAGATAAGCCTATGAGTCAAGTTTCACTAAATTTGAACTAGATTTACCAAGTCACACTCAAGTTCTTGACATTCCATACAGATTTCAGCTTTTATCAAGGTTTTGGTCTGTTTTGTGATCCAAACTTCATGAGCCTCACAAAAGATGTTTGGAATCATGATTAGAGTCTATGGTATCAACCTTGGTCAGTTTTGCGCCAAAAGTTAATAATCGCGATTATTAACTTTTGACCTAAAATGAAAACTTTTTTCAACGTTTTGAGTGGGACAGTCTTCTGATGATCTATTTTGAGCCTATAAATCAAGTTAGAACTTACTTTGAACAAGATTCATCAAGTCAGACACAATTTCTCGACAATCAATACAAATTTCAATTTTTGTCAAGTTTTTGGCATGTTTTGTGATCCAAGCCCTATGAGCCTTCACAAAAGATGTTTGCAATCATGGATAGAGTTTCTGGTATCACCCTTGATCAGTTTTGAGCCAAAAGTTCATAATCGCGATTATTAACTTTTGACCTAAAATGAACAATTTTTTCAACTTTTTTCCTAAACAGTCTTTTTATGATCTATTTTGAGCCTATGAATCAAGTTAAAACTTAATTTGAACAAGATTCATCAAGCCAGACTCAATTTCTCGACAATCAATACAGATTTTAGTTTTTACCAAGTTTTTAGCTTGTTTTGTGATCCAAATCTTTTGTGCCTTTACAAAAGTTGTTTGCAATCATGCATAGAGTCTTTGGTATCAACCTTGATCAGTTTTGAGCCAAAAGTTAATAATCGCAATTATTAACTTTTGACCTAAAATGAACAATTTTTTTCAATTCTCGTAAAGAGTCTTTTTATGATCTATTTTGAGCCTATGAATCAAGTTAAAACTTAATTTAGACAAGATTCATCAAGTTTATCAACTGTTTCGTGTCCGCAGACTCTGATTTCAAGAATCTGGCTTAAGTCTCACTTTTGTGATCCAAATTTCACCAAAATAGATTTGTGAGGTCTACTTGATGTGCTTGACCTTGTGGTATGCACAAATATATAAGATTGTCAATTTTTGGAGCAGATGGAAATAATCGTGATTATTAACTTCCGCTAAATTTTTGCAAGTTATTGTTCCAATCTTGACACAGATCTGTTAAGCATCTCAAGTTAAGGTCTCTAGCCAAGTTTCATCAAGTTTGGACAACCTTTGGTCAAATGGTCATCAGTTTTCTTTCTGCAGATTGACTTTGCAAAATTGGTCCCAATTTTCAATCCAAAGATCCAAATCTTACCAAATTTGGTTTGTGGGCTTATTACAACATGGTAAAACTAGTGGTATGTTGACTAGGTCAAAAAAGTTGGAAAATGGGACAAATGTAAATAATCGTGATTATTTACAACTGATAAATTGTTTTATCTTTTGATCAAGTGATCATGTACACTTGTTTATCACATCAATATAAGCCTATGAATCAAATTTCATCAAGTTTGGACAAATGTTTTCCCAATTTAGAGTCAAGACTCAGAAAGTCAGTATAAACTTTAGTTTTTACCCAATTTTCTGCCAGTTTGGTGATCCAAATCTTTTGTGACTTTACAAAAGTTGTTTGTACACATGTAATGAGTCAATGGTATGAACCTTGGTCAAATCTGATCTAAAAGTTAATAATCATGATTATTAACTTTTGGCCCAAAACTGACACTTTTTTGAACTTTTTCATTGGACAGTCTTTTCATGATCTATTTTGAGCCTATGAATCAAGTCAAAACTTAATTTGGCCTAAAATGTCAAGAAAAGATAAATAATCTAAGTTTTGGCTAGCTCTTGAAAATTTTACCTCAAAGTGTCCTTGAGCTTACCCACTGGTTTCACATAAAATCCACCTCGGATTCTTCTTACCCTACTCCTAGATTCTCATGCAATGGGGTTGTGCAAAGTGTCAATAAATACTTGTTTTCTTGTTTTTTATGGTTTCTTGAGCATTGATCTTAAGACTTGTCTCGCCTTTCAATCATTCTCCAAATTCTAATATAAATCTACAATCTTACAATCCTAAAGGCACTCAACAAGTAAGATTACTTCCAAGCTACCTCTACACAGCAAAAGACGACAATCTTAAGCTATGCGATTTCTAAAAAGAAAGTTTTACTCTAGGTGAACCTACAGGAAGTTAATGGACAACTACACAAGATGCTCGTGTTTACCCTAGTTTAGGTCTATTCGTCCCCGAAAACGCATGTCTAACCTCACCATCCTATCTTGTTGCAGTTTTAGCGAGAACCACGATTAATTTGTCAAACCATGGGACGAAACTGACTCGACTAGTGCATAGAGGCTACAAGAGATTGTCAATCTCTCGGAAAACAACTAACAACTCGCATCTAACTCAAGCTACACTCAATTGACTGAAATCACCAAAAGCCAATCGCTCATCGACAAGCAAATCAAATCCGTTACAGCATCAAATGACATCCAAACATAACGAAACTTCTAGGACAAGTTTATAAGACCTAAGCACACATGCCTATGGCCTCAAACCCCACTTTAGGTCAAGTTCCAAAATCGCGATTATTAACAACACCTTGGATTTTTGACCTAGTCCTTTTCGACCTAGAATGCATCTAAATGCTTAGCAATGATTCCCCAATACCCTACCTATGCTTAGTTTTTGATTTGAACATGTAAATTCCTAGTTATGATGAAATTAGGCCGCGGATCGACTGCAGATTGGCGATGCCAAAAGCTACGAAATACTGTGAATGGCTTACGTCAATGCGTAGAGCTTCTACATGCGGTTGCAATGCAACAAACGCAATCGCAATGTGACAACCAGAGAGGGAGTAGGAAGCGCGAGAAGGAGAGAAGTGAGTGCTGTTAGCTCACTCTGTGTATTTCTTATCCAAAAACTTAATAAAATCTTTACAAAGTTGGCTTTTATACTTTAGCCAAGGTCTAAAATGTGTATTCTCTGACGCCCAAGACCTTTGAGGCTCCACACTTATTGTATCTGCAACCAAGGTACACTAAGTGACCTATGCTTTACATCTTGGAACTCTTATTGAGCCCATAACACATTAAAATATTACAATGGCTTGAAATAAATCAGAAATTTATAATACGTGACCATTTTGGGAGAACGTGTGATAAATGTGTACCTCCAACCTTTACTGCTTCTTCACTTTGATCTTTGATGTGCACCCATACGTCTTCAATCTTTAGCAGCTTCTGTTAACTGATGTCGGCTCAGTTAACACTTGGCCATAAATCTCTCGTGCTAGAGAGATACTTCACGGAAATCACTAAGAGAGAAAAAACTCTAGTGGTTAAGCAACAAGTCATGGCTCCCAAGAAGACCCGGGCAAACCAACCAACTGAAGTGTTACCATATACATGTGGTAGTGATATGTGTGAACACACTAGGACCGTCGGGGCATTTTTTCTCTCTTTAGGAGGTTTTTCCCCCCGAGCATTGTATATACGCACATCACTCTAGGGCTATCTATCTTTCCATTGCACACTAAGTAACACACTCTCTATTGTGTGGCTTGAGCTTCCTTCGTCTTCTCCAACCTGTGTGCGTTTCTTTGCAACCCTAATTCCAACAAATGGTATCAGAGCAGGTTGCGTCCTCCCAGGCTTAATCGCTAGCTGCTCCAGCATACGCCTACTCATTTTCTTCGATTTCAGTGAATGCTTTGGCAAGCATTCACAGGTCGAAAAATTTGGCAAGTGTTGACACGTCTGCTCATATTTTTGATTCGGGCTCATTTTGGCCTTCGTTCCACTACAGACAATATTGCACAAACTATTTCGTCATTTTGTGTAGAATTTTTGTCAGTGCCGTGTTAACCCTCACGGATCAAGGACACCCTATCACCTACGACGGACGTTGTATTATTTACTTTTAGAGTCAGGTACCGGGCTTGTCGGTCCAATAGGAATAGGGTAAGAGTGATCGCCGATGAGAGGCGCACTCTAAATGGAACATTCAAGGGATTAGTTGGCTAAGCATGGGCGCCCAAAGTGTGAATGGGGTGAGCTCATATAAAAGTCAACTAAACCTAAAATTCACTCATTCTCTCATTTGTGCAATTGAAGAGTGCTTTTGCTCCATCTCCATCTTCTTCTTCTTCATCTCCTTGTGTGTGTGTGTGTATGCGTGAGAGAGAGAGAGAGAGAGAGAGAGAGAGAGAGAGAGAGAGAGCGATCGAGCATTGTGGCAGCACGACGGCGGTGAGGTGGTTCAACACGGCGTAGCGGCGTCTCCCTCTTCTTCGCGGCGAGAGATCCTCCACGAAGCAAGTGTAGAGCGGTGAGTGACACACCATCGTCATCTTTGAGCTTACTAGTTTAGGCTTGTTGTGTGCTTGGAGCCATTTGTGGCTCACATGCGGTGTATCGGCAAGTTCCTTGCATTGACACGTGCAACATACGCGCACATTTTTGGCGCCGTTGCCGGGGAATGCCATACACTAAGCTTAAATGGCAGTCTGTGCTTCTTTTGTTGTGCAATTTCAAATGTAGGAAAGCTAAGGAAAGAGGGTGTGTGTGTTGAGAAGAAGGATTTTGTGTTATACTGTGTATTTTTTTGTTAATGGAGTTTTCAAAGGTATTGTGTTTATTCTCTGTGTATTAAGGTTGTTAGTTTTCTTTGTTAATGGAGTTTTCAAAGATACTGTGTTTATTCTTTGTCTATTAAGGTTGTTAGTTTTTTGTGTACAGTAAGTAGGAAGTAGATCTGTGAGAGCTAATAGAGTGTGTTAATGTGTAACAGTAGGTGTATTAGTTAGAAGTAGGTAGATAGAGTGTGTGTGTGCTCTCACGCAGGCCGCGGCAACCTTATCCTTAAAAAAAGAAAAAAAGAAAAAGAAAATAAAATTAAAAATAGAAATAAAAATTAAAGGTAGGACCGGGATCGGGAATATCTCCCAGACCCAAGCCCAGACCCAAGCCCAAGCTCACGCTTAGGCTTAGGCCTCAGTCGCCTTTTAAAATTACGAATTTTAGCTTCACACGTAGCTAAAAATCGATTTTTTGAGGACCAACGAAACTTAAGATGCGCAAAAATTGTGCTGTAAAGCACACAACAACTCTCTAAGTGATACGCTCGTTTCGAGCTATCACACACTTTAATCAAAAAAATCAAACATTTAAAAAAACATTAAAAACGTAAAAAACACGAGTGAAAACGGACGCTTAAAAAAGGTAAGCCGTTAACCTTCGAGGTTATTCGCCGACGCTTGTAGGGGGCCAAAGGAACATGCATCTGCGCTCTGGTCGTGTGCTAGAGACGGAGCAACTAGAGAGAATTTTGACTTACGCGAGTTCTCAATATCCACCTACTTTAGGTTCCGGGCCCTCGGCGGGGACCCGAGGTAGTACAAACCAAGACCCGAATATAGCGGCTAGTGACTCTTCCTCTGACTACGACGTCATGGAGGGTTTCCCAATGCCTAATCCCGATAGCTCAAGCCAAGATCTGCATGCCATGGGCCCGCGGTCAGGGCCGAGCGTGCTTAGCGGCCTGAAGGAAACCTTTAGTAGAGCCACTCGCTCCGAACATGGAGCTAATGATGTATATGAGGGGGGTGGGGAAGTAAATTCTCCGTTCGTGACCAACGTAGACCCTATACCGTTAGAGAATGTGCACGTGAATACTTTATTCACTGCACCTCCTGACTCTTCAGAGTTATTTCCCTCCGAGGTCACATTACCCGATGGTAGAAGCCTTGCCGAAGTGCAAGAGGTTGAGCGATATATCCTTGCAGCGAGGGAAAAGGAAATTGAGAGCTTACACAAGGTGGAGCAACGAAGATAGTTAAAATCGAAAGGGCCTATGTCAATATCCTTGCTAAGAGAGCAATCGAGTGCTCCTGACTTAGCAACCGCTAAGGCCAACCCCTAGAAAGCTACATTGCATCTAGCTCAAAGGACATCCCTAGCACCTCAATCCTAGATGGAGTGTTCCTAAATGAGAACTGGGAGTATGAACTACAAACAGAAACTCTGACCGACCTATACACAGGTCACACCTATCACGTGGGTTGGTTAGATATCCTACAATCCACAATGGGTGCTACTAGTGTGGAGGATCAACAACAAAGAGTTTGTGAGGTCATCCATAGGGTCATTGAGTTAGAGAGACAGAACAAGGGGATCAACATGCCTTCAACAGGTCTCATGAGATTCTTAGATACAGGAAAGGCTAAACAACTGACCTTATCGCAAATGGAGACTCCCTCGGTAAGTCCGATGGATCCTCCATACGTTGTTTCGCCAGGGGTCTCAGTGCAATCTGAGCCCACAAGTGATAGCTTTCCTTTCCAAGTCTAGCTCATCTTTCCCTTGATGACACCACGGCTACCATGCCTACCCCAATGATGGGCATGCCAAGAAACGTGCCATGGACCTCATTTGTTAGTAAAGCACCGATACATGGTAGCTCAATGCCTGCAACAATACCTACAAGTGTGTACCAATCGTATACACCCATGAGTCCTCGTACTCATGTAGTCTCTACTCCTCCCATTGTTTCAACAACCTATGCTCCACAACCACAACACCCAAGTTCTTATTTCCATGGGACTATACTGGCTTGCATTAGCATGTCACATCCGACGTCTACTATGCCTAGGGCCACACATATGAACTTTGGGCCACCACATGGCATAAAATTGTACCCAACGTGGAACCCAAGGGCTTCCTATGCGCCAAGCCCGATGCCAATACCTACTCCACATGTAGTCTCTGGAGCGCCTTCACCCACGATGCCTGCTCACTTAGGTGACTTGGCAACAGTTTCTCAAGCTATTGGTCGATCTATTGCTGAGAATATGCGTAACACGCCTGATAGAGAGCCTAGAAGTAAGGAAGTACAAATAGCCAAGCTCACACAAAAATTTAGTGGAGACGGGGATGTGAGAAAGCATATCGAAGTGTTTGAACAAATATGCAATTCTCTAGGAGAACACAATGACCTACATGAGAGCAATGCTTTAAGCCTAACCTTAAGTGGAAAGGCTGGGGATTGGTATAGAACCCTAAGGGTGGAAGAAAAAACGATTTACCCTACTCTTAGGAGACTGTTCTTGAAAGAATACATACGAGAGGGAGTATTTTGGGGTGTAGCCTCTCAGCTCTAGAAAGCCCAACGAGAGGAAGGAGAGTCGGTGAGAGACTTTATAAGTCGCTTGAAGCATTTGAATTCTCATTGTAATCCAAATGAACACTTCAATAATAACCAATTTCTTGATAGATTCATTAGGGGATTACGACATGAGGATATCTACAATGGCTTAGTCATTAGAGGTATCACCACTTGGGAAGCAGTCACCACCAATGCGATCCAATTGGAGGATAATTTAATGATTCAAGGAGAAAGAGTGTCTGTTGAGCCTAAATCTATTAGCTCGCAAGCATCAGGGCATCAGACAATGACCCTAAAGCCTATTGCTAAGGAGCCAAAGATATGTGAGATGACTTTAGCAGATCTCACCAAGGCTATTCAAGAGAGTCTTAGAGACAATCGTGCTCCGTAGAACAATCATATGTATCCAAGAAGTGAGCAACAATGGTGCTCAGTATGCTATGGACCGCATAGTGCCAGTGAATGCCCTACTTTTAGAGTAAAATTCAATGGGAACTGCAATGCCTGTGGGAGGTATGGTCATCAAGCTAAGGATTGCATAGTATTTAAGCGCGCGATGGCCAATAGACCAACCTTAGCATGGACAGACACACCTCAAGTGCCTGCATGCCAACGTTACAAGATCACACAACGAAAGGATAGGATGCCCTTACATCCTGTTAAAGTGACTCAACCATTTGAAAAATGGGGTTTGGACTTTGTAGGCCCAATTAGTCTAGCAGCTCGTAGCACTCAATCTCGATATATTATCGTTGCCACTGACTATGTGACAAAGTGGACGGAAGCCAGGGCGACACGTAAGGCTGATGCGAGGTCAACTGCCAAGTTTCTCTTTGAGAACATTATTACAAGATTTGGTTGTCCCTTTGAGATTGTGAGTGACAATGGTACTCATTTTATAAATGGAGTAATAAAAGAACTCACTACCAACTTTATGATAGCTCACCATAAGTCCACACCTTACTATCCACAAGCAAACGGCCAATCTCAGAGCACCAACAAGACCGCAATCTCTATCTTGACCAAAACGGTGGAAGATCATCACACAGATTGGGATTTAAAGCATACATCAGCTCTATGGGCTTATCGTACTGCGTACAAAGTTTCCATTAACTGCACACCATTCAAGATGGTGTATGGCCAAGAAGCGGTTATGCCATGGGAGTTTGTCGTTCCTAGTCTTCGATTAACTTCTCAAGAAGGTTGGGATGGTAACCCCTTAGTTGAGCGATTATATATCCTTGAAAGGCTAGATGAAGAGAGGCAAGATCTCACATACTCTATATGGTCCTTTTCCCGCATATTTCAACTTTTTCTTTTCGTTACGCACTCCATACATAAGGACTTTATCACCAACATTGATATCTTTGTTCTTTAGATGACGGTCAAACCATTTCTTCCTCCTATCTTTCTCCACAAGGAACCATTCGTGTGGAGACTCTTGATGGAGTTGAAACCATTGGATTCCTCAATGGGAGCAAATTTAAAAGATACTATGATCCTTTAAGCCAAGAGGAGCTACGTGCCATCCGTACAAAAAAGGCAGCCAAGGCACAAATAGAATTGAAGAAGATACAAGCTCAAGCTGAGGCTAAGGAGCGACAACAACGCATAAGACGAAAAAGAGAGGCTAACCTTGGAGTCACACATGCATTCCACGTTGAAACCGACGAGGATTGTTTTTACTCTGACACACCTCTACGATACACTATTGAGCTAAACAATACTTATGGAAAAGTGCTATATAACGCCTTATTGGACACGGGTGCTAAATATAATCTGCTATCATATGGGGTGTGGTGTCAGTTAGGGAAGCCACCTCTATCTGAGAGTATTATCCAAGTCAAGGGTGTCAACACGAAAAAAACTTCGGTTTTTGGAATCTGACACACTTCTGTCAGTTATGACAATGGGCTTGTAGCTCAAGACTTTTTGGTCATGCATGTTGGAACTATGGAGGGTAATATAATGATAAGTATGGAGCCTGATTTACCCCTTGTAATTTTTTGTGGTAAAAGCGCACATTTGTAAGGCCCCCATTATGAGGAGAAGCCATCGTGCGTGAAGGAAAATCACTCACCGGAAACCAAAATTTTCACGGCCAAGAATCAGGGGCAACTTTAGGGGCGGAAGCCCCCGAGACTTTTTTTTTGCTTCACCGGAATATTATGGCCGGACGGTGGCCGAAAAGCGGTCGGTTGGCTGGTAGTCAATGGTCGGTGGTCAGTGGTCGGAAGAAGTCAATGGCCGGTGGCTGAATTCAAAAGCGGATTTGTCTACACAAGGGCGGCCACATATGGGCGGATTGGAGGGTCCGATTTGGACTTATTCACACAAGGGCGGCTACACATGGTTGCCTCTCATAAGAGAGGGCAGCCCTTTTGGCCTATAAAGGAGGCCATTTCCACACACATTTTAGAGTGTAAAGTTTATGCAACAAGGTGAGTGTGAGGTGGTGAGAATGAAGCAAGGCGGGAGCTCCATTAAGGGTATAATCCCTTTGTAAACTACTTCTTGTTTTGAAGTACTAAAGCCATTGAGTGGCTGCTTTCCCGTGGATGTAGCCCACATTGGGTGAACCACATATATCGTGTGTACTCTCTCTCTCTCTCTCTCTCTCTACTCTATAATCTCATGTATGTAAATTTGTCTCTCTCCATTAAGTAATCTACTCAATTATCTATTTAGCTACGTCTTATTTCCTAACAACTGGTATCAGAGCAAGGTTTGCTCGTAGCTAAATTATTCCAAGGAAAGGATTCCTTGAATTGAGTGGGAGTTATGGCGGAGGAAGGGAAGCTCAAGATTGAGAAGTTTAACGGAAAAAACTACCAACATTGGAAGATGCAGATTGAAGACTATCTCTACCAGAAGGACCTCTATTTGCCACTAGGCGGTCTTGCAAAGAAGCCCGCAATGATGGCAGATGAAGCATGGATTGTCCTTGATCGAAAGGCCCTGGGAACAATCCGGTTAAGCTTGGCGTCAATGGTGGCCTTCAATGTTTTGGAGATGAAGACCATGGAGGACTTCATGAAGTCACTTGACGACTTCTACGAGAAACCATCGGCATCCAATAAGGTATTTCTTATGAAGCGCTTGTTCAATCTAAAGATGGGAGAGAATGGTTCAGTTACAGAACACCTAAATGACTAACACAAACATAAGTCAACTTCGATCGGTGAAAATCAATTTCGATGACGAAGTGCGAGCTCTCCTTATACTATCATCTCTACCAGATAGTTGGGACAACCTTGTGATGGCTGTAAGTAATTCTATCTCTGGCACAAATACTCTTAAGTTTGATGATGTTGTGGGTGTTCTCCTAAGCGAGGAAATACGAAGGAGAAACACAGGAGAATCATCAAGTGCTGCACTGTCAGTGGAAACAAGAGAAAGGCCTAAGGAGAGGTTCAAAAGCCAAAAGGGTCATGATCGCTCAAGGCGGAGCAAGTCACGCACAAAGTCAGTTCTTGAATGTTGAAACTGCGGCAAGAAGGGCCACGTCAAGAAGGATTGTTGGTCCAAGAAGAAGAAGGAGACTGAGTCTCATGACAACAAGCCAACATCGGAGGCCAATGTGGTAGGTAAAGTGGCGCAAGATGCTCTAATTCTGTCATTAGACAATGTGTCTAATTCCTGGATAGTAGATTTCGGGGCTTCATTCCATGCGACACCACACAAGCAACATTTCCAAGACTACACCAAAGGTAATTTTGGGTATGTATACTTGGGAGATGATGAAGCTTGTGAGATTGTCGGCAAAGGTACAGTTTCTGTCAAAATATTGCATTTGGAAACAAACGGTGGAGGATCTCAAAAAGTGTTTCTTCATTGGCTATGGAGAAGGTGACTTTGGGTATTGCCTATGGAATCCTGAAGATGGTAAAATCTTAAGGAGTAGGGATGTAATTTTTAATGAACAAAATATGTACAAAGATTACTTGGAAAGAAATCAAACAAAAGAAACAGGTGATGAGTACATGGAGCTTGAGGACTGTGAAGACTCAAGGACTGCAAACGGTGACAATGTGAAACAACGTCAACCAAATGAGGAGCCTCAACCTATTCCCCAAAGATCTACAAGATCAAGTAGACCTCCAGAAAGATTTTTTCCTTCCTTCAACCATCTCTTGATCTCAGATTCTAGAGAGCCGAAATCATACGAAGAAGCTATAAAACATGAATCCAAAGAAGAATGGACGAAGAGCATGCAAGTGGAGATGGACTCACTACATCGCAACCAAACATGGGAGTTGGTTGAGCTGCCTAAAGGTAAGCGGGCACTTCAAAACAAATGGGTGTACAAGGTGAAGGAAGAAGAAGGTGGGAAGAAAAGGTACAAGTTTAGGCTTGTGGTAAAAGGTTTTTCTCAAAAGAAAGGTATTGACTTCAATGAAATATTTTCTCCTATTGTAAAAATATTTTCTCCTGTTGTAAAAATGAACTCAATTAGGCTTGTCTTAAGCCTTGTGGCTGCTCATGATCTAAATCTCGAGCAAATGGATGTAAATACGGCATTCCCTCACGGTGACTTAGAGGAGGAAATCTACATGCTTCAACCAAAGGGGTATGAAGTAAAAGGTAAGGAGAAAATGGTTTGCAGATTAAAGAAGAGCTTGTATGGTTTAAAGCAAGCATCAAAAAAATGGTACTTGAAGTTTGATCGATGGATGTTGGATCATGGATTCACAAGATGCAACTCGGATCACTGCGTCTACACGAAGAATTTGGGAGATGGGAAATTCATCATCCTAATGTTGTATGTTGATGACATGTTGATTGCAAGTGCTAACATGCAGGACATCAAAGACCTAAAAGAGGAGCTGTCTAAATCTTTTTCAATGAAAGATTTAGTTGCTGCAAAGAGGATACTTGGTATGAAAATATCAAGGGACAGGATGAAGAAGACAATAAAGCTATCTCAAGAGGATTACATCAAGAAGGTACTAGAAAGGTTTGCAATGCAAAATGCAAAACCAGTTTCTACACCTTTGGCTGGTCACTTTAAACTAACGAAGGATATGTGTCCAAAGACACAAGAGGAGAGAGCCTATATGTCTAAAGTTCCATATGCTGCTGCGGCGGTAGGTTCTCTAATGTATGCTATGGTCTGGACAAGGCCAGATATTGCACATGCAGTGGGAGTTGTGAGTAGGTTCATGGACAAACCAGGTAAAGAGCATTGGCAAGCTGTGAAGTGGATACTTAGGTATCTAAAAGGGACAACAACAAATGCTTTGTATTTTGGAGGAACTGATATTTTTCTAGAAGGGTATGTTGATGCAGATATGGCAGGTGACAAAGATACTCGAAGGAGCACTACTGGCTATGTGTTCACGGTTGGAGGCACAGCAGAGTAAGTTGGGCTTCAAAGCTGCAGAAAGTGGTCTCACTTTCTACCACGGAAGTAGAGTATGTAGCAATGACGGAGGCAAGCAAAGAAATTCTGTGGCTTCACAGATTCTTAGAAGAGCTTGGATTCAAACAAGACAATTGTGTCTTGTACAGTGATAGACAAAGCGCTATCCATCTTGCGAAGAACTCAGCCTTTCATTCAATGACAAAGCACATTGAGGTGAGATATCACTTCATACGCACTCTTTTGGAAGAGGGACAACTAAATCTAGGAAAGGTGCATACAAGTGAAAATCCTACAGACATGTTTACAAAGGTGGTCAACAAGGAGAAGTTGAGCTTTTGCTCATCTTCAATCGGCATTCAAGGATAAGAAGCCAGGATGGAAAGCAGTCATAGGTTTGGTTTGGAGATCAGTCTCCAAGTGGGAGATGGATAAGTATGGAGCCTGATTTACCCCTTGTAATTTTCTGTGGTAAAAGCGCACATTTGTAAGGCCCCCATTATGAGGAGAAGCCATCGTGTGGTGAAGGAAAATCACTCACCGGAAACCAAAATTTTCACGCGGCCAAGAATCAGGGGCAACTTTAGGGGCCTCGGGGGCGGAAGCCCCCGAGACTTTTTTCTTTTGCTTCACCGGAATATTATGGCCGGACGGCGGCCGGAAAGCGGTCGGTTGGCCGGTAGTCAATGGCCGGTGGCCGATGGTCGGAAGAAGTCAATGGCCGGTGGCCGGTGGCGGAACTCAATGGTCGGTGGCCGAATTCAAAAGCGGATTTATCTACACAAGGACGGCCACACATGGGCGGATTGGAGGGTCCGATTTGGACTTATTCACACAAGGGCGGCTACACATGGCTGCCTCTCATAAGAGAGGGCAGCCCTTTTGGCCTATAAAAGGAGGCCATTTCCACACACATTTTAGAGTGTAAAGTTTATGCAACAAGGTGAGTGTGAGGTGGTGAGAATGAAGCAAGGCAGGAGCTCCATTAAGGGTATAATCCATTTGTAAACTACTTTTTGTTTTGAAGTACTAAAGCCATTGAGTGGTTGCTTTCCCGTGGACGTAGCCCACATTGGGTGAACCACGTATATCGTGTATACTCTCTCTCTCTCTCTCTACTCTATAATCTCGTGTATGTAAATTTGTCTCTCTCCATTAAGTAATCTACTCAATTATCTATTTAGCTACGTCTTATTTCCTAACATATAAATCTAGGACGAACGTGGATGATAGCCACCAAATGCACTATTGATTGGGGGGCAGGGGGTGTCACAACATAGAAACCAACTCTTAGACCTGCCACTCAAGCCATACTCCCTGAGATATTGCCTCTTAAGGAAATAAAACCCAAAACATTGCATGTCCAAGAGGTTGAACCATATGTCCCCATAGCCCAAGTCTTTAGAGCTTCAACTGATGTAGCTGAAATAAAGCTTGAGACACACAAGACCCATCCCAATATAACAAAGAAAACATACAAGTGGGTCCCTAAAGCTTCTTTAGCGACCATAGCCAGTGCTAAAAGATAGGAGCCTGGTAAGAGACGTCCCATTCGCCCCAAGAAATGTAAAGAAACGTTGCGTTGGATTCCTAAAAAACTATTGGAAGCCCAAGGCTACTATGAAGGAAATGATCAAATCTGGGTGCCAAAACATAAATTATGCTCTTACTTGTCACCGGGCCCATGTGAGCTCAATCCTGTGGCTCCAAAACAAATTGAAGATCGCGGAAAAGAAAAAATCACGGAATGTTACACACCCGCTCTAAAGCTAGTTTGGGTACCAAAGAAAGAACGATTTGTTCCACCTAGCTCAGGAATAGGGAAATCAAATGAAGCTTCTTGCTCTTCATGTAGCTCCTATATGGAAATAGAAGCTTTGACACAACCTCCACCTACCATTGTACATATCCATACAAGAAAGAAAGATTTTGCACCTCCTGTTGTAAGTTCACCACCTACAACAATGTTGCAAATAAAATCATGGGAGAGTACCTTACCACCCTTGCAACTAGATGAAATGCATAGAGCGGTCGAAAACTATTGGTTAAAGCCTTCTCCTATAACAACTTGGAACAACTGGTTTCAAAGGGTGATGACATCATTTCAAATGGTATGATCTACCCAAGGAAGGGGGGAGTGTTTGCTGACATCCATCATTTACTTGCTTCCCTCTCAACCTTCCTCCATGACCACTCAATCTCCAATCTTAGGGAATGTATATATAAAGCCTTATACTCACAAAAACAAGATAAAAAAGTAAAAGAGCAAGAGCCATAACACAAAATCATAAAAACACATTATGCACAAGAACACGACCCTTGTAAGATTTTCACTCTAACCATCATCTATTTGCGTGTACAGATATGGCTAGTACGCTAGAGTCATTTACTCCTGCCTTGGGTGAGAGGTACCCTTGTTACTTTTCACAAATGTTCCACATGGTCTTTCCGGTGCTTGCATGTGAATGGAATTTGGTAGGTACGCTAGCATGTGAGAGGAATTTTGAGGAGTTAGAATGGCTGATACGTCTCTTGATCACGATTGATCCATACTTAGTAGAGAGTGTGTCTCCCATTGCACAAGCCTATCCTTTTGACTAAGATGACTATAGGCGTCTAGTGACCTTCTTAGTAAACATGGATACCTATGATGAAGAAGAATATTTACATGACTATACGGATAGCACATATGGTCTCATGGATGATGACTTTGTTTATCTCAACGACGAGGATAGGGGTTTATCCCCCCAATCTCTACAATATCCTATTCCCTTGACTCTCTATGGGGAGTGCAAATACCTAGGTTAGGGTTCCTTATGTTTTTTATGTTGTGTTCAATAAGTGTTGGTACCTTTTTCCACTAATGTGCCTCCTGGAGGTATTCCTTGTGTTTTCTATTGTGTACAGGAGCGTGTTGCTGTTGTTAGGATTTGGAACTTCATGGAATCTTTATCTCGACTCACTCTTCAAATCAAGCGTGACAATCAACACAAACAGGTGTTTCTTGGCATTGCCCCTTATCTTTTTTGCATCTATGTTTGTCTGCTTTGATTGTGATTGGTAGAATAATATTTAGTACCTTTGTTTAGCACCAAACATTAAATTCAATGTAATGTTTTGTCATATTCACTTGTTTAGGTTTAAAAATCAAGCAGTCCGACTAAGCTAGTTTGACCAAGCTAGGTGTTAGAGATCTTCTCTTAATACCATGGGGAATGCCTTCCTAATAATTAATGGTTACTTAGGTTCTTAATCCGATTTAGGCAGCATTGTGTGAAATGTACCAGGGCTTTCTAGTGGGCTTAGTCCCTATTGACCTTTACCTTAAGTATTATAAAGGGAGTTTACTAGTGTGATGAGCCTGGGGAGGTGTAACAGTGTTATATGACCCCCCAAAGCTACAAAATTAAAATGCTAAAAACGAAAAAAATAATAATCAAAGTGCCACAATGTAAAATCTTAAGCTGGAAGAGAAATCTCAGCTTGATTTGGTACTTCGCTCACATGTATCGCCTATGGTACTAGAACCCTAGAGGTTCCCAGTGTGGGCACTTTTTCTTGAAAAGAAAAAAAACCTAAGGCATCCAAAATAAGCACACGCATCAAAACTGAGTCACTGTGAAAAGACTTTGGGGGGTCAAAGAAAACGTAATCAGCAAGGTGATGATTTCATGAGAATTTTTTTTTTTATCGTAGCTTAACTACAAGGTCTTCTAGGTATAGCCTCTAGTCAGCCCTCGAACATGAAATACTTGGCTCTCGCGATTAAACAACTTAATTGACGAGAGAAAATTAAGAAGCCTACCCATGGTATTAATAGTCGATCTCTAGTGCCTTTCGACCGTTAAATTAGCGACCCCAGACTTGTTTAATTTTTTACCTTTACATCTGTTTATGCATTTGATTATATTGCAATTTAATGTTTATTGCTGACAAATGGTTTAAAATTATGTTACCAATCACATTGTCTGCCTACAACTGCATATGCTTTTTAATTCTATATGAGAATGCAATTACTGTGCCAATGTTGTTTGATTTTGCAGTGATTGAAGAAGGCTAAGGACATTCATCTCAAATGCTCTTCCACCTCGACAAACGAGCTTCAACTCAATAGCTTCCGAGGACGGAATCTACATCAGGAAGGGGGGCATGTTAACCCTCGCGGCTCACGGACACCCTATCACCTACGACGGACGTTGTATTATTTACTTGTAGAGTCAAGTACCAGGCTTGTCGGTCCAATAGGAAAAGGGTAAGAGTGATCGCCGATGAGAAGCGCACTCTAACTGGAACATTCAAGGGATTAGTTGGCTAAGCATGGGCGCCCAAGTGTGAATGGGGTGAGCTCATATAAAAGTCAACTAAACCTAAAATTCACTCATTCTCTGATTTGTGCAATTGAAGAGTGCTCTTGCTCCATCTTCATCTTCTTCTTCTTCATCTCCTTGTGTGTGTGTGTATGCGTGAGAGAGAGAGAGAGAGAGAGAGAGAGAGAGAGAGAGAGAGAGAGAGAGAGAGAGAGAGAGAGAGAGAGAGAGAGAGAGAGAGAGAGAGAGAGAGAGCAATCGAACATTGCGGCGGCACGACGGCGGCAAGGTGGTTCAACGCGGCGTAGCGGCGTCTCTCTCTTCTTCGTGGCGAGAAATCCTGCACGAAGAAAGCGTAGAGCGGTGAGTGACACACCATCGTCATCTTTGAGCTTACTAGTTTAGGCTTGTTGTGGAGCCATTTGTGGCTCGCACGCGGTGTATCGGCAAGTTCCTTGCATTGACCTGTGTGACATACGCGCACATGCCATTTTTTGCATAACAGGTGCCTCATAGTCTTCTACGGTTTGTGCTATATAGAACGTGTTGTTCTCGCTCCGTTTCTCCTATTTTCGGGCAGTTTTCACATCATATGCAACATTTACCATGGCTGACAACAACACAGACGTGTTCAAGATGTTTGCTACTGAGGACAGGTTGAATGGGGACAACTACCCTATGTGGGCTTATATGATGCAACAGGTTCTTGTGGGATCAAAGGGCATCTGGAACATTGTGCATGGCATTGATGTACGTCCTGGTTCTGAGGATGTAGGCGATGTTGAGGATGTTGCAGGTCTTGCTATAAGGATTGCTGCTATTAGAGTTGTTTTGCCTATGATAGAATAAGCTCGTTGGGATGTGAAGGATGCGCAAGCTCATGCATTGAATGCATTGTCTGTGAAGCACACCATTGTTCCTCACATTTGTTCAGCAAAATCTGCAAAACAGGATTGGGATATTTTGGCTGGTCTTTATGCAAGTCGCAATGAGGCTAAAATTGCTTTGCTGCGTAAAGAGTTGGAGTCGAAGATTATGCATGAGGAAGATGATATGGACACTTTCCTTGCTGGTGTCAAGGACATCCACGAGCAACTTATTTCTGCAGGTGAAGTCATTTCAGACAGTTTCCTTGTGCAGATTGTTCTTGATGCCTTACCAGATTCCTACCAGACTTTTGCTAGTACTTGGAGACTGATGACCCAAAGAAATCCTGAAGTTGTCAAGTTTGATGCATTCTGCACATTCCTGTTGCAAGAGGCACTTTCCAGAAAAAACAGGACTAGACAGCATGCAGTTGAGCATGCTTTTATTGCTTCTCAAAGAAAGGGTGGTAACAACAATGCAACCACTTCTTATGATTCTACTCCGAGTGGCAAAACTTTTGTTCCCAATGCTTTGTTGGAAACCCTTCGTCTGGCAATTCTGGTGATAAGGGCAAAAAGAAAATGCGTTGCCATTATTGTAAAGCTAATGATCACTTAATCAAGTCGTGTCCTAAGTTGAAGGCCAAAGAGGCTAAGAAGAAAGAGGGTGGTTCCACTGCAAATGCTGGTTCCACTACAAATATAGCCATTGTTGAGTCTTCTGTAAAAGGAGACCGCAATGCTGATGTTGATGCAGAATGGTCTTTTAGTGCAGAGTGCACTTACAATCCTACTGCCCATGATGCATGCTTGTCAGTGCTGCAGATTCACATGTGTGGTATTTTGACAGTGGTGCTACAAAGCACATTACCTCACATCGTGAATTGTTCACCTCTCTTGAGTCTGTCCCTCATGGGAATTCAATCACTTGTGCCAACTGAATGCCTCTCAACCGGTTCAGGGAGTTGGAAAGATTGTGCTTATTGCTGCAAATGGCAGTTCCTTCACACTTGTTGATGCACTTTATGTACCTGGGATCAAGAAGAATCTCTTGTCTATATCCGCACTTGCTAGAGTCGGACTTGAAGTCAAATTTGTGGATGACAGATGTACAGTTCATGATCTCAGTTTTGGTGATGAGATTGTTGCATCTGGCCTTTTGTGCTGTGGGCTATATAAGCTTACTTTATATGACAAGTATGGACAAATTGCAAATGCTCTTGCAGATTCAAGGGCTATTTCAGATGCAAAACTTTGGCATGCACGTTTTGGTCATCTGAATTTTGCCAGTTTACTACGTTTGCAAAAATTTGATATGGTTGCTTCTTTGCCGTCTCTTGAAGCACCTGTCAAACATGTTTGTGAAGGATGTATTTTGGGTAAGATGCAGCGTTGTAAGCTTCCAAAGGATGGTTCAGTTTGGGCCACATGCAGGTTGTAGCTTGTGCATAGTGATGTTTGTGGGCCCATGCAAACTCTGTCCTTGGGCAATTACCTATACTTCGTGAATTTCATTGATGATTACTCCAGGTATGCATGGGCATTTCTGCTTAAAGACAAGTCCGAAGTTTGTATGTGCTTCAAACAAGTTCTGGCTATGGATGAAAATGTCTCAAAATGTACTATGGGCACCCTCCGTTCCGATCAAGGGGGGGAGTATATGTCTCATGAATTTAATGCATTTCTCGCTAGTCGTGGGATAAAAAACCAATGTACAGTGCCTTATACACCTCATCAAAATGGTGTTGCTGAGAGGAAAAACAGGTCATTGACGGAAATGGCACGATGTATGGTCAAAAGTCAAGCTTTGCCGCATTCTTTTTGGCTTGAGGCCATCATCTGTGCCACTTATGTACTTAACAGGTGTCCTATGAAAGCTTTGCAGTCTATTACTCCATATAAAGCATGGCATGATATAAAGCCTTCTATTGAACACATGCGTGTTTTTGGCTGTTTGGCATATGCTTTGGTGCGATAAACATAGCGCAAAAAATTGGATGATAAGGCTGTCAAATGTATTTTTGTTGGTTATAGTGCTGAAAGCAAAGGTTACAGGTTATATCATTCGCAAACAAAGCGTATTCTAGTTTCACAAGTTATACTGTTTGTGGAAGATTGTGTTCAACCCTTACTGTCATGTACTATAGATAGTAATGTAAGCTCACAGGACATTTATGACACTTTGTTGCCTCTTTTTAGTGGTGGAAATACAAATGTAATTTCCAATGAGGAAAATGTACAACCTAAGGGGGTTTATGAAAATGTTATAGATAAGCCTATTAATGATGCAGATGTACATGATGTACTTGATGAGGAAAGGGCTGAAAATGAGCAGGCTAGAGGTATGCCAAAATGGCTGGTGCACACTTTGCGTGACAGTAAATTGGATGCACCTTTGTCTAGTCGTACTCGTTCAGGCTCTCACCATGCATCTTATGCATCAAATTGTTATGCTTTGGCTGTGTCTAGCTTACATGATGTTGAGGAGCCTCTGTCTTTTAATGAAGCACAAAATTCAAAAAATTGGATGGCTACCATGCAATCAGAATATGATGCACTTATAGAAAATGACACATGGACTTTATGTGATTTGCCTCCTCGCAAAAAGGCCATTGGTACCAAGTGGGTTTTCAAGTTGAAACGCAAGCCCGATGGTGAGATCGATCGCCATAAGGCTCGACTTGTTGCAAAGGGTTATGCACAACAAAAAAGCATAGATTATGAAGAGAATTTTGCTCCCACTTGTCGTATGACTACTGTGCGTTTTCTATGTGCATTGGCAGCTCCTTTTGGTTGGGATGTACATCAATCAGACATTGTTACTGCTTTCTTGAATTGTGACATATCTGAGGAAGTTTATGTAACGCAGCCTCGCGATTTTGTCATAAAAGGACAAGAGGACAAAGTGTGCAGATGTAAGAAGGCTTTGTATGGGTTGAAGCAATCTCCTCGTGCTTGGTATGAGAAAGTTGACACTCATTTGGTTAAACGAGGCTTTCGTAACAGTCCAACAGAAAGCACATTGTATGTAAAGCGTGAGGGTGATGTACTTCTCATTGTGGTTCTTTATGTCAATGATTTGCTGTTCACTGGACCAAATGAGAGACATATTGCTGAATTCAAGGCTGATTTGAACGCTACTTTCAAGATGAAAGATTTGGGGCTGTTGCAACATTACTTGGGTATACAATTTAAGCAGTGTGATGGTGGTATTGCCTCGTGTCAGAAAAGTTACATAGAGACATTGCTATGTATGTTTGGACTTGAGGATTGCAAACCTATTGCCACTCCCATGGAAACAGGTTTGAAGTTGAGTCTACATGATGCTGGCGATCCTGCTGATGTCACTCTTTACCATATTGCTGTTGGATGCCTCATTTATGTATGCAACACGAGGCCGGATATTCAGTTTGCTGTCTCACAGGTCAACAGATTTATCAATAGCCCAGGGTCTAAGCATTGGCAGGCTGTCAAGAGGATTTTCCGTTACGTTAGTGGCACTTTACATCTTGGCTTGTAGGGGGGATCATTGCCGCCAGACTTACATGCTTTTTCGGACTCAGATTGGGCTGGTTGTTTTGACACGTGAGTGTCCACAAGTGGTTTTTGTTTCATGCTTGGAAGTTTATGTATATCATGGTTGAGCAAGAAGCAACCTATTGTGGTCACTTCGAGTTGTGAGGCTGAGTACAAGGCAGTCTTCACAGCTACGGTTGAGTGTGTATGGCTCAGACGCCTTATGGTTGATTTGGGTGTTGGAGAGGACACTGCCAACACTATCTACACTGACAGTCAGAGCGCATTGGCAATTGCGAGCAACCCATTTTTTCATGCATGCACAAAGCACATTGAGGTGCATTACCACTATGTCAGGGAGAGGTCTCAGCAGGAGAGATCAGCTTGGCTTATGTGCCAACACAGGACAACCTTGCAAATTTTTTCACAAAGGCATTACCTTGTGAGAAGCTTGAAGCTTTCCGCAAAGCTTTGGGCTTACTCCCCTTTGTGGACTGATCATGTCCTCAGGGCATGGCACTTCCCTTTACTCATGTGCCAGCTCTCGTTCACCGCATCACTCTAGGGGGGATTTGTTACCATATACATGTGATAGTGATGTGTGTGAACACACTAGGACGGCCGGGGCATTTTTTCCCTCTTTAGGAGGTTTTTTCCCCCGAGCATTGTATATACGCCCATCACTCTAGGGCTATCTATCTTTCCATTGCACACTAAGTAACACACTCTCTATTGTGTGCCTTGAGCTTCCTTTGTCTTCTCCAAGCTGTGTGCATTTCTCTGCCACCCTAATTCCAACATGAAGAAGATGATAGTATCACAAAGAGGTCCAGGGCCTCACACGATCATGAGACCAGACCAAGCAGTAGGCCTACAGACAAGAGTGTTCAGACCCCAGAGCTTCATCAGATACCCAATTAGTCCCAGGGGGATCCTTACGCCTGTGTATAGATTACCGAGGTCTTAATCATGTATCTATGAAGAAAAAATACCCTATACTTTGCATTGACGAACTATTAGATAGATTACATGAGGCTAAAATATTTATAAAAATTGATCTCAGATCAGGATACCATCAAATCCAGATCAAGGAAGCAGACATTTACAAGACCGCATTCAAAACTCGATACGGGCACTATGAGTTCATAGTCATGCCTTTGGCCTTACAAAATCCCGAAAACTTTTAATCAGCTCATGCTCGATATATATTGAGAATACCTTGATGATTTTGTACTGGAATTATTTGATGATATATTGGTCTATTCTAAAGATGCAAAGGAGCATGAGGAACATGTATGCAAAGTATTGAGTCTCCTTCGACTACATCAGTTATATGCCAAGATGAAACAATGTGTTTTCTACACCCCCGAAGTTAGCTATCTTGGATTTATCATATCTTTTAAATGGATTCATTGGATCCTGCAAAGGTTAAGGACATAATAGAATGTCCACAACCCAAAACTATCAGTAAAATTTGAGGCTTCCTAGGTATTATGGGATGGTACATAATATTCGTCTAGGATTATGCACTCATTGTTGCACCCTTGACTCAATTACTCAAGAAATCATTCAAGCTTACATGGGAGAAAGAGCAAGAAGATTGTTTCCAAAAATTAAAAAAATACCTCACCTCTGCTCCCGTACTCAAGCTACCTGATTTCACTCAAGATTTTGAGGTAATAACGGATGAAAATGGACTCGTCATAGGAGGAGTCTTAAATAAGAAAGACCAACCAATCACCTTTACTTCCCAAAAATTAAGGATTCATGAGTTGAATTATCCAACTCATGATCTGGAACTTTTAGCTGTTAGTCATGCTCTCAAACTGTGGAGACATTATCTTTTGGGACGTCAATTTATGTTGGGCCGGACATCCCACTTACTACTAACCCATCTACTAACATAACCACATATACACTTATTCTTTAATACAAGAAAAGAGAATAAGGAGCTGCAACAGGATAACATTGCTGTACGCTCCACCCAACAATAGGTCTCTCTCTCTCTCTCTCTCTCTCTCTCTCTCTCTCTCTCTCTATCTCTCTCTCTCAGCTCTCGCACTTGCACTCACACACGCTTCTCGCGGCAGCTTCAACTCGGGTTAACATAAAATGGCTCATCCCATCTAGGGGTGCAATGGTGGAAAGTGTAGCAAGAATCTATTTCACTTTGCTTAACTGTTGCTCATTTTTTTCACTCCATAGGAAGACATCTCTATGGGTGACTTGTTGTAAAGGGAGAAAAACTCGAGAGAGCAAGTAAATGAACCTACTCAAATACCTTACCTTTTGAAGGAAAAAGCTGGTATCAGAGTAAAGTTTGTGCTTGCCGTTGTCGTGTCCGTGCATGCACACTTTCAAAAGTCCAAACAGGTTTCTGATTTTGGCATCAACAAACTCAACATTCCAAGAGTGTTTCCATCAGGTGTCCAAGGGTTTTACCCCCTTTTGAAGCTGTTCGTTTGTGGAGTCAAAAGCTTCATCCGAACTACACTTCAAGAGTTGTATTTTTCAACTCCACTTTTGCTACAGGTACAGGACACAAGTGCAGGTTGTTCAGAGACTATTTTGGGATTTTATATAGCCGTTTTATGGCTATTATATGCTATTGAGATGGTGTTTATGAGCTAATTAGGAGCGTATAGGTTGTATTGTTTTGCATCAGCACAGATTCTAGTGGGATTACTTGATGCACATATGCATTGTTTTGGCACTTCTGATAGTGCTTGAGCTCTTTTGAGAGCGGTTTTACTCCCTGCAGGCATTTTTTTACCGTTTGCACATTTTTTTTGGCGTCTGTTTGAGCATGTATAATGCACCTTGCAGTATTGTTGACAATGGATGTACGTTGAGTTGCAGAAACTACCATATGTACCTTCTGTGGAGCCAATTTGGCTTGTGTCTGGCAGTCTTGACCGTTTCTTAGACTCGGTTCAGAAGCCCTTCCGAAGATTACGCTGGTTTCTTCTCTGCATAACCTTTGGTGAGGGTCAATAGCGTGAGGTTTTCTTGAGCTAGATGATTATTGAATGTTGAGATCCTTTCAGTGTAGGTTGTTGGAGTACCCCTTTTTGTGGCCTTGCCATAGGACATGTATAGAGAGGGCTAAGTGCATTTGACACCGTGTTGGCAGTCTTAGGTCAACTTTTGACCTTTTATGCACGGTTAGTGGTTGATGCACCTGTCTCATGCTCTGAGAGATTACTTTTAATGCGTTACTCATCTCTTGTGACAATTTTGGATTGAGATTTTGTCAGTTTTTTTGAGGAAACTCTGCCAAAGTTTTCCCAGAATTACCAATGTTTATCTCCATATTATCTTTAGCTTGTAGCCATGTCATCTAGCAGTGAAAAGGATATTTACAATATCCAAAAATTTGATGGGATGAATTTTCCTATTTGGAAAGAGAAAATTCAATATGTTCTCGTACAAAAAGGCCAGCTGGATCCTCTCATGGAGCACCAAGAGGGCGAGTATAGAGATGTTGAGTGGGAGAGACTTGATGCTAAGGCCGAATCTACCCTCCGTTTGCATTTGGTTGAATCTGTGTACTTTACTATAGTTGGAGAAAGGACTGCTAGAGATGTATGGGATAAATTGTGTTCTAGTTATGAGAACAAAAGTGCCAATGATAAGGTTTTCTTCATGAAGAAGCTGTTTGATCTTTGTATGAAGGAAGAGGGCACTATTTCTACTCACATTAATGAGTTCAATACCATTTTCACTCAGTTGACCACTCAAGGTTTGGTCTTCAATGAGGAAATCAAATGTATCTTCTTGCTATGTAGTTTACCATTGTCTTAGGATACGTTCTATACCGCGATTAGCAACTCAGAACTTGGTACTGGTCTTGTGTACAATGACGTCCTTGGGAGTCTGTTTACCGAGGAGATTTGTAGGAAATCTCTCAAAGGCAATAAGGATGGTGATGCGTATGTTGATAGTGATAAACCGAGGGGTCGCACTCAAAGTCGTGCCAAAAGCAAGGAACGTGGGGGCTCATGCAGTAAGTCTCGGTGTTCTATGTGTAATGTCGAGTGCTATTACTGCCATAAAAAAGGGCATGTGAAGAAGGATTGCAACAAATGTCAGCAAAGCAAGAAGGATAAACAATCCGGTGATACTTCTAAGTCCGATGATTCAAACAAGGGAAAAACAAAGTTAGAGGAGATCAATGTTCTAGAGTCTTCAAATGCTCCTATTGTAGAGACTCTTCCAGCGGTTGTTATGCCACTTACCTCTGACGTATTGGTCTTCACAACAAATCTACCTGTTGAGGCTCTTGTTACAGAAGATGCACAATATGCACAGAATGGATAGTAGATTCTGGTGCAAGTTTCCATGTGACACCACATAGAGAGTGGTTCTCTACTTATTCTCACTCTTGTGGCAAAGTGAGACTTGGTGATGCTTATGAACTAGACATTGAGGGTGTCGGAAACGTCAAATTGTATCTAAGGAATGGCATGCACTTTACTTTATGTAATGTTAGTCATGTTCCCAAGTTGACTAAGAGCTTGTTTTCTGTTGGTCAGCTTGATGATTTGGGATACAACACCACATTTGGCAATGGTTAGTGGATAGTATGCAAAGGTAATCTTGTTGTACTCAGAGGTCAGAAGCATGGTACCTTGTATTCCATGCACGTGTCAGATGTTGGTCATGATTACATATCTATATCCGAGCTGCCGTCTACTGAGTTGTGGCATTGCCTGCTAGGTCATATTAGCCAAAAAGGAATGAGAACTCTGACTCATTTTGGCTACTTACCTGTCTTGTCTTATGTTGACTTTCCTATTTGTGAACACTGTATCTATGGAAAACAGACTAGGTCCGTCTACTTACCATTGGGTCAAAAGCAAGCTGAACCTCTAGATTTAGTACATAGTGATGTTTGTGGTCCTCTGTCAACCAAATCTCTAGGGGGGGGGGGGGCAGCTATTTTGTGACATTCATAGATGACTCTACTCAAAAGGTATGGGCGTATCCTTTGAAACATAAGGATCAAGTTCTTTTTGTGTTCCATAAATTCTTGGCACTCGTCGAGAATCAGCCTGGCAAGAAACTCAAGAGGTTGCGGATTGACAATGGTGGAGAGTATGTCTCCAAGGAGTTTGACAATTTTTGTGCTAAAAGCGGGATTAAAAGGCAGTTTACTGCACCATACACACCAACTCAGAATGGAGTTGCTGAGCGCATGAATTGTACAATTCAGGAAAGAGTCACAACCATGCTTTCTATGGCAAATCTCACACAAGGCTTTGGGCAAAAGCCGTCTTGACAGTAGTGCACATCATAAATTTTACGTCATTAAATTATGATATTCCAAAAGAGTTATGGTCTAAACATAAGCCCCACTATGACCATCTACGTGTTTTTGGTTATGAAGCTTATGCTCACGTGCCTAGACAACTTCGATAGAAGTTAGAGCCAAAGTCACACAAATGTATTTTCATTGGATATGGTGCAGATGGAGAGATGGGATGTTGTCTCTGGCACCTCAAATCTTGTCGAGTCATCCATAGTTCAGATGTGATCTTCAATGAGTCAAAGATGCATAAACAACCTATCACAAGGAAATAGAAGTTCGGAGAGTGACTTTTGAGGATGTTGCCTGAGAGACAGTGAAATCAACTCAGTGAGCTAGTGATGTACCTTCCACTAGCATGCTCTAGAGGGAGCATATAGCAATGGTCAAGGAGCGAGATTGTCTACTAGAGTCTCTCGTCCACCTTCACGTTTTGAGCCAGGTCTTGATTACATCATGGTGACCGATTGCGGCGATGAGCCAAGCTGCTGCCAAGAAGCCATGACGACGGATGATGTGGTGAAGTGGGAGCAGGCTATGGAATCTGAGTATAAATCGATTCTAGCTAATGACACTTGGGTCTTGGTAGAACTGCCAAATGATGAAAAAGCTTTACCTTGCAAATGAGTTTACAAGAAGAAGTTTACCTCAGGTGATCCAAATCCAAAGTACAAGGCTAGACTTGTAGCCAAAGGATTCAAACAGCAAAAGGGAGTCGATTTTGATGAAATCTTTTGGCCTGTAGTGGTCAAGATGACAATGCTTAGAACCGTACTTGGTCTTGTAGCGATTGAGGACATGGAACTTGTCCAAATGGATTTCTTCACAGGGATTTAGATGACGATGTTTACATGCAGCAGCCTGAAGGGTTTGTTTAGGAGAACGCATCTCATGAGGAGCTAGTATGTAAGCTCAAAAAGGCACTTTATGGCTTAAAGTAGGGTTCAAGATAGTGGTATCGTAAATTTGATGCATGTATGAGGTCTCAAGGGTATAAAAGGAGCGAAGAGGATTACTGCTTGTACACGAGAAAGCTAGATGATGGCTCGATGATCATTCTAGTTTTGTATTTTGATGACATGCTTATAGCTGGGAAATCCATTGTGGAGATTGCCAACTTGAAGAAAACACTTAGCAACAATTTTGCAATGAAAGATTTGGGTGATGCTACACACTTTGTTGGCATGCGAATCAAAAGAGATTGCAAACGTTGTATTCTTGAATTATCTCAAGAAACATACATTGAGAAAGTTTTGCAATGTTTCAATATGCAGGGAGGGAAGCATTGAGTACCCCAATGTAGGCATTCTTGAAACTGAGCAAGGATGATTCACCCAAATCTGATGTTGAGCAAGTAGAAATGGCTAAGGTACCATATTCTTTGGCAGTTGGTAGTCTCATGTATGCTATGGTAGCCACCACAAGGCCATACATTGCTTCTGTAGTGGGAGTGGTGAGCCAATATATGGAAAATCCTAATAGCAAGCATTAGGAAGCAGTGAATCACATTCTAAGGTACCCCAAAGGTACGATTGGCAGGTGTTTACGCTTCAAGAACAGTGATGCATCAATCGTCTATTATGCTGATGCAGACTATGCGGGCTGTGTCGACAATAAGAGATCAACATCTGACTATGCGGGTTGTGTCGACAATAAGAGATCAACATCTGGCTATGTCTTCATATTTGTTGGAGCAGAAGTATCTTGGAGTTCATGTCTTTAAGATTGTACGTCGTCTTCCACTACGAAAGCAGAGTACGTTGCATTGTCGAATGCAAGTAAAGAGGCTGTATGGTTATCTCGCTTGGTCAAAAATCTTGGCATTGATGAGACTCCAGTGATATATTGTGATAGTTATAGTGCTCTTGCCTTGGAAAGGAATCCCGTGTTTCACTGCAAATCGAAACACATTGAAGTTCGGTATCATCTCGTGCGAGATTTCTTGGCCAAAAAGCTCATTGATTTCGTCAAGGTACACACTGACGACAAACCAGTAGATTCTTTGATGAAAGGCTTAGCTTTGGAGCGGTTTACACATTGCAGTGAGTTGATGGGTATAGGTTGAAGCCACTAGATTGCTTCACAGTTGTCCATACTAGGTCACTTGGGCTGCGTTGGCCTTCAAGTGGGAGTTTGTTGGGATTCAGGCCCATTGGCCGGACATCCCACTTACTACTAATCCATCTACTAACCCATCCACTTGGGCTGCGTTGGCCTTCAAGTGGGAGTTTGTTGGGATTCAGGACAATTGGCTGGGCATCCCACTTACTACTAACCCATCTACTAAAACTGAACCACATGTTAACTTAATACAAGAAAAGAGAATAAGGAGCTGCACAACAGGATAATGTTGCTGTGCGCTCCACCCAACAATAGGTCTCTCTCTCTCTCTCTCTCTCTCTCTCTCTCTCTCTCTCTCTCTCTTATCTCTCGCACTTGCACTCGCACACGCTTCCCACGACACCTTTAGTTTAAGCTAATTACCGATCATCAAAGTCTAAAATGGATCTTCTCCCAACCAACACTCAACATGAGGCAAAAACGTTGGATAGAGCTTTTCAAGAATATGACTATCAAATAAAGTGCAGACCAGGTAAGAAAAATGTAGTTGCTGATGCCCTCAGCTAGAAAGCCTTCCTTGGGGCCATCTCCATGGTTGACAATCCAATATTAGATAAGGTGAGGGAGTGTTCACAGGAAGATAATTCTTATCTTTAGATTTTACAAATGATCGGCCAAGAGGATGCAACGAAAAAGGAAAGAGCACTAGTTAAGGACCATTCTATAGAGGATGGCTGGGGCCTTCTTTACTACAAGCATCGGCTTTACATTTGTAAAGGATGCATCCCTTTGTTCAACCATGATGGAAGTTTAGTTTTGGCCAAAGTCTCTGAATTCAGCTCTTGGATTGGTGTCTTCAAGACATCCTTATATGAATGTTCTTTCAAGTTTACCAGTGTAATTAATCCAACCGATTTCAAGTAGAGATGGTCGTTTCCCAGTCTTGAATCAAATGTATTTTACTCATAAAAGGTCTTCCCAAAATGCTTTCATAGTTCATTTTTCCCCCCAAAGTCCACAATGAAAAAAGTGCGTTGGTAGTAAATTTTGCAAGAGATGACTATCACATTTTCTAGATATCCCATGGGTTTTTCAATGTGCCCATCTGCCAATTGTAGTTTCATCCATGTCTGCCTAATTGAAGGTCTTCCCTAGGCTTTCCCTACCCCACTATTTAGAACATCCATGGCCGTTACATTTTTATATTGTATTGAAAGAGGTGTGCTTTCCTTGTTTTCATCACAGTAATATCCTACCTTGCTCATAGGTACAAATTTGAAAATTTTCCCCGAGATTTGTTTTTATAAAACTCTTCAATGCTGTATTGGTTATTTCCCTTATGCCCATTTTTAAGATGACTTGTAGATCCTTCCATAGATGTGGTCCTATCTTCAACAAATCACCCAATCAAAGGTTAGTTTGCAACAAAAACATAGTTTTACCACAATAAAAGTAGAATGTCACACAAAGAGCTTTCACCTATGATGGCAATGAAGTAGGCGACACTACAAACAGACACATCATGAGGGAGTTATGAGCTTGAGAAGATAACAAGAGAGTACACAGTGCTTTGCAACAAAAAAATTATAATTCTTATTATCCAAAAAGAACTCCCTTAGGATTTACAAGAAAATGGGTTTTATACCTTAGCCAAAGGTTTTGGGTCAAAAATGAGAAGAGCCTTTAACTTTGTTATAGCCTGGGATTTTATAGATACGATTTAGAAGCATGTAACGCCACTTGTTTTGGATCATAATCATATGATTGTTTACAAATTAAATCCAAAAATCAATGAATTACGAAGGCTTAAGGCTATAAACGTCCAAATTTCTAAGAAAGAACAAAAATATTACATTTCGATTGTATGTAGACTCTAATGTTAGCTAGAGGGCTAAAAAACATCCAAGCCACAAGCTACACATTAGTTGAACAAACCAGACAAACCCAAGTCTACATCCTTACACATTACGATAGTGGCCAATCAACATAACAATGAGGTCAATTCTACATTTGAGAGCATATTCTCCAATTGTGCCCAAAGCTACAATCAGTGTTTCCTCTCCTTCACAATATCTTCTTTGATGCCCTCTTCCATCTATAAAAACAAGCATACATATTATTTCATGTCACTATAAAGGATATCCTGGATGAGGAAAAAATAGAGTATGATGTAATGAGACCATTCCCTCTAGCAGAGACATATCTAGACCCTTACAATTGATGGGTCTTTAGTATGGGAGTATCCTAAGGCATCTTAGGTCTCCTCCATGGTTTTGATGTTCATTTTGAGCTCCATCTTGCCCTTGGACAATAGATTCACACTTTAAAATTCATCCTATACACTCTCTATATTTATTTGGAAAATTTCCATTGTAGGGTTAATCTTTTCTTCACTTACCTTTTCTATTGGTGCATCCTAGTATGCATATTGTGCACACAATAACTCTTCTTTAGCTTTGACTAGCTTCTTCCTAAAAAACGACCAAGGTCCCTCATATGATCTATGTCTTGCTTTCCATAAATTTTGAAACTTTCCCAACCCTTGCTAGAGTACGCCAATGACTGCTAATGTGAGAGCTTGTTGGAAAACACACCTTGCCCTATTAAATACCACCCCTGTGCCAACTGACACTATTTCAGGATTGAATTGCTTAACAAATCCCTTTGCAAAAGTAGAAGTATTTTCCACATTCTTTGTTGACTTCTATTCAACTTTATGATGGAAGAGATGGACTTCCTCAAACATATCATTTTGTACACTACACCATATTGTGCAGTGTTATCTTTGTCTTGCCTTAACACATAGTACCACTCTGCATCGATCACATGCTCCCACTTCACAAGCTTGGGGTAAACACCCTCCATTAAAAGGCCATATTCAATATGAAATTTTACCACCAATTGGCAAAAGCTTTTGGATATAGCAGAGAAACAACTTCAAATGTAAGCTCAAATGGAGGAGGAGCTCAAATTCAAGCCATGACACTTTTTGAGTGATTTCCCTAGTCCTTATGGCAAAAAGGGTCATTTTTTGACAAAATGTCCAACCAAAGGTAGAAAAATTTGAACAAGGAGCATTAAGACAAAGAAGAGGAGGGGAATAGCCTCCATGTTTACTCTTTATAGAATGCTTATAATGATAGTGATATCCAATAGAGGATGTGGGTGATCCTCAGTCTCACTATTGGAGTCTTTTTTGGATAGCTAGGATAGCTTGGTCCTAAGTGATTCTTTTGTTTGTGGAAATATATCTTATTTCTATGTGACATCATAGTCCATTGAGATATTGTATAGATTGTGGGACATGTACAGTATTCATGACTTGATTATCTTGTGTGGTAATCCAGACAAGTCTAAAAATGATGGAGTCAATGCAATTGTTAGTGAGAATCTATAGACAAGAACAACTTCTATGCTTGGAAGTTTAGAATCACCAATTTCCTAATGGTAAAAGGTTCATAGTAATGATAGCCGACTTTCAGAAATCAAAGAAAAAAAAAAGAAAAACAAACTCATTTCACCCCCCCACTCTCAGTAACCCCCCCATCGTAGCTTCCCCCCCCCCCCCCCCCCCCCGCGCGTGTAAAGAAAGAGGATGCAAGAGAGCTACACAAGACAAGCACAAAGCACATGGAGATGGAAAGCTTCTTCTTCTTCTCACAGAAAAGAGACTACAAAATGACTAAGTGCTAAAACTGAAAAGTAGCACATATGTACATGCGGTCACTAAGTGTGAACTCGCTAGAAGCATACTAGGCTGGCACTATAAGTGTAGTCCATCTGTAGAATCACTGGCAGAGATCCTCCGTGTCGGTCACCTAACGCGCCAGTGAGTAAATGCCGTAAGCGGCCAAGACCCGTAGTGGATGCTAGCTCAAGATGTAGAGCTCGACATCTCAACACTCCCCCTCGAGCTCTCATGTCGTAGAGTCCAAGCATAGTCCGGAAACGTCGAAGCTTCTCAGCTCCGAGGGCCTTGGTAAAGATATCTGCTATCTGCTCCTTTGTGCTGACGTAGACCAAGTCGATGTCGCCCGCCAACACTCGCTCTCGAACGTAGTGGTAATGGACCTCTATGTGCTTGGTCCTGGCATGGAACACTGGGTTCTTAGCTAACTGCATGCTGCTGAGGTTTTCACAATGGATGACAATCTGCTGGTCCACCTGCACTCCCAAGTCCTCAAGTAATGTGCGTAGCCAAGCTACCTCGCACGTTGCAACTGTTGCACCTCTGTACTCGACCTCTGTGCTCGATAAAGCAACCGTAGGCTGCTTTTTGCTGCTCCAAGTAACAACAACACTCCCAAAAGAGAACATGAAGCCACTCGTAGATCTCCTATCAACAATGCTACCTGCCCAATCTGCATCTGTATACCCATACAATGCTAATGGCACATTTGCTGCATAGAACAATGCGTAGTCAAGAGTCCCTTGCACATACCGAAGTGTGCGTCGTACTCCATCCAAATGTGGCTTCCTCGGAAGTTGCATGAACTGACTCTCCAAGCCTACTGTGTAGCTCAAGTCTGGCCTCGTGATAGTCAAGTAGATTAGACTACCCACAATCTTCCTGTACATGTTGACATCCTCAACAACATCACCCTTCTCTGCACTCAGCTTTGCATTCACATCCAAGGGAATAGAAATTGGCTTACAATCAGCCATACCATACTTTGACAACATGTCCAAAGCATACTGTCTCTGTGACAGCCATACACCCTCTGGAGTCCTGATCACCTCAATGCCAAGAAAGTAGCGCAACTCGCCCAAATCTTTCATTTCAAACTCCTATTTGAGAAGACCCTTCACATGGTCAATCTCCATAGCATTGTCACCCACAATAATAAGGTCATCTACATATATGGTAATGACCACAATCCCCACATCACTCTCACATACATAGAGTGAATGATCAGCATGAGCTCTCCTAAAACCAATACTGACAAGATACTTGGCAATCCTGTCATACCATGCTCTAGAGCCCTGCTTCAAACCATACAAAGATTTGAGAAGCCTGCATACATAATCTGGGTAACCTGGATCGACATAACCAGGTGGCTGATCCATATACACTTCCTCTTGCAACTCACCATTCAAGAAGGCATTCTTTACATCATTTGATGCATAATCCATCCTCTAGATGCAACCACTGCTATGACAGCTCTCACAGTCGTCATCTTTGCCACTGGAGCAAAGGTCTCCTCAGTCTATGCCATACGTCTGTGCATAACCCTTTGCGACCAGCCTTGCCTTGTGACGCTCAATGTTACCATCAGACTTATGCTTAGTTTTATACACCCATTTATAGCCAATATCTTTCTTGCCACTTGGCAATGGCACCAACTCCCATGTGTCGTTTGCTTCCAATGCAGCCATCTCTTCATTCATTGCATCATCCCAATGCACATTTTCAACTGCATCCTCAAAACATGTGGGCTCCACATCCTGTATCACCTTAGCCATGTAGGCTTGGTGATGCGCTAGATACCCATCATAAGTCAATTTTTGAACTGGATTTCTGACTCTGTTAGATCTGCGCGGTCCTGAGTCACTCCTTTGTCCTCTAGCATCTTCTTATACTTTCCTTGAACTAGGTGTCCTAACAGACGGAATTCCAAATTCCTCATCAAGACTTTGTTCAGAACCATCTGAATCCATGTCTACATGTGAAAAACCTGATGATGCATCAGCCATAAATGGAGGTTCATCAACCTTTTCCTTTCCTTTTCGTGATACATTCCCTGTACCTGCTGGTGGAGTAACCTGCGTATGTAGTCTACCATTCCATGGCTTCTCAACAGAGCCACGAGAAGAGGACTCTTGTGGTCCACTCAAAACCTGTGACTTTGGCCTCACATTTTGTACAACCACATCATCTTTTACATCAGCCCCAATAGTGCCATGTGCATTACTGTACCAACTGCTCATCTCATCAAAGACTACATCTCTGCTCACTCGTAATTCTCGTGTAGTAGGATTGTAGCACCTGTACCCCTTTTGTTCAAGGGAATATCCCACAAGAATACATTTCTCTGATAGGACGCAATTTCCTACGCAAATCATCTGGTACATGCACGTAAGCTATGCAGCCAAACACTTTCAAGTGTGCCAAATCAGGCTTTGTACCTGTAAACTTTTCCTCAGGCGTTACATCATGCACCGCAGCTGTAGGTGTCCTGTTCATAATGTACACAACTGTGTTTACAGCTTCAGCCCAGAAATGATGAGGCATGTTCTTCTCATTCATCAATGCACGTGCAACCTTTGCAATGTGCCTATTTTCCTTTCTGCGACCCCATTCTGCTATGGAGTATATCTGCATGTAAACTGCCTCCGTATACCATGCATTCGCAGAAAATCTAAAAAATCATTGGAGAAGTACTCTCCCCCTCCATCTGACCTCAATGTCTTGATTTGCATATCTGTCTCCTTCTCAATCATGACTTTGAAGTCTTAAAAGTGACCAAACACTTCACTTTTGTTACGCATGAAGTAGACCCATACTTTCCTTGTATGGTCATCAATGAAAGAGACATAATACTTGCAACCATGTATACTTGCAGTATCGGTTGGAGCCCAAACATCTGTGTGCACCACCTCAAGTGGCTTTTTACATACATTGTGCTCATGTGGATATGAGCCCTTTGACTGTTTTCCAAACTGGCATGCTGGACACACTTTATGCATACCATCGACCTTGAATTTGGGCAAACCTTTTACAAACTGTTTTGATTGCATGCTGTGCAATCTCTGCTCATTGACATGGCCAATGCGTTTGTGCCAAATGTCAACATCAACCACAACACCTGTGCCCTGTGCAAATAATGCAGCTTTTACCTCAGGCATGTCTACATTCAGCGTAAACATTCTGCCCACACATTTGCCCTCTGTGATCAGCTTAAAGCCATTCTGGAAATCTTCTACATAACAACCATTTGGATTGAAGCGAACCTGCAAACCCTGCTCAACCATTTGTGCAACAGAAACAAGATTCTTTGTAATGTTTGGGACATGAAGTACATTTGCTAAGTACTTTGATTTCCCACTCTTCGTATTTAGAGGTATGCCCCCTTTCCTTTGTTCTGCTGTAGCATTTGCCTCGGGAATCTCTGGTTCCTTTTCATTGTCTCCTTCTACATAGTCCCAATAACCTTTTCCTTTTAGTAAATTTGTTATTCTGAACTTCCATGCAGGGTAGTTATTTTTCTCAAGCTTCTCAGTGACAATCTGACTGAAACCGTCAGACATCTTGAAGCACTAAGACAAAATAGCTGCAATCTGCAAAAACTTGCAAATCTGCTGAACCTGTTATCGTGGTACCTGTAACGCTTTCTACACTCAACGAGTGTCCACAATCAAGCGTACATACAACCACTGTACTTGTACAGTAAATCTCTATATACTGCACTTTGGAGACCTGTTCAGAAACTTGTACGAAACTGGTCGTCGATTGCGAACGAAGGGATTGTGATGCTCTTGCTCTCTTAGCCTCTCTTGCCTGCACCAGGCTCTGATACCATGTAAAGAAAGAGGATGCAAGAGAGCTACACAAGATAAGCACAAAGCACATAGAGATGGAAAGCTTCTTCTCCTTCGTACAGAAAAGAGAGTACAAAATGACTAAGTGCTAAAACTGAAAAGTAGGACATATGTACATGCGGTCACTAAGTGTGAACTCGCTAGAAGCGTACTAAGCTGGCACTATAAGTGTAGTCCAGCTGTAGAATCACTGGCAGAGATCCTCCGTGTCGGTCACCTAACGCGCCAGTGAGTAAATGCCGTAAGCGGCCAAGACCCGTAGTGGATGCCAACTCAAGATGTAGAGCTCGACATCTCAACAGCGCGCCCTACGGGCATTGGATAAAAACTCTCTCTCCCTCCCTCCCTCATTTTTCCCTACATACCCCTTCCCTAATATTTCTCTCTCCCAATTTACCCTCCCCGACCACGCAGAAGCTCTGAAAACCTCCCGACCCCTCTCTCATGCTCCGTTTGTGTGAGCCACATGGAAACCCCCCCTTCCACTCTCCGTATTCTTACACTCACTCTTACCCTCACCTTTACATTCCCCTTCACATTACCCCCCCTACCACTCTTCCCCCCCCCCCCCCCCCCCTTTGGCCCGCTAATATTCCCTCCCCGACCCCTCCTCCCTCTTCCCCACCCGCTCGCCTCACCCCCCCTCGGCTCATTCCCCCCCCTCTTGGCCCGCGGATATATTCCCTCACTCCACCATTGACTTATCCCCTCCCCTCGTCCTCAAGCTTCCATGCAAGACAATGAACCCCCCCTCCCTCTCCCTCTCACCCACACATCTCCCATACCCCACAACCCCCCCCCCCCCCCCCCCCCCCCCCCCCCCCCCCCCCCCCCCCCCTCTCTCTCTCTCTCTCTCTCTCTCTCTCTCTCTCTCTCTCTCTCTCTCTCTCTCTCACCCGGGCGCTCAGGCCACGCAAGCAAGGAATCCACTCTCTCTCTCTCTCTCTCTCTCTCTCTCTCTCTCTCTCTCTCTCTCTCTCTCTCTCTCTCTCTCTCTCTCTCTCATGGGCAGCGTAGCATAGTCTCGCCTCACACACCATACACACACACACACACACTATCACCCTCCTCTTCCCTCTCTCCCATCGCGATGTGCGCAGCAGTCCGCAAAGCACGTGCACACACCCACCCTTTCACCTCGCGCTCGTGCAACAGTCCTCACACACACGCCTTCACGGGCAGCGCAGTCCACAATACATGCACACACACACACACACACACACACACACACACACACACACACACACACACACACACACACACACACACACACACAAACACCACACACACACTCTCTACCCCTATTCTACCCCCCCCCCCCCCCCCCCCCCATCCGCCTTGCGCAGAGTACAGGTCGCCGGCCCCATCCGCCAAAAGAAGAAAAAAATAAAAACAAAAAACTATATATGTATCATATATATATAGCCCCCCTTCCCACGCACGTTTTGCACACACATGCCTATACAAAACACACACACGCATATACGTACCGCACCACAGATACAACGAAGAAAATGACTACGACATCAACAAACAAAAGAAGAAGGATACAAAGCACGCGTCGCCAACAACAAAAAGAGAAAATGCGCCGAAGGCATGCCCCGGCCGACTCCGAAAAGAAGTACGCTCGACACCGATGCACCGGCAGCACGCCATTCGCCGGCAACACGCAACCACGACGCCATCCCAATAATTTATAGGTTATTTTTATCATTATCTTCAGTTTTCACCCGAGCCATTGTAAATTTCCATTCTTTGTAAATATCCTCTCTCTAGGTGATGGTCACAAAGGCCCACCTAGAGATTCCCATCTTTTAATAACCTCCCAAAACAAAGCAAGGGTCAACCACACTAGACCAACCACTTTCTTTGTCTCCCCGATTAAGCTTACCCTAACCACACTGGGATTACCATAATCCAAGCAGCCAACACCTATAAATTGGCACTGAGAGGTCACTATCGGGGGGGGGGGGGGGGGGGGGGGGGGCAATTCATGAGGAACCAAGAATTTGGTAGAGTGTAGAGGGAAGGATTGACACTATCACCATCATGGGGAGGGGGGCTTGTGTGTTGGGTTTGCCTTGGGAATTGCACCATGCGAAGGGAACCACATCCATCTCTTGACTCCAATGGTCGATGCACACACGTATGCACGCTCTTGGTGGTGAGTATTCACAATCATTGAGCCGCCTTAGAGAACGCACCAAGTAGGTTGCACCACCTCCTCCGCCTACCTCTCCACCACCACGGCATGCCACCTTGTAAATATTGCAGAAATAATTCACCCTCACACCCCCGAGGGTTTTCATCATTTTCAAGTATTCTCTCTCTCTCTCTCTCTCTCTCTCTCTCTCTCTCTCTCTCTCTCTCTCGGTGTGTAGGCTCGCGGTGTTCATATCATCGTGGGTTTTGCGTCCTAGCCGCTCAAAGCTAGGTGGTGCCCCCTGTCCACTTTATCGTGGCAGGCTCGAGGCGCACCATTCGGTCCCCGGCGTTTTAGAGGCCGTCGGGGTTCGGGGTCCACTTTGCGTCCGTCAGTACATCAAAGGTGAAAAAGAGAACTCACTAGTGTTGCCCGAGGAGAATCCTACTCCTCAATGGGTAAAAGCAAAGATTAGAACCAAGGACTAAGGAAGGTCAACCATTTGTTAGTATGAAGAATACCATGATTGATATATAGGATGCCAATGCCCCAAAGGAGGCATGAAAGAATTTGACCTCGCTAGATGTGACCAACAATAAGGCAAGGAAACTATAGATAATGACAAAGCTCAATACTATGAAGAAAATGGGTCTATCAATAAATGAATAAAGATTAAGTACATATGTGATCTCTTTGCATCCATTGATGTCCTGCTTGATGATAATGACAAGGTGGAAGCATGCTTGCATGGGTTAAGGCTAGTGTACAAGCAATTCAATGAATTTTTATACTCATGGAAATATTCCAAGTTTTATAGATCTTGTGTCGTGGCTAATTGTGAAAAAAAAGAACGTTGGTGAAGATTTATCTGCAAGTAATTTTGAACAAGTCTTCTACAATAATAGAGGTAGAGCTAGAGGATGTGGTGTAGGTCAAGGTGGCGTCCCTTGTCATGGAAACCAAAATCAAGAAAATCAGCATATGTTTGACAATCAGAGCCAAAACATAAGTGGTATAGGAAACTATTAAGGCAAGGGGAAACAATGTGAAAAATAATGGTAGGGAATGCTGGACATGTGCTATTAATTGACTATTTCAGGTGTGTTTGTCAAACAAAAAAAAAATCATACAAGTACTAACGGGGGTGTAGATGAGCTCAAATGATTGTTTGTGGTGCAACATATGAGAACACTATGTTTAAAAATGTATCACATTGTGGTGATCATGTATGTGTTAGTAGCAAGCTAATTCGGATACCATTTTTTGGAGGCCTCATTGTAAAAACAGGCTTAGTATTTTGATAAATTGGGAATATTGTAACTTCTATTTTACGAATAAACTTTGTAATTGATGAGCTGGGGCTACAAGCTTCCAGATTGTATCAACCTGTCTTTACCCATCTTTAGTTAGAGCTCCCAGATTATTAGTTTTGACCACCAAAAACCTTGGCTAAGGTATAAAAGCCAATTTTTGTAATTTATTTTCAAGTTTTGGATAATGAAATACACAACGTGAGCTAGCAGCGCTCACTTCTCTCCTTCTCGCGCTTACTACTCCCTCTTTGGTTGTCACATTGCAGTCGCGTTTGTTGCATTGCAACCACAGGTAAGAGCTCTACGCATTGACGTAAGCATTTCATGGTATTTCGTAGATTTTGGCGTCTTCGACCAGCGGCCTAATTTCATGATAAGTAGAAATTTGCACTTCAAATAAAAAACTAAGTATAGGTGGGGGATTGGGGCATCATTGCTAAGCATTTAGATGCATTCTGGGTCAAAAATCCACTGCTTCAATTTTTGCACTTGACCCATAGTGGAATTTGAGACCATAAGCATGTGTGCTTAGGTCTTATAAACTTGTCCTAGAAGTTTCGTTACATTTGCATGTCATTTGATGCTGTTACGGATGTGATTTGTTTGCCGATGAGCGATTGGCTTTTGGTGATTTCAGTCACTTGAGTGTAGCTTGAGTTAGATACGAGTTGTTTGTTGTTTTTTGAGAGATTGAAAACCTCTTGTAGCCTCTATGCACTAGTCAAGTCAGCAGCTTCGTCCCATGGATTGACAATTTATTTGTGATTCTCGCTAAATCTACAATAAGATAGGAGTGAGGTTAGACACCCGTCCCACTTTTAGCGCCATTGTGCCGGGGCTCGAAGAGACCTAAACTAAGAAAAAATACGAGCGTCTTGTGAAGTTATCCTTTAACTTCCTCTAGGATCTCCTAGAGTAGAAACTTTCTTTTTAGAAACCCGTAGAGCTTAAGATTGTCGTCTTTTGCTGAGTAGAGGTAGATTGGAAGTAATCGTACTTGCTGAGTACCTTTAGGATTGTAGAACTAAGTTAGGATTTTGAGAATGATTGATGGACGAGACAAGTCTTAAGATCAAGGCTCAAAAAACCATAAAAAATAAGAAAACGAGTATTTGTGGACACTTTCCACAACCCTATTGTAGTAGAACCTAGGAGTAGGGCAAGTAGAATCCGAGGTGGATCTCAAAACATTGCTCTCTCTGAAGGAATCATTGTGAGTTGTTATTTGAAGTTGCATAATTTCAGGTCTATGACCAGAAATAGCATGAAAAGACTGCAAATCACTCAATCCGATTGGAGAGTATGCTTAAAAGTTGTATGAACCAGAAGTAAGCTCACGGACACAGTGAGATAAAAATGTCAAGAGTTTGCAAAAACTCAGATTATTTACTTTTTTTGGGACATTTTAGGCCAAATTAAGTTTTGACTTGATTCATAGGCTTAAAATAGCTCATGAAAAGACTGTCCATTGAAAAAGTGCAAAAAAGTGTTCATTTTGGGCTTAAAGTAAATAATCGCCATTGTTAATTTTCAACTCAAAACTGACTAAGGTTGATACTAGTGACTCATTGCATGTGTACAAACAACTTTTGTAAAGGCACATAGAATTTGGATCACCGAATTGACCAAAAACTGGGTAAAAACTAAAGTCTGTACTGACTTTTGGGAACTTGAGTGTAAATTGGGAAAAAAATTATTGAAACTCAATGAAACTTGATTTATAGGCTTATATTGATGTGATAGACATGTGTACATGCTCAGTTGATCGAAAAGATACAACAATTTGCCAAAAGTACATCTGCCCTATTTTTCAACTTTTTTGACCAAGTTAGCATACCAATAGCTTTACCATGTTGTAATAATCCTACAAACCAAATTTGGTAAGATTTGGATCATTGGATTGAATATTGTGACCAAATTTGCAAAGTCAGTCTGCGGACACAAAACTGATGACCATTTGAACAAAAATTGTCCAAACTTGATGAAACTTGGCTAGAGACCGTAAGTTGAGGTGCTTAACAGATTTGTGTCAAGGTTGGGACAAAACTTGGAAAAAATTTAGCTGGAGTAAATAATCGCGATTATCTACAACTGTCGCAAAAATTGATAATTTTGCACATTTGAGCATACCACAAGGTCAAGCATATCTAGTAGACTACACAAATAAATTTTGTGAAATTTGGATCACAAAAGTGAGACTTAAGCCAGATTCTTGAAAACCGAGTCTACGGACACAAAACAATTGATAAACTTGAACAAATTTTGTCCAAATTGAGTGAAACTTGTCCAGGGACCTTAACAGGTTGCACACTTGACAAATCAAGCCAAAAAGTACAAAAATTTGAGAAAAGTAAATAATCGTGATTATTTACTACTGCTACACAAAGGCACCAATTTTGACTTTTGAACTTGTGTAGTGTTAGACCAACATAATACAAAGCCACCGAGAAATTTTGGGTTCAATCGGATCCAAATTGGTACATGTTTACTCAGTTTTCAGGTTAGAGATTAGTCCTTTGATTTTTTTGCAAAAGGAGAATCTGAAAGTATCAATTGCTGACTCCCATAGCTTGATTTGAAGTGATCCACATAGACCAATCACAATAGTTAGCAAAAACTATACAGTCTTTGTGAAAGAGTAGCTAACTTGATCAAGATTGATACAGGAATCAGGTTGCAAACAAGGAATTGGTAGCTTGACAGAAGTTGCAATCATCAACAAGTGGAAAAAGTTAATAACAAGTCAATCCGACGGTAAGTACTCTATCCAGGGCTTCACAAGTCTATATGAACCTTAGATCTGGTCATATACTAGGAAACCAAGGCATATTTGGAGAAACCTCTAGTAGAGTATCCATCGAAGAGAGTGTGAATCAAGGCAACCCCTTGCACACTATCTTTGAAGAAGTCTCAAACACTTTTTCAGATTCAACATCTGAAATGTCGTCCTACTCGACTCACTCAAAAACCGGAACGACGGTGCATTATAAACATATACTCTCTTTTTATAAGACTAATCGCCATTGAGCTCAGGTTTACTTGGATCCTAACAAAGAGTATGCTATTCGCATTGATGACCATGGTATTGAGTTTCAAGAGGAGATCAAGGCAAACAAAAAAGAAAAAATGTACATGGATAGAAACGGAGCTCAATATTTATAAGTTGAATACCTTGACGTGATAGACAAATGGGGATTAGAAGTAAACACCATAATTCTAGATATGGCAGCAAAAGAAGGACCACCAACTTTAGAATTCAAGGGATACGATCAAGTTGATTTGAATCTTTTGAAACGGCTTAGTACAGACAATCCTAGGATCAAAGTCTATTGTTGGGAGGATAGAAACGTCAAGGATCTTCTATGAACTTCGCCTACCAAATCAAGACAACTAACACCCATGAAGATCATCTATATCTTCAAGATCAAAGATAAGGGTTCAATAGATCTACTAACCTACCTGTTTAGGGATGATTATAACAACAACTTTGTTATGATGACCCCTGAGGAGGTGAAACAAACCAAATACCAAGGGTATTCCATAAGGGATTGGATATTCGGCCAAGGACCATAATCTATTCCAAGAGACGAACACCATGAGAGATCTTCTGAGAGTAATGTTAAGAAACCAGAAACCACCTCATCACAAAGAAACCGGGTGACACTAAAGCCAGTCTATGACTACATGAGTCACTATTTCCAAGAGATTGGTCTGAAGGACTTTGAAACGGGGCCAACTGCCAGGAGACCGGGAGTTGAACCAAATAGACGTGTCAGACCAGTTGATTTTTAGAAATGGGTCAAAAAATACAGTGGATATGGGGATCCCTATGAACACTTAGCAAGCTTTAAGCAAGTGCTAAGAGCAGAATGCATATTCAATTTCCATACTCAATTCGAGGGGTTTGGAATGGCATTAGAAGTAAAAGCATTAACATGGTTCCAAAACATTCCATCAAGGTCGATCATGAATTTAAATACATTAGCTCAAGGATTTGTAGCTGCTTGTTCCAAAACGGGGATCAAACACAATACGGTAGCTCACATGTACAATTTTAAACAAAAACAAGGTGATTCTGTTAGGGATTGTGTAACTCGAATGAAACAATACATTGCCAGATGCCCAAAGCTAGAGATACCTGTAGAAGAATGACTAGTATCATTGTTTCTAGAGGGAATACTAAACAAAAAACTTCATGCTATACTATATAGCAAGAAGCATACAACCCTAGAAGAGTGTGTGTTAGATGCTATTGATTTAGGAGACAATTGTGATATTTTCAACAAAGAAGATGTTCCTAAGGATAACCAAAGTGAGAAAACAGAATCCACTAAACCAGCTCAAGTGGGAATGGCTACTGTAGCACCACTTTCAGCCATAGAAGACATACTCAAAAGGATGAATGACATGATGAATAACATGCAAAAAGAACCTACAAGAGGACCAAGACAAGGGATACCTCAACAGGGATAACCAATTAGGCCCCAAAAATGGTGTGCAATCAAGGGTAAATGGACCAACCATGAGACCAATGAGTGCTATTACTGACCAAAGTATGATGGGAATGTTCAGTACGGCCTATGAGGCCACAAGGACAACCCATGTACAGATATCAACCTAATATGGCCCCATCTCAAAGACTACCGATGGGTATGGAAAGACCTCAAGTCATGTTGGATCAACAACCTCCATATCTGGGACATAATGCAGTGCCTGTAAAGTACATGCACCAAGAGGGAGTCATAAATGAATAAGCACTAGTGTCTATTACACCCTATACTGAGCCTAGTCCATCTACAATAATGGTATAAGGAGATTGGTATAATTCTCATCCACCACTAATGGAAGAACCTATGACTTATGCTACACCAGAGCTTACACCAATGTACTATGTGGCTAATCAAGGTGTCAAACCTCCTATGGTAAGACCCATGATAAAGCCAAGAACTGGAAACTATCATAATTGTGGTGCAGATGATCATTGGAAAAATGAATTCCCAGAGCCTGACAAGAACCTCAAGCCAGTTGAATCCTATTGCATACAATGTTGCAAAAAGGGAGGACACTTCCCTGAAGATTATCCAAAAAATCCTTTAAACAAGGGTAAAACAGTAGTGAATGTAGTCCAAGTGATACCTAGTAGCTCATCTTACAGTGAACTGATTGTTCCAATCAAGGTAATCACCAGAGGCCAGGCTAAGAAAAAGAAATATAACTCCTCTGATGGTTCAGAAAATACAAAGAAATTCCTCTCAAAAGACCAAACGAAGCGGAAACAAAAGGTATGAGATGAGGAAACAGAAACAAAGGGCTGAAATTGAGGAGAAAGCAAAGAAGCTATTCCAAGAAAAGGTGAAAGAAACTGGAAGCAAAATCAAGGAGACCACTATGAAATTGGGGAGGATCAATTTTGGTTGACAAAATTTTTGAGCCTATTAATGCAGCCTTGGAAGCCTACCAAGCGGGACTTAAAGCAGGCCAAAACATGAAAAACAAATAAAAAAACTATCCTTCTCCAGACATGGAAGCAGCTAAACTTGAAGCTTATCCACATTTGGTAAGAATTATGCAAGAGATGCTGGAAAAACAAAAACCCAAGCTCGAAAGTATGGCAAAACTTGAGGAGCTTGTGTTAAGAGACAATAAAGAAAATTCCAAAGTGGTGGTAGAACCCCACCTTGAAACAAAAGAGCCAGAACTTATAGTGCCGGAAAGCGAAGATGCCTTAGACGGAATTCCATTCGTAGAAGAAGACTGGCCAGGACACTTATGGGAAAAAGTTAGAGAGATTAATGATGGGAGTTTAACTCTGAAGTCAGGTCCTATAGAGGAAGTATGGTTGGACAATCTACCTCCTGATATGGACATGGATGTACAATCCTTGTATGGGGATTGTGGATCTGAAGCTTCAGGGATGTCTAAATCATTGACCTTGAAAATAATACCCTCTTACTTGGGAGATAACGAGGATGAATCCATAGTGTGTAAGACCACTCAAGTAAAAAGAGTGGAACAAACCCTAGAAGTAGACAAAATCCATTCAATCATGTCTACACCCATCCAATGCACTCTTACTTTGGGAGAACTATTGAAAATTAGGCCATATCTATGGAATGATCTACAGAAAACCCTAGAGAAGGTGGGAAAAACATGACTAATTGTAAAAAATTTGGAAAAATTGAAACACAAAATGGACAACAAAGAGATTCGATCTGCTCCAATGAACAAAGTTGAAGAATACTACAAAGGGGAAGAAGGAAACACAACCCTTCTAGTGAAATATAATGACATAGAAACCATGGAAATAATGGATAGTAGGGCATGCATAAGCATAGCCACGAAAGCAGTATGAGAATCCTGGGGACAACCAACCATTAGAAAAACTCGAATGAAATTGCAATTGGCTGATGGACACATTGAAAGACCATTAGGACTGCTTGAAAAAGTGATAGTTAATTCTATTGGAATTAGGGTTGCAGAGAAACACACACAACTTGGAGAAGACGAAGGAAGCTCAAGGCACACAATAGAGAGTGTATTACTTAGTGTTCAATGGAAAGATAGATAGCCCTAGAGTGATGGGCGTAGGACACCTGTTAAGTACATAAATGGCACACATGATGGCCTCAAGCCAAAAATAATGCAGCAAAGCTTGACATTTGACCAAATATCATGCCATTTCCGTCAGTGACCTTTTTTCCTCTCAGCAACACCATTTTACTGAGGTGTATAAGGCACTGTACATTGGTGTTTTATCCCACGACTAGCCAGAAATGCATTAAATTCATGAGACATATACTCCCCCCCTCGATCGGAACGGAGGGTGCCCATAGTACATTTCGAGACATTTTCAGCCATAGCCAGAAATTGTTTGATGCACATAAGAACTTCGGACTTCGCTTTAAGAGGAAATACCCATGCATGCCTGGAGTAATCATCAATGAAAATCACGAAGTACATGTAATTGCCCAAGGACGGAGTTTGCATGGGCCCACAAACATCACTTTGCACAAGCTGCAACCTGCATTTGGCCCGAACTGAACCATCCTTTGGAAATTTAGAACGTTGCATCTTACCCAAAATACAACCTTCACAAACATGTTTGACAGGTGCTTCAAGAGGCAGCAAAGAAGCAACCATATCAGATTTCTGCAAACGCAGCAAACTGGCAAAATTCAGATGACCAAAACGTGCATGCCAGAATTTTGCATCTGAAATAGCCCTTGAATCTACAACAACATTTGCAAAATTTTTTCCACACTTGTCATACAAAGTGAGCTTATATATCCCACGACACAAAAGGCCAGATGAAACAGTTTCATCACCAAAACTGAGATCATGAACTGTACATCTGTCATCCACAAATTTGACTACAAGTCCAAGTCTAGCAAGTGCGGATACAGACAAGAGATTCTTCTTGATCCCAGGTACATAAAGTGCATCAACAAGTGTGAAGGAGGTGCCATTAGCAGCAGTGAACACAATCTTTCCAACTCCCTAAACTGGATAAGAGGTGTTGTTGGCACAAATGGCTGAATTCCCATGAGGGATAGACTCAAGAGAGGTAAAAAATTCATGATGTGAGGTAATGTGATTTGTAGCACCACTGTCGAAATACCACACATGTGAATCTGCAGCAATTGACAAGCATGCATCATGGACATCAGGATTGTAAGTGCACTCTGTGCTAAAAGCCCATTCTGCATCAACATCAGCAACACAGTCTCCTTTCACAGAAGACTCAACAATGGCTGCATTTGTAGTGGAACCAGCATTTGCAGTGGAGCCACCCTCTTTCTTCTTAGCGTCTTTGGCCTTCAACTTAGAACACGAATTGATCAAGTGATCATTGGATTTACAATAATGGCAACGCATCTTCTTTTTGCCCTTATCACAAGAATTTCCAGACAAATTGCAGCCAGCAGAAGCATTAGGAACAGAATTTTTGCCACTCGCAACAGAACCATAAGAAGTGGATGCATTGCTGTTACCACCCTTTCTTTGAGAAGCAATAAAAGCCTGTTCAACTGCACGCTGCCTAGTCCTGTTTTTTCTAGAAAGTGACTCTTGCAATAGCAATGTGCATAATGCATCAAACTTAACAACTTCTGGATTTCCTTGGGTCATAAGTCTCCAAGTACTAGCAAAAGTCTGGTAAGAATCTGGTAAGCCATCAAGAACAGTCTGCACAAGGGAACTGTCTGAAATGACTTCACCTGCAGAAATAAGCTGCTCATTGATATCCTTGACACTAGCAAGGAAAGTGTCCATATCATCTTCCTCATGCATAATCTTCAACTCCAGCTCTTTACGCAGCAAAGCAATTTTAGCCTCATTGCGACTTGCATAAAGTCTAGCCAATATATCCCAAGCCTGTTTTGCACATTTTGCTGAACGGATGTGAGGAACAATGGTGCGCTTCACACACAACACAATCAATGCATGAGCCTGCACATCCTTTACATCCCAACGAGCTTGTTCTGCCATAGGCAAAAAAACTCTAACAGCAGCAATCCTTGCAGCAAGATCTGCAACATCCTCAACATTGCCTACATCCTCAGAGCCACGACATATATCAATGCCCTGTACAATATTCCAGACGCCTTTTGACACAAGCACATGTTGCATCATATAAGCCCACATAGGGTAATTGTCCCCATCCAACCTGTCCTCAGTAGCAAACATCTTGAACACATCTGTGTTGTTGTTGTCAGCCATGGTAAATGCTGCACCTGATGTGAAAACTGCCCGAAAATAGGAGAAATAGAGCGGGAACAACACGTGCTATATAGCACAAACCATAGAAGACTATAAGGCACCTGTTATGCAAAAACGAAACTGACAGAATTTCTGCACAAAATGATGAAATTGCCTATGCAGACCTGCCTGTAGTGGAAACAGAGGCCGAAATGAGCCGGAATTAAAAATCTGAGCAGACCAAGCTCTTAGAGCTATCCCAAAGTATATATCGACCTGCAAACGCTTGCCAAATCTCACTAAAATCGGAGAAAGTGAGCAGGCATGTGCTGGAGCAGCTGGCGACTAAGCCCGGGAGGACGTGACCTGCTCTAATACCAATTGTTGGAATTAGGGTTGCAAAGAAACACACACAGCTTGGAGAAGATGAAGGAAGCTCAAGGCACACAATAGAGAGTGTATTACTTAGTGTGCAATGGAAAGATAGATAGCCCTAGAGTGATGGGCGTATATACAATGCTCGGGGGAAAAAACCTCCTAAAGAGGGAAAAAATGCCCCGGCGGTCCTACTGTGTTCACACACATCACTACCACATATATATGGTAACAAATTCCTGTGGGATTGAATATCAACACACTTTTTCCATAGTAGACTTTAGAAAGAAACTCAATTACGAAATCATATTGGGAAGACCTTTCATGCGACAAGTACAGCTCATTCAAGATTGGGGAAACAATTACCTGTACTTGAAGCAAGTGGGATCAATAACTAGGGTCAATCTAAAAGATCACACTTATAGAGATGTCATGAAACGCCCATACAAGAATTCAACTCAGTCTCTTCAACCAAAACTAAGCCTCCATCTTGGTTGAACAAAAACACTCCTATTTGGATGTGTGGAGCTTTAGAAAACGGGAGTTTAAAAAGAGAAGAATGTATCTTAGAAAAGGATTGCACGGATGAAACTTATGTACCTGAACCCTTTCCAGAGCATTTGTTTGAGCAATTTGAGTGGACTCAAATTTTAGCAACAATGAATGTATATGTAAATACATCTATGCCTACTCAATTTTGCAATGAGGATGGCTATGGCATGATTCCCATAAAAATGATCTCAACCCTCCACAGTGAAGACAAAATTCAAGAACCCAAGGACTTGATGAAATCTCAACAAGTATTTTTAGACCTCTACTATGATGCGGCAGATGAGTTAGAAGAACACTCAGCTACCTTAGAAGATTCGGGGTCGGAAAAATAATATGTGAGAGATAAGCTACTCATAAAAGGATGGGAGGAAAAGTTTTTTGACTTTCCTAATCAGAAACCAAGAAGACAAAAATGGTATAGATGAAAAAGAGACACTAGAAATTTGAAAGCTAGACCTATGCCATCAGTCTCCAGTAGAACACAGTTCTTGATGACGATAGATGCCCAAGATTGTGTCAAGGACAAAATCACTCGCAGATATCCTTCAAACAAAATCCAGAAATCTCAAAAACGTCGAGAAAAACAAGAAAGGAAACTCAAGAAAACCCAAAAAACTAGGAGAAGGATTCAACCATGACACGAGTCGAAAGAATATCAAGAGTTGAAAAAAGCTCTAAAGGAGATATATACAATTGTAATGGAAACCACTGAAGAAGATGGTAAAGATGTAATGAGTGTTCCATCCCATTACAAGAAATATACTCTCCAGGATCAAAGAATCATATTCAAACAACCTATTATAGAGAACTACAAAAACAGAGTGAGTACTACGAAGGGCCTAAAAACGCAAAAAAGCTAGATTTGGCTGAACCAGGAGAAGAGCCTAGACCAGCCTACATTGCAAATGACCTTAAAGAAAAAGAAGAAGGGCTTTTGTTAAGTTTACTAAAAGAATACCGAGATATCTTTGCATGGTCTTACAAGGATCTCAAGGGTGTTGATCCAGAAATCTGTTAACATACCATACCCATGAGAGATGATGCAAACTAAGTAGACAAAGGCCATATACATACAATGAAACATTTTCTAGGAAAATCAAAGAAGAGATTGAAAAGCTAAGGGAGGCTGAACTTATTTATGAAATTGAACACACAAATTGGGTGTCTCCAATTGTGGTAGTACCCAAGAAAAATGGAAACGTACGAGTGTGTGTCAACCTCAAGAAAGTGAATGCAGCTATCATTAGAGACAACTTTCTTCTTCCAATCACTGTGCATGTTTTAGAACAAGTTGTAGGTAAAGAAGCTTACAGCGTTTTAGATGGCTTTTTGGGATACAATCAACTTTTGGTTGACCCAAGAGATCAACATAAAACTGCCTTTGCAATGGAATGGGGTATTTTTGCCTATCGGGCTATGCCTTTTGGGTTAATTAATGCTCCTGCCACCTTTCAAAGATTGATAAGCCATGCTTTTAAATAATATCTTAGGAAATTATTGGAAGTATATATGGATGATCTATGCGTTCATTCATCAATCCGGGCTGATAATTTTGGACACCTCAAAAAGGTATTCGAAAAATGTAGACTTTATAGGATTTTCTTAAATCCTGAGAAGTGCACATTTATGGGTAGACAAGAAAAAATTCTTGGACATATAGTGTCTAAAAATGGCATACCTACTGATATGGACAAAATTCATGTTATTGTTGATTTGCCTAGATAAAAAACAGTCAAGGGGGTTCAAGCCTTCATGGGGCATTGTGGATATTACAGACGGTTCATTTATATGTACGCTATAATTGAAAAACCCATGAATAGCTTGATTACACACTTTGAATGGACTAAGATGTATGAAGAATCCTTCATGAAGCTTAAGAAAGTTCTCACTTCAGCTCTAATATTGAAAGCAGATTGGAATAAGATACTCCACATACATGTAGATGCTTTCCATTTTGCCATCTGGTGTATACTAGCTCAACCAAGAGACGAAAAAATTGATTTTCCTATTTCTTATGCTAGCTGGCAGTTGAATATGGTAGAAAAGAATTATACCACCACCAAAAGGGAAGGATTAGGAATGATCTATACTGTAAAAAAGTATAGACATTACCTATTAGCAAACATATTTGTGTTCTTTGTGGACCACCAAGCCTTTTTGTACTTGGTCAACAAGCCATGCAACACAGGAAGAATAGTGAGATGGTTCATTAGTCTTCTGGAATTTGATTTCACTGTAGTCGTGAAAAAGGGCACTACTCATCAAAGAGCGGATCATTTGTCAAGGATTGTTTCAGGGGAACCACCTAAAGGAGTAGACGATGATCTACCAGACGCCTATCTATTCTCTGTGGAGATGATACCTCGATGGTCGGAAAATATGGTATCATTGATGACCATAGCTCAAGTGGATTCACAAATACCACTTCCTTTTACAATCGGATAAATTGAGTAAATGGCTATGTATCAATTACTAGCTGGGAGACTATACAAAAGAAACCGAGATGGAATATTGCTCTTGTGTATTAATCCCGAGGAGAAAATCCAATACCTAAATCAAGCACATATTACCATAGTAGGACTTCACTTTGCGAAAGATCAAACTATGCGACGAATCTTGAGACTTGGAGTATATTGGCCAACTATGAGGAGTGATGTTCATTCTTTTGTGAAAAATTTTCCTCAATGTCAAAAACAAACACCCATACCTCATGTAACCTTGTTCCAAATGCCGCATGTTCCTAAGTGGAGTAACTATCTAGTTACTTACTTATCCAGCCGAAAATTTCTGGAGGATATAAGCAAAGAGCAATTGAAACTGAAGCAAGAGATTATGCTCTTATTGGAAACTATTTGTATCGGAGAGGTAAGGACCAACATCTGCGTCTTTGTGCAAATGAAGAAGAATATATTCCAATTATAGAACAAGCACATGCTAGACTAGCTGGACGTCGCTTTTCTAGTGAAACCACTGCAAGAGCAATCTTAATGGTAGGCATATGGTGGCCAAAACTTTTTGCAGATGCCAAGGAATACGTTCAAAGTTGTGATGCTTGTCAACGAGAAAAAATGCCAACACGTGTAGATAGCATGCCATTAAGACCAATGATGGGAGCTAAAGCTTTCGCAAAATGGGGTATAGATTTTGTTGGGCCAATACGACCACATGCTTATAGAACCCAAGCTCAATATATCATTGTAGCTATGGACTATTTGACCAAGTGGGCCAAGCCTAAAGCAACTCAAAAGAATGATGCCAGAACAACTGCTGCATTCTTATATGAGTATGTGCTCACAAGATATGGACTTCCAATAGAACTTGTCAGTGATAGGGGAACTCATTTCCTCAATGAGGTAATCGAGTATCTGCTTAATGGATGTATGGTCATCCATAACAAATCAGCTCCCTATCATCCCCAAGTAAACGGACAAGCTGAGCATACAAATAAAATTCTTAGCTCGGTATTGACTAAAGTGGTTAGTTCAGGAACGACAGACTGGGAAATGAATCTCCATGCAACTCTATGGGCTTATCGAGTTTCATTCAAAACAGCTTTAAATGCAACACGCTTTAACCTTGTTTATGGTCTTGATTCCGTACTGCCAATAGAGTTTCTATTGCCGACACTAAGGGTAGCTAAGGATCTTGAGTGGATTGGACATGAATTGTCAGAGAGACTTGAAGATTTAGAGAAGCTAGATGAGCAAAGGCTAAATGTTGTAGCTCACATTTATGTAGAAAAGCGAAAACAAAAACAGTTTTTTGATTCCCATCTAATTACGAAAATCTTCAAAAAAGGTGTTTGAGGACAGATCAAACGGGCACCCAATTGGTCGGACATGTAGCCAGCGGACACGACATTTGTACCCTATTATTTTACCAAGCTAGTGTAGTAATACTCACATCTATGTAGAAAAGCGGAAACAAAAACATTTTTTTGATTCCCATCTAGTTACGAAAATCTTCAAAAAAGGTGTTTGAGGACGGATCGAACGGGCACCCAATTGGTCGGAGATGTAGCCAGCGGACACCACATTTATACTCTATTATTTTACCGAGCTAGTGTAGTAATACTCTGTGTAGATCCAGATTACAAAGTATTGGATCAATCCCCTGAGTTGTAATTCTATCATGACAATTGTAAAGGTCTGTGTGAGCCAACCATTGGCCATTCAGAAATCCCTAGGTATAAAGGTCAATAGCTTTAATGTGAAAAGGAGGCTTATCTTTAGAGAAGAAGGGAGCTTTGAAAACGTATGCTCAAGCTATGAAGATGCTCCAACTTGTAATCATCACAGCTAATGATTTGGTAATCCGTTTTTTATTTAAAAACTTGCATTGTGTTCCTCTCTATTTGCTCTTTAATCCAAGTGTAAGCATTGTCAGTTTTGCTGTGGTTTGTGATTACGTGTTAGTGAGTCTTACTTGCAAATTTGAGTGCTTAAATCATTGTTTTTAGTTGTTTTGACCATAGGAGAGTGTTCTTAGACCATAGGGCGACCTTTTTGGATTGATCTGTTGTAGTTTTCTAGACTTTTTCATGATGGATCATGATTTTGGTACCTTTTCGGATTGCGACCAGACTTGGTAGGATAGTGCCCCTAGGTGTCCTAGACCTCCTCCTAAAGTTTTATTGCAATTTGAGTCCGTTCAAGTGCCAAAATGGCGTGATGACCTAGAGCTGTGAGAAAGGACAGAGGCAAATTTCTCTGATCATTGAGTGTTGGTTTGCTTGTAGAGTTGTTGTGTTTGCTTGTTAAGGTTGAATTCTTGAGAGTGACTATCTCAAAGAGTCTCCGTGCCCCATCCGAGTCACTTCCGTGAGTATTGACATTATGTTAGTACCAAAAAGCTATGATGCAAACGTCCGTCACGGCGACCCGCTAACATTGGTGACGTTTCCTGGGATATGATCCTTAGATGGTGAGTGACCTAGTGCGTATTTAGAGCTTTCTTTTCTGAAGATTTGTCTCTCCATTCCATTTACACCTTAGTAGTGAAGCAGCTAGACACGGGGTTTAGTGCTTGCTAGATCTATTCTTGAGAAGTAAAGAGGGTTGTGAGTGAGATAGCCAAAAGCATTTCATTCTTCAATTTTCTCATTACTTTCATGTTACCATATACCTGTGGTAGTGATGTGTGTGAACACACTAGGACCGCCGGGGCATTTTTTCCCTCTTTAGGAGGTTTTTTCCCCCAAGCATTGTATATACGCCCATCACTCTAGGGCTATCTATCTTTCCATTGCACACTAAGTAATACACTCTCTATTGTGTGCCTTGAGCTTCCTTCATCTTCTCCAAGCTGTGTGGATTTCTCTGCAACCCTAATTCCAACAACTGGTATCAGAGCAGGTTACGTCCTCCCAAGCTTAGTTGCCAGCTGCTCCAGCACACGCCTCCTTACTTTCTTCAATTACAGTGAGGTTTGGCGAGCCTTCGTAGGTCGACAAATATTTTGGGTGAGCTCATCGAGCTCAGTCTGCTCAAATTTTTGATTCGGCTCATTTTGACCTCCATTTCCACTACAGGCAGGTCTGCACAGGCTATTTCGTCATTTTGTGTAGAATTTTTGTCAGTGACATTTTCTGCATAACAGGTGCCTTACATTCTTCTGTAGTTTGTGCTATATAGCACGTGTTGTTTCCGCTTTGTTTCTCCTCTTTTCGGGCAATTTTCACATCAAGTGCAACATTTACCATGGCTAACAACAACACAGATGTGTTCAAGATGTTTGCTACTGAGGACAGGTTGGATGGGGACAATTACCCTATGTGGGCTTACATGATACAACATGTTCTTGTGTCAAAGGGCGTCTGGAATATTGTGCATGGCATTGATGTACGTCCTGGTTCTGAGGATGCAGGAGATGTTGAGGATGTTGCAGGTCTTGCTGCAAGGATTGCTTCTATTAGATTCGTTTTGCCTATGGCAGAACAAGCTCGTTGGGATGTAAAGGATGCGCAGGCTCATGCATTGATTGCATTGTCTGTGAAGCGCACCATTGTTCCTCACATCCGTTCCGCAAAATCTGCAAAACAGGCTTGTGATATTTTGGTTGGTCTTTATGCAAGTCGCAATGAGGCTAAAATTGCTTTGCTGCGTAAAGAGCTGGAGTCGAAGAGTATGCATGAGGAAGATGATATGGACACTTTCCTTGCTAGTGTCAAGGATATCAATGAGAAACTTATTTCTGCAAGTGAAGTCATTTCAGACAGCTCCCTTGTGCAGACTGTTCTTGATGCCTTACCAGATTCTTACCAGACTTTTGCTAGTACTTGGAGACTTATGACCGAAGGAAATCCAGAAGTTGTCAAGTTTGATGCATTATGTACATTGCTATTGCACGAGTCATTTTCCAGAAAAAACAGGACTAGAGAGAGTGCAATTGAATAGGCTTTTATTGCTTCTCAAAGAAAGGGTGGTAACAGCAATGCAACCACTTCTTATGGTTCTGCTGCGAGTGGCAAAACTTGTGTTCCCAATGCTTCTACTGGCAACACTTCGTCTAGCAATTCTGGTGATAAGGGCAAAACAAAGATGCGTTGCCATTATTGTAAAGCTAATGATCACTTGATCAAGTCGTGTCCTAAGTTGAAGGCCAAAGAGGCTAAGAAGAAAGAGGATGGTTCCATTGAAAATGTTGATTCCACTACAAATGCAGCCATTGTTGAGTCTTCTATGAAAGGAGACTATAATGCTGATGTTGATGCAGAATGGGCTTTTAGTGTAGAGTGCACTTACAATCCTACTGTCCTTGATGCATGATTGTCAGTTGCTGTAGATTCACATGTGTGGTATTTCGACAGCGGTGCTACAAAGCACATTACCTCACATCATGAATTGTTCACCTCTCTCGAGTCTGTCCCTCATGGGAATTCAGTCACTTGTGCCAACAATGCCTCTCATCCGGTTCAGGGAGTTGGAAAGATTGTGCTTATTGCTGCAAATGGCAGTTCCTTCAAACTTGTTGATGCACTTTATGTACCTGGGATCAAGAAGAATCTCTTGTCTGTATACGCACTTGCTAGACTTGGAATTGTAGTCAAATTTGTGGATGACAGATGTACAGTTCATGATCTCAATTTTGGTGATGAAATTGTTGCATCTAGCCTTTTGTGCCGTGGGATGTATAAGCTCACTTTGTATGACAAGTGTGGATTTTTTTTTGCAAATATTGTTGCAGATTCTAGGGCTATTTTAGATGCAAAACTTTGGCATGCACGTTTTGGTCATCTGAATTTTGCCAGTTTGCTGCGTTTGCAGAAATCTGATATGGTTGCTTCTTTGCCGCCTTTTGAAGCACCTGTCAAACATGTTTCTGAAGGCTGTATTCTGGGTAAAATGCAGTGTTCTAAGTTTCCAAAGGATGGTTCAGTTAGGGCCACATGCACGTTGCAGCTTGTGCATAATGATGTTTGTGGGCCGATGCAAACTCCGTCCTTGGGCAATTACCTGTACTTCGTGACTTTCATTGATGATTACTCCAGGCATACATGGGTATCTCCGCTTAAAGCCAAGTTCGAAGTTTTTATGTGCTTCAAACAATTTCAGGCTAGGCTGAAAATGTCTCGAAATGTACTATGGGCACCCTCCGTTCCGATCGAGGGGGGGAGTCTATGTCTCATGAATTCAATGCATTTCTGGCTAGTCGTGGGATAAAACACCAATGTACAATGCCTTATACACCTCAGCAAAATGGTGTTGCTGAGAGGGAAAACATATCACTTACAAAAATGGCACGATGTATGGTCAAAAGTCAAGCTTTTTCTCATTCTTTTTGGCTTGAGGCCATCATGTGTGCCACTTATGTACTAAACAGGTGTCCTACGAAAGCTTTGCAGTCTATTACTCCATATGAAGCATGGCATGATAGAAAGGCTTCTATTTAGCGCATGCGTGTTTTTGGCTGTTTGGCATATGCTTTGGTGCCACAAACACAGCGCAGAAAATTGGATGATAAGGCTGTCAAATGTATTTTTGTTGGTTATAGTGCTGAAAGAAAAGGTTACAGGTTGTATCATCCGCAAGCAAAATGTCTTCTGGTTTCACGGGATGTGGTGTTTGTGGAAGATTCTGTTCAACCCTTGCTGTATGTCATGTACTAGATACAGTAATGTAAGCTCACATGACATTTATGACACTTTGTTTCCTGTTTTCAGTGGTGGAAATACGAATGTAAGTTCCAATGAGGCAAATGTACAGCCTATGGGGGTTTCTAAAAATGTTACAGATCAACCTATTACTAATGCAAATGTACATGATGTACTTGATGAGGAAAGGCTTGAAAATGAGCAGGCTAGAAGTATGCCAAAATGGCTGGTGTACACTTTGCGTGAGAGTAAATTGGATGCACCTTTGTCTAGTCGTACTCGTTCAGGCTCTCACCATGCATCTTGTGCATCGGATTGTTATGCTTTGGCTATGTCTAGCTTACATGATGTTGAGGAGCCTCTATCTTTTGATGAAGCACAAAATTCAGAAAATTGGATGGCTGCCATATGCAATCAGAATATGATGCACTTTTAGAAAATGACACATGGACTTTATGTGATTTTCCTCCTAGCAAAAAGGCCATTGGTACTAAGTGGGTTTACAAGTTGAAATGCAAGGCTGGATGGTGAGATCAATCGCCATAAGGCTCGACTTGTTGCAAAGGGTTATGCACAACAAAAATGCATAGATTATGAAGAGACTTTTGCTCCCACTTTTCGTATGACTACTGTGCGTTTTCTATGTGCATTGGCAGCTCATTTTGGTTGGGATGTACATCAATCAGACATTGTTACTGCTTTCTTGAGTTGTGACATATTTGAGGAAGTTTATGTAACGCAACCTCGTGGTTTTCATAAAAGGACAAGAGGACAAAGTGTGCAGATGTAAGAAGGCTTTGTATGGGTTGAAGAAATCTCCTTGTGCTTGGTATGAGAAAGCTGACACTCATTTGGTCAAACGAGGCTTTCGTAACAGTCCAACAGAAAGCACACTGTATGTAAAGCATGAGGGTGATGTACTTATCATTCTGGTTCTTTATGTCGATGATTTGCTGATCACTAGACCAAATGAGAGACATATTGTTGAATTTAAGGCTGATTTGAATGCTACTTTCAAGATGAAAGATTTGGGGCTGTTGCATCACTACTTGGGTATACAATTTAAGCAGTATGATGGTGGTATTGCCTTGTGTCAAAAAAGTTACATAGAGACATTGCTATGTAAGTTTGGACTTGAGGATTGCAAACCTATTGCCACTCCCATGGAAACAGGTTTGAAGTTGAGTCTACATGATGCAGGCGATCCTGCGGATGTCACTCTTTAGAAAACTGTTGTTGGCTGCCTCATTTATGTATGCAACACGAGGCCAGATATTCAGTTTACAGTCTCACAAGTCAGCAAATTTATGCATAGCCCAGGTTCTAAGCATTGGTAAGCTATCAAGAGGATTTTCTGCTACCTTAGTGGCACTTTACATCTTGGCTTGTTTTATCCCAAGGGGGGATCATTGCCTTTAGACTTACTTGCTTTTTTGGACTCAGATTGGGCTGGTTGTTTTGACATGCGAGTGTCCACAAGTGGTTTTTGTTTCATGCTTGGCAGTTCATGTATATCATGGTTGAGTACGAAGAAACCTACTATGGCCACCTCGAGTTGTGAGGCTGAGTACAGGGCAGTCTTCACAACTAAGGTTGAGTGTGTATGGCTCAGACGCCTTATGGTTGATTTGGGTGTTGGAGAGGACATTGCCAACACTATCTACACTAACAATCAGAGCGCATTGGTAGTTGTGAGGAACCCTGTTTTTCATGCTCGCACAAAGCACATTGAGGTGCATTACCACTATGTCAGGGAGAGGCTCTCAGCAGGAGAGATCAGCTTGGCTTCTGTGCCAACACTAGACAACCTTGCAGATATTTTCACAAAGGCATTGTCTCGTGAGAAGCTTGAAGATTTCCGCAAAGCTTTGGGCTTACTCCCCTTTGTGGACTGATCATGTCCTCAGGGCACGGCACTTCCATTTACTCATGTGCTAACTCTCGTTCACCGTATCACTCCAAGGGGGATTTGGTACCATATACATGTGGTAGTGATGTGTGTGAACACACTAGGATCGTCGGGGTATTTTTTCCCTCTTTAGGAGGTTTTTTCGCCAAGCATTGTATATATGCCCATCACTCTAGGGCTATCTATCTTTCCATTGCACACTAAGTAATACACTCTCTATTGTGTGCCTTGAGCTTCCTTCGTCTTCTGCAAGCTGTGTGCATTTCTCTGCAACCCTAATTCCAACATTTCAGAGTGTTGTACCGTATTTCATTTTGAATTTATTTTGTACCGTTCAATTTGTTTTTGTTTCATGTTTCATTTCAGTACTTAGGAGTAGGGTAAGTAGAAACTACCAACATCAAATTTGGGCTGAAAGATTGAGGGAAAAAAGGGTGAAAACCATAGTTTGGCCGAAATGACCATAAATCTGAAATTTTGAAAATTTGATGGTAGAGACCGCAAAAGTGATCCAAATTTTGTTTCATGTTTCATTTCAGTACTTAGGAGCAGGGTAAGTAGAAACTACCAACATCAAATTTGGGCTAAAAGATTGAGGGAAAAGAAGGGTGAAAACCATATTTTGGCCGAAATGACCATAACTATGAAGTTTTGAATATTTGATGGTAGAGACCTCAAAAGTGACCAATTACAGTGTACATCATTGGGAAATTGCTCTGATTAAGTTTGCTTGAAAGAAAAACTCAAAAATCACTTCAGAATTGGTTGTTAGGGCACAAACAACAAAAACAAGGATTCAGAGACAAAATTGGGCAAATCTTGAGATTTTGGAATCCAAATTCAAAAAGGGGTGAGATTTGGCTTCTACAGGACATAGAGAACCAACATAACAAAATTCATGAAAAAATGTTGTCAAACATGGATCACGATCCATGTACCTTTTTGACATTTGGGGCTCATATTTGACAAGTACATCCTTGATATCATTTAGAACAACTTTGCTAAAAGAAACCATGTCAAAAAATTAAAAAAAGTTGGTCAAAATAACCAAATACAGAAACTAGTCAAAAACTGCAAGACAAAAAGAAAAACTTGTTTTTGAATGACAGAAACTAGTCCAAATCCAAAACTTTTGATACCATAGCATCCATTAAACATGTTGATTCTAATGGTACCAAGAAATGTCAGTTTGGCTTCCAAACATGGATCACGATCCATGTACCTCTTGAAAAAATTGTAAAAAGTTTTGGGTGAGATTTGAGCAGTAGGTAGTTGGTGCCATTTGAAACAACTTTCCCAAAAGAACTATATGCAAAAAAGTTGCAAAAAGTGGTCAAAAGAGCAAAAAACAAAACATTCTCTAAAGTGCAACAACAGACTGTAGAAGTCAGTTTTGGTTAGGCAAAACTGATCCAAATTCAAAAAGATTTGTGACGCAAGCTACAAACATCATAAGCTATCAACACACCAAAAATTCAAGTCCAAAAGTGGTGGAACATGGATCGCGATCCATGTACCCCTGAAATTTTTTTGGACATAAACTTTTCTAGCCTGTAGTAGAGACCATTGTGAACAAAAGTCCCCAAAGAAATTTTGTCAAAAAAGTTCAAAAAGTGGGTGAAAAGAGCCAAAAATTGTTCAAAGAGGAAAATCCTAAAACAGACCTAGGAATTGACTTTTTCCTGGCCTAAACAAGTCTAAATCACACAAAAACCATATAGCAGGGATCATGAGACTAAGGAAAAGTTGTGTGTCAAGTTTCATTACCATCTGGCACATAGGTGCATGGATCCCGTCACATACTGATACCATATTTGCACCATAGCTAGAAGACATCACAAGGAATCTAGTGGTCTTTTCAAAAGTGAATTTGGATATCCAAAAATTAGAACTGTCAAGCATTCTGACAAAGTGCTAGAATTGACCTAACTTTCAATCTAGAGGTCCATTAAAAAAAAATGATACCATAGGATCTACTAATCATGATGAATCTGATGGTACCAAGAAAAGTCAATTTGGGCTCCAAACATGGATCACAATCCATGTACCCATAGTGATAACTTGACCTGAGACTTTCCAGATCAGTAGTGCATACACAAGGAAACATATCCCAAAGTCCAATTTCGTAAAAAATTGAGTAAATTTGGGTCAAAAGGGAGAAAAACAGGTGATAGACTGAAAACCGCAGTGCAGACCTTGAATTGGCCATTTGACCTGTCAAAACAAGTTGAAATCCAAAAAGATTTGAGATTTAGCTTGTAGACATAGAGTGCAACAAGCTGCCAAAAGATCAAGTCCAGATGTGGTTGAACATGGATCGTGATCCATGTACCTCAACTTGATGAAAATTGTTATATAGCCTGCATATGAGCTTGTCTACACATATTCAAATTTTGGAGAAAAAAAATTGACAGAGGAACATGGATCATGAATCCATGTACCGCAACATAGTGGGGATATCTGACTTCATGATCTTATAGACATACTTGAGAACATTCCAAATCTCAAGTTTGAGCTCAAAATACCTTCTGGAAACCAAGATACAAGCCAAAGTTCCTGTGTTCTGGTCCTGAGACTGTTTTGAGTGCTGTTTCAAGTGCAGTTCACTAAAAGTGCTCTAACTTTTGATAGACAACTCCAATTTGAGTCAAGTATAGCAAGGAAGAAAGCTTGCGGGCAATAGCTCCCAGGTTTCCTAAATCCAAACTTTTAGGGTACCCAAGACCAGTTTCCAGAAACCAAAAAGTCACAAATTATTGACTTTTGAGAGACATGATCAAGGGCAAAAAGGGATATGTTGCAGTAAGCCAAAATGGGCTTGTAGGGATTATCTTGAGAGTTTGGATTGAGGCTTAAACATGACAAATCATCCACCACCAGGGTTCTCTACTCCACTCGGAGACATGAAAAACTTTGCAATACCGACAACATAGGGATTGGGAGAATGCATAGAGGAGAGGCATCCTCTGATCAACAAACCAAACATGAGATTCATCAAAGCCAATGAATCCATGAAAGTGCTTCCAGATTACGCTCATGAGGGCTTGTATAGGTTCACAAATGGAGATCCATACATCTTCTACAAGTGTGTAGAACCCTATGCTTGAGAGTGAAGGTCCATGCTATGAATGTGGAGGTTATTATTGGGCACAAAGTTGTCCAAACAAGGGTCCACAAATTGAATTATTTGTATTCTGTGAACTTTGTGGGATAGACCATCTACGCCAACACTGTGCTAAAAATCTAGACTACAAAGGAAAAGCAATGATGAATGTTGTAGGCGTGATGCCTTCTTCAAGTGGATTTGAGATAGAACCCACCATTCCTTTAAACGTAATGACTCGAGCTCAAGCTCAAGAAGCTGCTAAAAAAGCAATCCTTCAGGAGGAAACCACATTGCCTGTTCAAACAGAAATTGAGAACATACCGGTGAGAACAAGAAGAAACTCGTGGAAAGCCAAACGGGATAAGATGAAAGCAAAGAGGCTGCAGGAGAAAGCTGCTATGGAAACTGAACTAAATCAAACAAAAGAACAGCTTAGACGAGAGCAACAAAGCAAGAAAAACGCAAAGGGACCTAAAGAGTCAAAGACTAACTCGGGAGGTTCAGTCTTGGTTGACAAAGTCTTTTGAACCTTTGGATGCGATTTTGAAAGCTTATGATGCTAGGTTAAAGACCAACCAAACACAAGATAGATGACTAATGTACCCTCACCCACGGTATGAAAAATAGAGGTTGAAAATGTGCAAGGAGCTCATCCAAAAGGCCCAAGCTCTTATGGAACCAGTTCTAGATGCTCCAAAAACGGAGGTGCTAATCCATGAAAAAATCAAGGAATTGGAAATTCGTGGTATTGTAAACAAAGAGGAAGAGCCAGCAGTTGAGGCACCTTTAGATACAAGGGAAATAGCCAATACCACAGATTGGGTGGGCTCACAAGAAGAAATGCCAATTCCTAAAGTGGAAGAACAATGGCCACAGGATCTGTGGGAGGATATCCGAAACTAAAAAGATGGTAGTGCTACTTTACAGTCAGCACCTATCCCTGAGATAAACATGGATCACGAATTTTTCCCAAGAGATATAAGATCTTTATATGGGGATTCTGGGTCTGTCGCATCTGAAGAGAGTAAACCACGCTCTCTACAAACTTTCCCATCTTTCATGGGAGAACACGAGACAAAATCGGAGGTTAAAATGGTACCTTCTCAGTGGAAAGACACACCAAAAATGATGGATACCAAGAGCTTGCATGAATTGATGTCTTCTCCTATACAATGCACACTGTATCTCTCAAAGCTCCTAAAAATTAGACCGCATCTTTGGGGCTGAATGGACAAAAAGCTGGAAAACATGGGGTTAAAAATCCCCTCACATGAACAACTTGCGGACAAAAACATGGATGACACCTTGTCTAAGAAGCCATAAACAAAGCCAGTACCAATAAATAAGGTGGGTGACTACTATGAAGGGGAAGAAGGAAACACCACCTTACCACTTGAGTACAAAGGAATAAAGATGGTTGCTATATTACATAGTGTGGTAGGAATTGCCATTGCAACCAAAGAGATATGGAAAAAATGGGGAAAGCCTGCAATTACGAAAACTCGAATGAAACTGCAATTAGCAGATGGATACATGGAGAAACCAATAGGAATATTAAAACAAATCATTGTATCCTCATGTGGCATAGAGTATGAGCACACCTTTTCCATAACGAATTTTGACAAGAGTAGCAACTTTGACATCATATTGGGCAGACCATTCATGTGTCAGCTCAAAATGGTACAAGATTGGGGATATGACTATATCTACTTGAGACACAAAGAGATCACTACAAAAATTAGTGTCAAAGATCATAGTTATAGAGATGTAGAGTGAACCCCGAGGGAAGAATTAAACTCCACAACTGATTTTGAAAGCAAAGCACATATTTGGATGTACGGAGATCGTGAGAGTGTAAGTCTGAGGAAGGAAGATTGTATTCTCGATCGACCTATGGAGGACACACACTATACTCCAGAACCATTTCCAGAGGAGTTATTTGAACCTTTTGGATAGGATCAAATACTAGCCACTCTTGATGTGTGTGTGAATGAGGTGACCCTGACTAAATTTTTCAATGAAGACGGGTATGATATAACTCCCTTGTTTACGCTAAAGGTGTTGAAGGAAGCTAATGAAGTTTGTGAGTGTGAAAGCAAAAAAGGTGAAACAGATAGCTACGTCTTGGAGCATGAGGCCAAAGTGAAAATGAAGGAAGCAGAGCAACCACGAGAATATGTCATCATTGATATACCTGAAGAATCCACAAAAGCTGTTCCAAAGAATTTCACTCCAAAAAATTACAAATGAAAGCAGATAAAGGAGCAAAGTTTCCAATTTCAACGTCAAATGTTCAGCAAATGCAAGATCAAAAGAAGAACAAGGACAAGGAAGAAGATTGATTGTCTCCTACAATGATCAAATTCAGATGCGGAGAAACAGGACTCAAAATCACATGTTTAGTTGTGATAGATCCAAAAGCGATAAAGAATCTAATGACTTATGGAATGTGGATCATGATGGGAAAACCACCAATCAAAGAGCTAGAGGACATCATGTACACAAGTTCAAAAATGCCGATTCCTAGCTTCGGAGTGGCAGAAGCTGTACTCAAGTTGATTCCACATAATTGACTCCCATCACATCAAAGAGAGTCTGGTCCTGATAGAAAGCTAGAGGAACATCTTGTTTTGACAACAATCAAAAGCTTTAACAATGACAACGGTAAGACTCCATGAAGCTTCTCAAATCAATGAACAGAAGAAGCAACCAACCATAGCAGAAAAGGGTAAAGCTAAGTTACACATTGAAGTATATCAACCTCACAAGACAACTTTACCTTTAACAAGCCTCCATCAAACTTACCGCAAAGCCTCTACATCAAGAGCCAAATCATCAACAATGCAATGGAAACCAAAGCACAAAGTCTATCAACCAAGGTTTCCATCACAAAAAAGCATCCAGAAGAAGTCAAAGAATGTCAACCAAGTGTTAGTATCCAAAGAGCACATCCAAGTCAATGACCTAGTTTGGATACATGAAGCATAAGTTCAACCTAAACAACTAAAATGACAGGGTGGGTAGCATCAAATGACTCAATCACTGCTCAAGGCTACTTTCAAGGAAACACCAATGTTTGGGCCAAAAAGCCTAAACTAACAGTCTGGATGTACTCACCTCAAGAAAGAAGTTCTACAAGGAGCAAGCCAAGCTATCAATGGAATAAAAAAACTCAGGCAAGCAAAAGAACAACAATAGAAGGAAAACAAAAAGACCTTCCAAGCGGGCAACACAAAAAGTATGGGTGTCAAAGTCAGACCTTAGCCAAGCTACCCAACAAACACAGATGCAGCAATGGATGATTCCAGTGAAGCTACTCAAAGCACAAGGATTCTATGAAGGTAACACTCATATATGGTTACCAAAAATTGTAGCTCAATCTTGGTCAACCAAGAGAAATCACGCAGCACAAGCTTCTATCCCAAAGCAAGCAAAGACAACCAACATCCAGCAGAATCCAATTGCAACCAAGACTACTGCAATATCTAGATGGATATCTCATCATCAACTCCAAAACCAAGGCTTCTACAAAGGAAATCATCAAATATGGATACCGAAGCCTAGTGTCAATCAAGCCAAAGCAGAAGAGAAAATTCCAAAGACGGTCACGAAGGACCAAAACAAGATGGGTTTCGAAATTGCTAGTGGAAACTCAAACAGAAAGAACCCACACACATCAACAATTTCTTCTCATGGGAGATAAAGCAAAAGCTCCATCAGTACCTACAAGAGTTGAAGGACTTGTTTCACAAAGCAATGTGAACATACGATAGGCAAGTCAAGAGAATCCAACATATGCCAACCTACTCGACAAAATGGTGGCATCCAAAGACCAACACAATGGAAGAGGCCTAAATTTCTAGAACTTATGGAATTGGGTTTCCGGCCTTGAACAGGTAAGTCCAAGTCGCCATTAAAAATACATGGCATAAAAGTCAGAGTCGGGCAGCTAAGCCACTAAATGAGCGAGGCGTTAGTCCCAAACCTTCATGTAATATTCTCTGTGGTCTAAGCGTCTTAGTTATTCTAGGTACTGCTCAAGCTGGAAGAGTTGAGCATAATAACATTGTGTCACTCATGCTGGTATAGGTGAGCTTAAGAGTCAAAGTCATTGTAGTATAGTGGTAAGTGAAGGAGGAAGTCCAAAAGACACTCACGCACTCAACATAGTGAGGTATGAGTGGACAAGCTTCTACATAAAAAACCCTTCTTGGAAACGTGGAAGCTATTGAGACGTCCTTTGATGTCACATGTGTTACATTTGTTCCTTGAATCACCCATTTGTTCCTTGATGTCACATGTGCTACATTTGGTCCTTGAAGCACCCATCAACTCCATGTCTTACACTGCATGCTTTTGTGTAAAAATGCCTCATAAGCATATAGATGTCCCATAATTGGCACTTGCATTACGCACTCTTCCTTTGTTTCTCCCAAGAGCTCACCTTGCATGACAGGTACTTCAAGTCCAAATGCTCAACTCCAATAAGAGCGTATACCAAAGGCACTTTTTTTCCATCGGGTTTTTTCCCTTTGGTCATCCAAGTTTTAGACCCTAATCTAGAAACCCTCATCATCAACTTCTTGTATATATTCCTTCTACATCAACAATAAGGAAATGGCTACCCAAATCAATCGGCAAACAACTTGGAGCAAAAACTACAGGCCTCCATATGCTTAATCAAGAGAATCTTTTATCTCCAAGGTTGACAACAAAGCTCCATCAAATAATGTCAAGTCAAAGAATGGCCTACAATGACAAGCAATGACAAATTCTGCAAAAGAGTCATCAACAACCATACATAGCTTACATAGTGCTTAAACATTGGTGACCTATTGCAGACAGCTCAAATTACAGTGGACCTTGAAAGAAAATCCATCATAAAGTCCATGCCATAAAGAGGATCAGTTCTGCAAAATCAGACACATCAACATCCATCTTCACGGTGGCTAAGATTGTCAACAAAGAGGAGAATGCGCAACAAGAAGAAAAGTTGTCTCAACAATCAATCTCAAATCATGAATCAACAACACGACAACTATGAATCACTTTAGGAAGGAAGGAGCGTCATCAATGACAAAGACTTTACACGTTGAAGACCAACCTTCAAGACAAAGCTGGCTGAAGACAACCCTATGACAAGACTGAACAAGGTTGTGTCAAGGGACACCACGATTTAGGAAGGGGGGAATTTTTGAGGACAGATCAAACGGGTGCCCAATTGGTTGGACACGTAGCCAAGTTTTCTGATCTAGTGTAGTAATACTCTGTGTAAATCCTGATTACAGAGTAGTGGATCAATCCCCTGAGCTGTAATTTTGTCATGACAATTGTAAAGGTCCGTGTGAGCCAGCCACTGGCCATTTAGAAAGCCCTAGATATAAAGGTCAATAACTTTACTGTGAAAAGGAGGCTTACCTTTAGAGAAGAAGGGAGCTCTAAAAACGTACGCTCAAGCTACGAAGATGCTCCAACTTGTAATCATCGTAGCTAATGATTTGGTAATCCGTTTTTGATTTAGAAACTTGCATTGTGTTCCTCTCTCTTTTCTCTTTATTCAAGTGTAAGCATTGTCAGTTTTGCTGTGGTTTGCAACTACGTGTTAGTGAGCCTTACTTGCAGATTTGAGTGCTGAAATCACTGTATTTAGTTGTTTTGACCATAGGAGAGTGTTCTTACACCACAGGGCGACCTTTTTGGACTGATATGTTGCAGTTTTCCAGACCTTTTTCATGATGGATCATGATTTTGATACCTTGTTGGATTGTGACCATACTTGGTAGGATAGTGCCCCTAGGTGTCCTAGAACTCCTCCTAAAGTTTTGTTACATTTCGAGTCTATTCAAGTGCTAAAATGGTGTGATAACCTAGAGCTGTGAGAAAGGACATATGCAGATTTCTCTGATTATTGAGTGTTGGTTTGCTTGTAGAGTTGTTTTGTTTGCTTGTTAAAGTTCACTTCTTGAGAGTGACGATCTCAAAGAGTCTCCGTGCCCCATTGGGGTCACTTCCTTGAGTATTGATATTATGTTAGTACCAAAAAGCTATGCTGCAGACGTTTGTCGCGGTGACCCACTAAGAAAAGGGGACTTAGTTTTAGTCTATTCCCTTAAGAAACATATTCCCAAGTTTAAGAAAAAGGAAAACGGACCGTTTATCATTGAAGATGTATCTCCAAGTGGAGCAGTTAATTTGTCAGCCCTAGATGGTGAATCGATGTCTAATTGGATTAGTGGATGTCGTTTAAAGAAGTATAATTTGCCACTAACCAATGAACTGCTAGAAAGAATGCATGCAGCTAAGCAAAGGAAAATAAAACAACAACAGGTTATCAATGAAGCCCAAGAAGAAGCTCGGCTTTGAGTACTCAAAAGAAAAGCTGTTCTCATGAATCAACAAATACCTATTCCCATCAACACCCTGGAAATAGATGACCGACAATGGGAATTGCCGAAAAATGCAGTGTCAACAGATGATGAATGGTTAGATGGAATGGACCTTCGCATCAAATAACAACTCAACAATCATAGCACAAATTCATTGGCGATACAAGAGCTTGAGTAAATGCAATCAGTTATTCCATGTACAAGAAAGCAACAAGTCAGTCTTTGACAGCAGGAATAGCGACTATCAAAGAATGAAAGAAGAACTCAACACCAACTTTGGGAGTAGTCAACTTAAATGTGATAGTACATGGATGTTCATGTCCTCATCAATTTGTATTTTTACCTAATGAACACATAAATGAGACAGTGATTCTTGGAATCTCATGGATGCTGACGTACAAGGTAGTACCAGATTGTGATACAAATCAACTCAAGCTATCACCTAAAGGCGGACAACTCATTGTTCCAATTGCACCAAGAAAAGAGGAATGGAAATTAGGTTACCAGCAGAGTAAATCACGGAGCAATCCATCTTCTCCACCCTTCGACAAGAAAATCTACAAGTAGCATGCAAGGAGTTAGTCAAATTTGGGTACCAAAAGCACATCTTAAGGACAACCCGATTCAAATTTGGGTGCCCAAAACATCATCGACAATACCAAAGACGGTTCCAAAGATCACAACACAAAGACAAGCATCTCCGAGCAAGGAATCTAGCATGAAATGGAATTGGAAGAAAAAGGAGCAGTTATCTTCTCCGCAAACTGTAAAACCGATCACGCAATGGAGAGTTAAGTCTCAGAAAACTCAACCACACCATTCTGCACAAAGCAAACCAAGATATCAATGGCGACTAAGAGTTCAACAGCAGTCAGTAATGATATCCCCAGCTCAGGAAATCAGCAAGCTAAAGCATCCTGATGGTACAATCAAGCAGAGAGCACACAAGCTACAAGATTTGCTCTTTAGCATCAGCAAGCCTCGACAGCAGAAACCCTTGAGTTAATTACTCAAGACCAAACTCTTGCACAACATAATGGTTTGAACTTCATTGATCTTCAAAGCATGGTAGATCCAACCATTGTTCAACCCATGCACATAGTCGTCCCGGAGTACTCCATCTAGGAGGGGTGGAAGGGCACTAAGTAATTAAGGGCAATGTTTGAAGACAGAGAGAAAATTGATGTTAACGTGTGATTTTTTACAAAATTACATAATAATGCCCTTATAAATCATCAACAGGGGATTTAACTGATAATATCTCCCCGATGAGTGTAAATAGTGTATATACTATCAGAAACTCATCAAAAATAGTCCTTTTTGGCTATTTTTTAATCATTTTTCTTGTTATTGACACTTAAAACTGAAGAAATCCAACAAAAAACAGTCAAGATGTGTTTTCCAATAGATTTTCTTAATTATTGGATTTTTACTTTACTTTTTTAGCGTATTTTGTTATTTTCTTTGATTTTTTCAATAAACAGGTCAAAAATTAATAATAAATAGCAAAAGAGCTCAGATGGAAAAATTGAAAATACAAGACGAACAACACAAGATGGACAGGCACAAAAATTTTCAATCAAATCGGCAGATGGAAGCGAAAAGCCTAAATTAGTCGGCCAAGCCTACTTTTGCAGAATTCTTACAGAATGAGCTACAGGAATCCGATTGGGAAATTTTTTGAGTTTAACATAGATTTCACGGTCTAGTAGGACTAGCAGAGTAATTTAAGGAAAAATGGTTCGGGAAGTCCGAGTATAGATACCCAAGGTAGACTAAAATCACCTCATTTCTACTTGTTGCCTTTGGAGAGAGAGCTCTTCGACCTTCTTCGTGCGCATTTTTTGGAGTCCACAATTGCATCTTTTCAGCGTCGTCTCACATGAGACATGAGGGGTAAGTTCTATACTTATCAATGATTCATTCTGTACGCCTGATAGCTAGTTTAAACCCCTAGAAAAAACCCTAGAATCCAAGCAGTGCATGAAGACCTACGACCTAAAATCGACCATAGCGGCCTGTCAGCTCAACCAAATCAAATGAGACTTGACCTGTAGCATGCCTTAACATAATAGAACACTTCTATATCAACAGTTGACCATTCGCCAAGGATTGAGGGGGTCCCAAGTAGAAAAGCTAGGTTTCTGGCAGTTGCCAAAATTGGATTCTGACTCCACAAATAGCTTACATACGGGTCTATACACAATTTTTATGATTGATTTCATACAATCAATCAAGCCAAGCCCTTTAAAAGCAGAAAAAGGCAAAAAGGCTACAAAGCGTCAAATTTGACATACGAGGTCAAACTGACTCCAAATGGACCAAAATTGGATGCGATGCTTTAGGACTATGTAGCGGACAAGTCCATAGCCTCAAAAGTGACTAACCAACTCTACAGGCCATGTAGTCACAAAAATAAGTGATTTCAGAGTCGACAAAGCATGAAGTGATTCCGGCAAGACAAAACTTTACCAAATTTAGTTTAGGACTTGTTTTACGTGTATAGAATATTTTTAGGTCAAAATTTTCAAGTTTTGCAAGAAAAAGTTGACTGCTATAAAATAATCGCGATTATTTATGTTTGCAATATTTTGGCTTGAAAATGGTATCATCACCTCACCTATCACTTGTACACACCTATTACATGCCAAATTTCAAATATGAGCCAAAATGATCAATTATAACTTGGAAAATGGTCAAAAAATGCAAAGAAGTCCTTTCAAACCAATTTCTGAGTTATGAGTCACATTTTTTAATTCAAATCACCTCATACCACATACATAGGGTCTACACCATGCCTAGAACCAAGTTGCACCAAAAAATGTTCATTTTGATGAAAAAGTTAATAATTGCGATTATTTACTTTTTGGCCAAGATGGGAAAAAATTGCAACTTTGCCATCATGGGACCAAAGTACATGGTGTCCTAGGCCCACTAACCAAGTTCGAACAAATTTGGAGCTCAAAATCTCAAAATTCCTTCACATCTACTATTTCAGAGACCTAAAGCCCAAATCTGGCACCATTTTCACCATGTGCACCCAAATGAGCCCACACTTCACTCAGAGTATCTAATTGATATATACTTCAAGCCTATTGTGCCACATTTGCAAAAAAGTTGACAAAATTATTCAGTTATAAATAATCACGATTATTTACTTTTGTTGCAATTTTTTGTTTGGACTTCATAATTTTGATCTTTACATGTTTTTATGCATCTATGCATGTTCAAAAATTGATTTGAAGCAAATTGGACTCAATTTGTCAGCAATTTAGACTGAAGGACATTTTAGGGTGGAATCTATCAAACTTTCTAACTTTGACACTCTATTCACTTAGCAGGAGCCATGCAAGGGTGCAGAGAAGGCCAAGAAGAGGGTCTCCCAAAAGGAGAAGCTGCAAGAGCTACCACCATACCGACTGTACCCCAGTTTAGTAAAGACGGCGGCCAAAGTGACCTATCTGTCTAAAGAACAGCTTGAGGAGAATAGCACAACAGTTTTCACAGGTAGATTCAAAAGTGAAGAAGGACATCAGGTAGAACTACAACTTCTACCAAAAGAGGTCTATGATGTCACGGCAAAGCTCAAGACAAAAGAGGCTAGCAAAAGGCTTGGGCTCAGAGAATTCTATGAATAAGAGCCATGTGGAGTAGATTTTCAGAAATCCTATGAGCTCCTATCCACCATCAAGGAAGATGGAACAGCCCAGATCTCTGACCAGCAATGGAACCAGGTTGAAGTGGTAATTACGAAAGAGATAGTGGTCGAAGCTCTCAAACTGCTGACAGAAGGGATGACCATGAGAGCTAGGGATAGAAAGACGGCAAGTACCTTCACCAAGGAAACTGTTGTTGTAACATTTGTCGATCTTATCAAGAAGCAAGTGGAAGAAGCAACAAGATTACATCATCAACACTTCCACTTTCTTGCGAAGAGACCGCCAAGATACACAGCACCCAATCATGTAGTTGCGACTACATTTACACAAGTTTTAAAGTCGAAAACCAAGCAACCCATCGACCACACACAGTATGTGTTATCCACACTGAAGGGTACAAAAAAAGAGGGTAAGATAACTATTTGGGAGCATCTGAGGTACTCACAAGAATAGCCTACCATGCTATCGTCATGGTAGACAATTTTCCACCTACCCTAGATCAGAACACATGGATCGTGTCTGCACAACCATCCCCTTGAGCCACAAGGTCCACCAGAAGAACTTACAAATCTGATGAAGATTCTACAAAGAGCTCTCTAGAAAGACATAGCAGCGAAAGCTCAGACAATGAGGAAAGAAGATCCCGCATTGAAGAAATGAAAAGAAAAGCATTGGCAGCACATCAAGAGGAGCCTCAACAGAAGCAGGCAAGGTTTAAGAGAGAGAAGCACTCTTATGAACGAAGCCGCCAAGCTCAAGGCAAGGACCCTACAAAGTGGGTACCTATAGAAGTAAAAAGACCAATAACAAAGCACCCTGCACCGAAAGAAGCAGAAGATCCAAAGGATCTATTGGAAAGAATGTATCAGGAGGTAGAGGCATTGAAGCTGAAAGAAGCTCAAGAAGCAAAAAGAAAAGCTAAAGATGTGGCGGAGCAGCAAAAACAAGTAGAAGAAGCAACTACACAAGGAGAGACCCAGTATGAACAAAGTGATATGTCTCCCCGATCATTTTCACCTACTACGGAATAGCACAACCACCCCATGCCAAGCCCACCACCATCACCAACAGATAGAACCACACAGGGAGAGCCCACTAAAGAAAAAGAGCCTGAACAAAAAGAAGCAGTAGAACCTGCACAACAGGCAGTAACTACTCCAAAGCAAGCCAAAGCAAAAGAACCAGAGCCGAAAAGGGCAACAAGTGTTGCACCAGAGGAGTCTCCAAAATTTGAGCAAACAAAGGAACAAGAAATAAGGGAAACCCTGTCTACCACCACCCAGCAAGAACCGGCTGAGACATCCACGAAGCCTCAAGTAGACAAAGCAGAAGAGGGCCAAACTTAGCCTCAAGGGGAGGAACAAACAACCGCCACAACCCCACTAAGAGAATCACAAGAGACTGCCAAAATTTCTAGGCACAAGAAATAAAGACTGGCAGACAAATGATGAGATAAGTCTGCAAGTTAATGAATATGCAAAGCAAATGCAGGATATGATAGAAGAACTACGATCAGCAGCACTTAGCCGTAGCACAAAGGCTAAAGAGTTGGAGATGGTGATCGACGCTCTCCAAGGAGAGTTAGAGGAGAGATTAAATGTCATCATTGATCTACAAGAACAAGTTTGTGAATTGAAAGCTGAAGCTGAACAACATTAGCTAGAAAGAGAGAAGCAAGAAAAGAAAATGGAAGAGTTAGGTGAACTACTCATGAAGTTGATAGTTGCTTGAAAAACCAAAGACAAACAACTAATAGAGGTTACTAACGAACTTATAACTACAACTCTGTCAGCGAAGAAGATCCAAGTACATCTAGACATAGCAAATACCTCATTGCAATATTCAGAGCAGCGGATCAATGATCAGGGAACCTTTTTGCAAGAGATAAGAGAAAACCCCGCAGTTGCCTCGGTCAAAGGTACAAACAAAGTGTACAAATCACTAGAGAAAAAGAATAAAGATCTCGAGCTAGAGCTAAAGCTGGAGTAGTCACAACGTAGAGACCTAGCATAATGCGGGTACAACGAGAAGAAGAGCTGCTCAAGAAAATAGCCAATCTGAAAAAAGTCAACCAGCTACTACTGCGAGATGGACAACAAGAGACACAAGAATAAGCAAGTACATCAGAGCAGCCACATATCGATATTCCCTCAGTCTCTTTTGCTGAGATGGAAACACGGCCAGCAAAAGGGCTAGGTGGTGAAGAATATTTCCAAGTACCATTATCAGAAGCTGATGAAGTGCCAATGATTCAGTTGTCAAAGGTTGAGGAAGATGCACTTAAAGAAAAGGCTATCTAGGAGACAGATGAGTAGTGGAAAACAACGATGGATTGGGAGTTGAGAGTTCTTCACTCTATCAATGTTACTCAACTCACTCCCAATCAAATCAATGCACAATGGCATCAACAATCACTACCATATCCCTTGATAAAGATAGAACTACTACATGTCAAGGAAAGACTTTATAAAGACATGCAAGTAGAAGGCTCAGATGAAGTCCACCCTAAGTGGAGAAAGAGCTGGCTGAACAAAAACAAGAATCCTAGATACGTGGTTCTGTTCACAAGAGCACCTGCGGCACTTCAAAATGATCCAACTTTTTGTCATGTACCAAGAGTAAGGACGTGGCAAGCACATGAGGCAATAACAAAGAAGCGGCCTACATGGCTGAACTATCCAAGATTGCCAGCTCCAGAAAAGGGAATGCCGACAGAGGACTACATGGTGAAAACCCTAATGGGCACCATGGTATTCTTTAAGAGTCTCACTGATCTCTCATGTGCGATGATTTACGAAATTTGCCGAATGCTGCTCACCTGCATTGGAGTCTTTCATGAGCCAGAGCAAGCAGGAGCCCCGTGGATGTCTTTCCTCGAGGGCAATAAGGGTTTATGCTACGATCTCTGTGGCCAACCTTTCAAAGAAGTACTCTATGGGTTCTACGCCCGCTACATGTTCTTACCTTCTCATAATATGTTGGCGTTTGAGGAAGCGTTCTACACAGGGTTTTTCACTTGGCGAACGAAGATTTTTGGGCCAGTGATCAACAACCTGACTTCACGATTCATCGGCTACTCCGCAGTCGAGCTTAAAAACAAAGTCACTATGCAATTTTTGCAGGTGACATACAAAGAGAGAAAGGTCAGATATGAAAAGGCTCTACATGCACTTAAAGATCGCCTCACCAACCATCAACCCGAAGATTATTTCAGCGCATAAAGCTGTGTCAAGGGATGACACAGGCGAGGAGGGGAGAATGTTAGCAGCAAGCTAGCTCGAATACCATTTTTTGGCGCTCTCATTGTAAAAACACCTTATTATTTTGATAAATTGAGAATATTGTAACTTCTATTTTACGGATAAACTTTGTAAATTGATGAGCCGGGACTACAAGCTTCCAAATTGTATCAACCTGTCTTTACCTATCTTTAGTTAGAGCTCCGAGATTATTAGTTTTGACCACCAAAAACCTTGGCTAAGGTATAAAAGCCAATTTTTGTAAGTTATTTTCAAGTTTTGGATAATGAAATACACATCGTGAGCTAACAACGCTCACTTCTCTCCTTCTCGCATTTCCTACTCCCACTTCAGTTGTCACATTGCAATCATGTTTGTTGCACTGCAATCGCAGGTAAGAGCTCTACGCATTGACGTAAGCATTTGCGGTATTTTATAGCTTTTGGCGTCGTCGGACTCGCGGCCTAATTTTATCATAAGTAGGAATTTACACTTCAAAATCAAAGACTAAGTATAGGCGGGGGATTGGGCATCATTGCTAAACATTTAATTGCATTCTAGGTCAAAAATCCACTGCTGTTAATAATTGTGATTTTTGCACTTGACCTAAAGTGGGATTTGAGACCATAAGCATGTGTGCTTAGGTCTTATAAACTTGTCCTAGAAGTTTCATTACATTTGGATGTCATTTGATGCTGTAACGGATGTGATTTGTTTGTCGATGAGTGATTGGCTTTTGGTGATGTCAGTCACTTGAGTGTAGCTTGAGTTAGATGCCAGTTGTTTGTTGTTTTCCAAGAGATTGACAACCTCTTGTAGCCTCTATGCACTAGTCGATTCAGCTTCGTCCCATGGATTGACAGTTTATTCGTGGTTCTTGCTAAATCTGCAATAAGATAGGAGTGAGGTTAGATATATTCGTGGTTCTTGCTAAATCTGCAATAAGATAGGAGTGAGGTTAGATATGCATCCCACAGTATGTGTGTAGTTGGGTGCATTTAATCACATGATCATCCATGGTGAATGGTTTAGATACCTACAAACTTTGGATAGTCATGGTTATCTAGAGACCAAGAATAATGAATATGCCATTCTCTTTGACATATGGTAAAGTGAAGTATTTGATGTATTGTGTGTGTCCAATATTACAAAGAACATGGTGCTATTTGGGAAAGTTTTTGAGTAGGTTTTGTAGGCCCAATTCAAATTTTATGGTCTATATGTTGAATAATACAAGAATAGAAGGCTCTTTGCACAAGGAAAAAAAGTGGGTAGAATGTTCACTTTTGATGTGGATGTTCTTGACATGAAAGTTTCCATGTTTTCACAAGGGTCAAGTCTTGTTGTAGATTTTGACATCTGGCAAAAAGTGCAATGGCAATAATGCAAATGTGAAATGGCTAAAAACTATGCATAATTAAGAGCTTGTGATGGGCCTAGTAGTGTTAAAGATAATTGAAATGCTTAAGGTTTGTGAGGATTGTCCATTTTGAGAGTAGGAAAAGGTATCATTTTCTTTTAAAAAGAATGTAAGCAAAAATTCATTGAAGATAGTGCATCTGATGTATGGTGTCTTGCAAAGATCTTTTCTATGAGTGGATGCTTAATTTAGGTTACCTTCATTGAAGACCATATGAGAAAGATATGGGTGTACTACATAGAGGAGAAGAGTGTGCTAGAAATAGGGTTGTAGGGAAATGCACACATCTTGGAGAAGATGAAGGAAGCTAAAGGCACACAATAGAGATTAG